>NC_091956.1:74164548-74477573 GCF_031021105.1 Erythrolamprus reginae | reverse complement strand
GAGCCTCGAGGTGATGAGGGCATGAGTGACTGTGAGCAGTGACTCCCGGTCCAAATAGGGCCGCAACTATAAGAGGATTTGGAAGTTTAATTCATAGACGATGAGGTTACGTAGTAGACAACATATCATGGCCATTTGTTATTATTAAAGAAGAATATATTATGCTTGTAATTTTTTTAAATTTTATATTATTATTATTATTATTATTATTATTATTATTATTATTATTATTATTAATTAGATTTGTATGCCGCCCCTCTCCGAAGACTCGGGGCGGCTCACAACAACGATAAAAACAATATTATAATGGCACAAATCTAATATTAAAAATAACTAAAAACCCTATCATAATTAAAAACCAAACAGCACATACATACCAAACATAAATTATAATGAGCCTGGGGGAAAGATGTCTCAAATCCCCCATGCCTGGCGGTATAGGTGGGTCTTAAGTAGTTTACAGAAGACAAGGAGGGTGGCAGCCGTTCTAATCTCCGGGGGGAGTTGATTCCAGAGGGCTGGGGCCACCACAGAGAAGGCTCTTCCCCCGGTCCCCGCCAAACGACATTGTTTAGTTGACGGGACCCGGAGAAGGACCACTCTGTGGGACCTAACTGAATAGAAGAGATATGTAAAGAGAAGCTATAGTGGCAAAAAGAATAGCAAAGAAAGATACAGGGAGGGTGAAAAGAAACCAGCGAAAAGCTGATGTATCATTTGCATACGACATTGAGTCCGAATTTATCATTGGTAGATTATTCCCTTCCTTAGAGCAGAAGAAAATTTCTGTTAGATTATTTTAGGGTTAGGGGTGTAAATTCTTCCAGTGTTACATATGGATTACATTCTTTTACTTTGTATTGATTAGATTGCCCAAATTGTTAGTGACCGGCTAGTGTCATGGATTTGGTATGGTCGATGCCGGTCCATGGGTACCGCCATCTTAAACTGACCTTTATTCCTTCACCCAAAGCACATCTGATCAGCTCCTCAGTTGTGTTTCGGGCTGATTCCAGCTAATGACTATGTACAAAAGCCAAATTGCACGCGAGTGGAGCCTGCATACTCGTGCAAAAGTCGCGATGTGAACCGGTGGTGAAGGTAAGTGGAACCCCACCCCTGCTTTGAATGGTCACTAAAACGAACTGTTGTAAATCGAGAACTACTTGTATTCATAGATCCCTAAAATAAAAATCAAGAAGAACAGATAAAATGGACCTCAGGAAAGGCCCTCAGTGTTTATTTGGACCGGGAGTCATTACTCACAGTCACTCATGCCCTCATCACCTCGAGGCTCGACTACTGTAACGCTCTCTACATGGGGCTACCTTTGAAATGTCTTCGGAAACTTCAGACCGTGCAGAATGCAGATGCGAGAGCAATTATGGGCTTCTCTAAGTATGCCCATATTACTCCAACACTCTGCAGTCTGCATTGGTTGCCGATCAGTTTCCGGTCACAATTCAAAGTGTTGGTTATGACCTATAAAGCCTTCATGGCACCGGACCAGAATATCTTCGGGACCGCCTCTTGCCGCACGAATCCCAGCGACCAGTTAGGTCCCACAGAGTCGGCCTTCTTCGGGTCCCGTCGACTAAACAATGTCGTCTGGCAGGACCCAGGGGAAGAGCCTTTTCTGTGGGTGCCCCGACCCTCTGGAACCAGCTCCCCCCTGAGATTAGGATTGCCCCCACCCTCCTTGCCTTTCGTAAACTCCTTAAGACCCACCTCTGCCATCAGGCATGGGGGAACTAAAACATCTCCCCCTTGCCCATGTTGTTTTGTTGATTGATTGACTGTGTGCCTGTTTTTTATATATATTGGGATTGTTTTATGAAATTACTAATTTTAAATTGTAATTAGATTGGTGGGCATTGGATTTGTTATTATGTACTGTTTTTTATTATTATTGTTGTGAGCCGCCCCGAGTTTGCGGAGAGGGGCGGCATATAAATCCAATAAATCTAATCTAAATTTAATCTAATCTAATGGGTAAGCCAAAAACAGAGATCAAGAACTGACAACCCTGAACAGAAAGGAAATCTGGGACACAAGCTATGCTGGTCAGCACGGAGCTAGAAATAGCAACAAAAATGTAAAGCACAGCCACAGAATTCTAAGCATTTGACCTGCAACCCAATTATCAGGAGGATAGCATGGGATTGTTTCATAAGGAAGAGACCTAAATCAAAGCCAAGCACACAAACACAGCTGCACTTTTCAGAAAGAGAATGATAGATCAATCTGTTTTTGGAAGGCAAAACATTCCAAAGCTGTTTAGTGTGATGCTTTCTTAAGTATTAGGGCAGTGATGGCGAACCTTTTTATCCTCGTGTGCCGAAAGAGCATGCGTACACGCTACTGCGCATGTGCAAGTGCCCACACCCATAATTCAATGCCTTGGGAGGGCAAAAATACCTTCACCCCGCCAGAGGCCCCCCTGGTGGGCAGAAATGGCCTGTTTCCCAACTTCTGGTGGGCCTAATAGGCTCATATTTTGCCCTTCCCAGGCTCGCATTCCAGCAGATATGATTCTGCCTCCCACCTGTGGCAGCTGTGCCATAGGTTCGCCATCACTGTATTAGGGATTCTAATTGGTTTCCTTTCTTGTATTGATTTAATTTTTGGCTTTTACAGCACACAGTAATTTTAAGTAAAGATGAACAGGAGAAGACAGGAGACTCCTCGTCAGGGAGATTCCTTTGGCTACTGGTTTATATACAAAGAATGTGTTGCATCATTCTGGTACAGTACTTTTATTTTCTGTTGGGAATTTTGCTGATACATTGCTACAGAGGAATTATTGAGCCTGTCATCTGCAGCTCTATAACTGTCTGGTTTGTTTCTGCAATGCAACAAGACCGAAATAGACTTCGGAGGATAATCAGAACTGCAGAAAATATAATTGCTACCAACCTGCCTTCCATTAAGGTCCTGTATACTGCACGAGTCAAAGAGAAGGCCATGAAATAATTGTTTATGCAAATTAGAACTATATGGATTGTTTGATTTCTCTGGTATTTGACAAATATAAACTCCCCAAATCTCCCCAAATCATTCTTGTTATCTAATCACTTGGTAACTGGCTTGTGTTACAAACCATCTCAGCAGCCTGCAGTCACATGATGGTCATTTTCAATATTCTCTGCCAACTTCGCACAAGCACAATCAATAGAGAATCTGGCAGGAAGTCACAACCACAAGAACCTTGTTTAATGACCATGCAGGTTACCTAGGCTGCCATCATGGCAGTTCTGTGTTAGCAAAAACTTCAGGAGTCTCAAAATGGGTGAACAGCACGGTCAGGCGGTTGGGAAAGCAAGTGGAATGCTTGGCTGCATAGCCAGAGGTATAACAAGCAGGAAGAGGGAGATTGTGATCCTGCTGTATACAGCGCTGGTGAGACCACATTTGGAATACTGTGTTCAGTTCTGGAGACCTCACCTACAAAAAGATATTGACAAAATTGAATGGGTCCAAAGACGGACTGCAAGAATGGTGGAATGTCTTAAGCATAAAACGTATCAGGAAAGACTTCATGAACTCAATCTGTAGAGTCTGGAGGACAGAAGGAAAAGGGGGGACATGATCAAAACGTTTAAATATATTAAAGGGTTAAATAAGGTTCAGGAGGGAAGTGTTTTTAATAGGAAAGTGAACACAAGAACAAGGGGGGACAATCTGAGGTTAGTTGGGGGAAAGATCAGAAGCAACATGAGAAAATATTATTTTACTAAAAGAGTAGTAGATGCTTGAAACAAAGTTCCAGCAGACGTGGTTGGTAAATCCACAGTAACTGAATTTAAACATGCCTGGGATGAACATATATCCATTCTAAGATAAAATTCAGTAAATAGTATAAGGGCAGACTAGATGGACCATGAGGTCTTTTTCTGCCGTCAGTCTTCTATGTTTCTATCATAAATAGGTACATTCATTTTTGGCTTTATGAGCCTGTTGTTTAATGATAAAGTTATCAGTCTCTATTACTGTCATTAAGGACTACTACTCTTCGGAGAGGGCGGCATACAAATCTAATATTATTATTATTATTATTATTATTATTATTATTATTATTATTATTATTATTATTACTGATACAAACATCTATATCCGATTTCTGTGAGATTCACTCACAGTTGAGAGGAACTTTACCTCAAATTTATAAACCATATAGATAATCCTCCACTTACAACAGTTCACTTAGTGACCATTCGAAGTTACAATGGCAGTGAAAAAAATGACCATTTTTCACCCTTACAGCTGTCGCAGCATCCCCAGGGTCATGTGATTAAAATTCAGACATTTATGATGGTTGCTGTGTCGCGGAGTCATGTGATTCCCCTTTTGCGACCTTCTGACAAGTAAAGTCAGTGAGGAAACCAAATTCACTTAATAACCATGTTACTAACTTAGGAACTGGATTTATTCACTTAAAAACTGTGGTAAGAAAAGTGGTTCAGTGGGGCAAAACTTTCTGTGGTCCCTTAACCACAGAAATTGTGGTCTCAGTTGTGGTCATAAGTTGAGGACTACCTGCATTTTAAAAGCTTGACCGGCAGACCTCACATAATGCTTTTTATGTGTTTTAAAAATATTTAATACTTTTGGTTACATATGGATGTTTAAAATGAGGTGTGGTAGTTTGAGACCATTACTATGGAATGAGTGACATCTAGTGGTGGTAAAGAGAGGTGCTTTTATAATAATTATTTTCAACTTTTGTAATAATCTACTCTCACTTTCACTCTCTTTCATTATTCTTAAATTTAGAGTTGTTAGATTAGATTAGATTTATTGGATTTATATGCCGCCCCTCTCCACAGACTCGGGGCGGCTCACAACAATGGTAAAAAACAGTACATAGTAACAAATCTAATATTTAGCAATCTAAGTTACAGTTTTAGGTTAAAAAGTCCAAAAAAAAAGAAACCCCAATATATAAAAAACAAGCACACAATCGAATCATACACAAACACTACATAGGCAAGGGGGAGATGTTTCAATTCCCCCATGCCTGACGGCAGAGGTGGGTTTTAAGGAGTTTACGAAAGGCAAGGAGGGTGGGGGCAATCCTAATCTCTGGGGGGAGCTGGTTCCAGAGGGTCGGAGCCACCACAGAGAAGGTTCTTCCCCTGGGTCCTGCCAGACATATATATAACATATAATTATAATATGGCCATATCATGTGATTTTTCTTTATTGTTCATAGGGCTTTTTACTATCAGTTTGATTGTAAATACAAGTGCTTCATTATTGATGTATCAGTTTTCATTTAGACTGCAGATGTTTCAGGTCTACTACATGCCAGGAATTATTTTATTTTATTTTTATTTCATTATTTTATTTTATTTTATTGATATTTCTTATTTCTTAATCACCCATCTCCCACAAAAGTTTTATTTTGTTAGTATAAAAAATAAATTCTGATTTTTGCAAATTTAGGAAATATGTGGTTTTGTGAACATACAGATGTTCCAACCCACATCACATTTATTACCCAACGTGGAAAAGTGAAAAGTCAAATAAGATTCTGCAGCTGGAAACTGCATGTATGAAAATGATGATTTTTATATTAGTAATCTTATGTGTTTGAAGAAAACTGACTTTTCAAAATACCTTTAACTTGGACACAATACTTTTTTGATTTGTAGGTCAATTATTATTTCAAACAGTAAGTGGAAGGTCTTAAGCATAAAACGTATCAGGAAAGACTTAATGAACTCAATCTGTATAGCCTGGAGGACAGAAGGAAAAAGGGGGACATGATCGAAACATTTAAATATGTCAAAGGGTTAAATAAGGTTCAGGAGGGAAGTGTTTTTAATAGGAAAGTGAACACAAGAACAAGGACACAATCTGAAGTTAGTTGGGGGAAAGATCAAAAGCAACGTGAGAAAATATTATTTTACTGAAAGAGTAGTAGATCCTTGGAACAAACTTCCAGCAGACGTGGTTGGTAAATCCACAGTAACTGAATTTAAACATGCCTGGGATAAACATAGATCCATCCTAAGATAAAAATACAGGAAATAGTATAAGGGCAGACTAGATGGACCATGAGGTCTTTTTCTGCCGTCAGACTTCTATGTTTCTATGATTCTATGTAAGTCTGACCTCTTGTGGCAGCTAAGATGAATAGCTTTGAATTTAAACCATGAGAGAGACAAAAGAGATCTCTTGTCTGTTTTACAGAATATGGTTTAAGGCAGGGGGCTCCAACCTTGGCAACTTTAAGACTTGTGGACTTCAAGGAATTTGGGGAGTTGAAATCCATAAGTCTTAAAGTTGCCAAGGTTGGAGACCCCAAGTTTAAGGAATAACTTTATTGTAATTAGACTTAAGGAATTGTAAATTTCTAATAATGGATCAAATATTTTCTATCAGAAAATTGGTAGAACAATTGAAATAACTGAAAGTAGAAATATGAAACTAAAGAATTTATCCCCAACATTCCAACATTTATGCCAACATTCTTTTTGATAGGAGCTTGTTGATTGGTTGGTTTGTTTTGACTTCTAGGCCGCCCAATCCTGAAGGACATGGTAACTTTATACCATAAAGAATTGAAGTTCCTTCTAATATTTTCAGGTATCAATCCTGTTCTGTCTGGGTCCCTCCAGAAGCAAACACCAACCCAAAAAGAGAAGTCAGACACACTGGTAAAAAGCAAAGGCAGTTTATAGAAGTCAAAGCAAACACAGGTAACAGAAAATGTCCTTACAAACAGGAACACGCTGGAACTTCAAAGATGTTTCACGAAGGCCATGAAGTAAAACAGGATTCTTGCTGTCACAAACAACGCTGGAGATAACAAACATACACCTCCCCCAAGTCTTCCAGACTTCTAGGCCACAAGCCAAGATCAGAGACGCCGAGAAGCAAAGCAGGGTCACAGAACTTCCAGTTGATAACGCTCCACATGGCTTCAAGGGCTGGCCTGCCTTTTAAACCCTGCTGAGGATGACCACACCCAAACCCAGCTGTTGCCTATTCAGTGGTGCCAATACCTTTCTAATTGGTCCCATCTCTGAGCTGCACGTCGCTGTCTCATGTCAATTATAACCTGTGCTTCCTCATCCAATGAGTCCAGGCTACTGGCTGGGGAGAGCCCCCCACCCCCCGGGGCTCTCAGGCTGCTCTCCCTCATCCTCTTCCTGACTTTCCTCTCCCCCATCTGCCTGTTCCTCCCCCTCCTGTTCACTGTCCTCCTCCTCCGGGCATGGCTCCAGCAGAGACGCAGCCGGTCCCTGAGGAGCCTCAGGCTGAATCACAACAAATCCTAGCTTAGGTTTTGGGGTTTGAATAGTGTTGAGATTTCCCTATTCTCTCCATAATGTTTCATAGGTCATGAACAACAGGGGACTCTGAGAAGATGCATGTGTTTTTTATCTCTCCACATCATAGTTATATTAATTGTAATTTTACCTTCTCCATTTTCTGAAAATATGTACAATATCTTTCAACGGGAGTTGTTATAAGTATTGAATTTGGCAGTGGAAGAAAACACTACGCTTTTCAACTTCATTGTTAACTGGGCGACTTCTTTCATTTTTTCCTCTCCCTCCCTCCCCAGCTTCGACCTTTTAAAACATTTCTATTGTTCCATTTTAGAAACATTTTTCTCCTATGTATCCTTTTCATTTTCAGAGATGAATTGGCATCCCAATACCTTGATCTTAAGTAAGTCAATGAGTCCCATTGAATGTGTTGACCTCCGAATAGATAAAGATGGCTTCCCGTTGTTCAGTAGCGTTCAGGAAAAGTGCCAGTCAAAATTGGTGTAACAACAGATTTCTTTCTCTATAAACATTCAACAATTCCCATATTATTTCTAGTGAGGAGAGAGAAAAACTGGATATATCTGCAGGTAATCTGCCAAGGAAATTTAGTGAATTATGGGAAAGGGCAATTATTAATGTGTGGAAGTGATGTGCCAGTGCCAGGAGGCTGTTGGGGTCTGGATGGGTGTCAACAAGCTCAAACTCAACCCAGACAAGACGGAGTGGCTGTGGGTCTTGCCTCCCAAGGACAATTCCATCTGTCCGTCCATTACCCTGGGGGGGGGGGGAATTATTGACCCCCTCAGAGAGGGTTCGCAACTTGGGCGGCGTCCTCGATCCACAGCTGACATTGGAACATCATCTTTCGGCTGTGGCGAGGAGGGCGTTTGCCCAGGTCCGCCTGGTGCACCTGTTGCGGCCCTATTTGGACAGGGAGTCATTGCTCACAGTGGCTCATGCCCTTATCACCTCGAGGTTCGACTACTGCAACGCTCTCTACATGGGGCTACCTCTGAAAAATGTTCGGAAACTTCAGATCGTGCAGAATGCAGCCACGAGAGCTATCGTGGGGCTTCCTAGATTCGCCCACATTTCTACAGCCCTCCGTGGCCTGCACTGGCTGCCGATCGGTTTCCGGTCACAATTCAAAGTGTTGGTAATGACCTTTAAAGTCCTTCATGGCTTTGGACCAGAATAACTCCGGAACCGCCTTCTACCGCACGAATCCCAGCGGCCGATAAGGTCCCACCGAGTTGGCCTTCTCCGTGTCCCGTCGACCAAACAATGTCATTTGGTGGGCCCCAGGGGAAGAGCCTTCTCTGTGGTGGCCCTGGCCCTCTGGAATCAACTCCCCCCCGGAGATTAGAACGGCCCCCACCCTCCTTGTCTTTCACAAGTTACTCAAGACCCACCTATATCGCCAGGCGTGGGGGAATTAAGACATCTCCACCAGGCTTTCTTATATTTTATGTTTGGTATGTATGTGTTGTATGGTTTTTAAATTGTTGCGGTTTTTTAATATAATTTTAATATTAGATTTGTTCCATTGTTATACAGTGATCCCCCGCTCGTTGCGAGGGTTCCGTTCCAGGACCCCCCGCAACGAGCGGGTTTTCGCGAAGTAGCGCTGCGGAAGTAAAAACACCATCTGCGCCTGTGCAGATGGTGTTTTAAACTTCTGCAGCGCTAGCAAGGAGCCGAAGATTGGGAGGCGGCACGGCTCTTTTAAAACATCGCCGCCGACATGGGGGGCTCGCTAGCACCCCCCCGAACCCCCAACCCGGGTTTGGGGGGGTGCTAGCAAGCCCCCCATGTCGGCGGCGATGTTTTAAAAGAGCCGCCCCGCCCCCAATCTTCGGCTCCTCAGCGGCGAGCGAGCGAGCGAAGCCAAGTCGGCAGCAATGTCGCCGCCGCTGCAGCCAACGCGCGCTACGATCTTCTGGGCCAGCCAGGCTCAGCGGATCAAGCCCGGCTCCTCTCGGCCCAGCATCCCGGGCCAAGCGGCTGCCTTCCGTGACTGAGCCTGGCTGGCCCGGAAGATCGTAGCGCGCGTTGGCTGCAGCGGCGGCAACATTGCAGCCGGCTTGGCTTCGCTCGCCGCTGCAGCCAACACGCGCTACGATCTTCCGGGCCAGCCAGGCTCAGTCACGGAAGGCAGCTGCTTGGCCCGGGATGCTGGGCCGAAAGGAGCCGGGCTTGAAGATCGCAGCGCGCGTTGGCTGCGGTGGCGAGGGCTTGCGATGGAGGGTGGAGGAAGCGGCCATGGGAGGGCGAGCTGCCTCAGGGAGGAGGATCGGGCGGGACCAGGTGGGGGCTGGAATTTCTCCGCCAGGGCGAAGGGCGGGCGAGCGGCGAAGGGCGGGCGAGCGGGTGCTGGGGAGGGCTTCTCGCCCTCCCGCCAGCAAGAGGGGGAGCGAACGGCGTGGGCAGGCGAAGGGCGGGCGAGCGGCAGCGAGGAGTTTGCGTGGGCGGTGGGGAAACTCCTCGCTGATGCCAGCAAGAGGGGGAAGACCCAGGGAAGCCGCCCAGCAGCTGATCTCCCGGTTGCCATCTACGCATGCGTGCCCATAGAAAAAAAAGGGCACGCATGCATAGATGGTATTTTGACTTCCGGGTTGAAAAATCGCAAATTACCCTGTTCGCAATGGTCGGGGACGCAATAACCGGGGGATCACTGTACTGTTTTTATTATTGTTGTGAGCCGCCCCGAGTCTTCGGAGAGGGGCGGCATACAAATCTAATAAATTGAATTGAATCTGACCTGAAGTTCAGTTTTTCAGCTGCAATTTAAATCAGGCGTCTCTGTTCTCTTGGAATTCTTTTCCTATCCACAAGAAAGTAAAAAACCTAAGAAATGCATTCAAATAATAAAAATATTATTTGATATCTACCTGTGCTTCAAAAGACCATAAAGCCCTGCCTTTTGGGATGCTGTTTTCTAGGACATCATTTCTAAACTGTACATTGAGCAAAATAATCCCATGGCATCAATCTCTTTTAGAATGCATTTGCTTTGTAATTGCTGGTCAGCAGTTCTATTTAAAACTTTAAGATACGATAGAGATTTGGAATGTGGATCTCTTAAAAATCTGCTTAGGGAATTTTTTTTTAAAAAAAGACTCTTCCAATGTACAGCAGATAGATCTCGCAATGACAGTGTATAAACGTTTGTGCCATAATAGAGTTTTGTTCTATATATCAGTCTGTAGATTTTGGATGGAGTGGGAAGATGTCTCCAACTTAATATAGTACTGTTCTGTTTTATTGACCTAAAGGATAAAACAATCTTGTCTGCATATTAAATTTAGAGAGAAAAATCAAATTGTTATTTAAGAGAAAATATTACTACCATAAGGCACTATTATACCATTGAGAAAATGAAACATAAAAATGGATATATTAACAGAAAAATTAACAAGATATATGTATGTGTAATAACCAATAAAGGGAAAATATTATTATAAATGAATGAGCTGCAAACCAATTATACTGCCATTTAGCAGGTGTAAATACTAACCTATGATATCAAATAATCCATGTATAAAGCATGATGCTTTATTTTTGTTGTATGTTATATGTATATATCAAATGTTGTATTGTTGTTTTGTTTTTTCTTCGTTTTCTTTATTTTTTTAAAAAAAATACTTTATTAAATATTTACATTAAAAAAGAGAGTTTTGCTCTATGTATCAGTCTGTAGATTTTGGATGGAGTGGGAAGATGTCTCCAACTTAATATAGTACTGTTCTGTTTTATTGACATAAAGGATAAAACAATCTTCTCTGCATATGGAATCCCTTGATACCAAAGAAATAAGGATTAATTGTTTCTTCGGTCTACTCATTGACCCAAGTAATCATTGCTGGGGGAAAAAAGAATGCCAGTTTTTATAATGGAATGTTGAGTGGCATAAAGAACTGTTTGGAAAACAGTGAAGTAAGCATAGCAGCAATTGCTGTTGCTCACATTGTTGACAAGAATTTCAGGTGCCAGGGGCTGAAAAATTTGTGCTCGAAAAAAATCTTTAATTCAGTCTGGTAAAAAAAAAAAGTCTGGTAAAAAAAAAGAAAAGAGTTTAATTTATTTATTTATTTATTTTTAATTTATTAATTTATTTATTTTTAATTTATTTATTTATTTTGTCCAATACAAATTGAAACTTAAGGAGAATAAAAACGTGTAGTAGTAAATATCAGAGAAGGGATAGAAGAAGAGATATGAGAATAGAATACATCGATGAAGAGTAGAGGAAGGATATATAGATGAGAGAAAAGATATATAAAATATAGGAGAGACAATTGGACAGGGGACGGAAGGCACACTAGTGCACTTATGCTCGCCCCTTACTGACCTCTAAGGAATCTGGAGAAGTCAACCGTGGAAAGTCTAAGGGAAAAATGTTGGGGGTTGACACCACGGAGTCTGGTAATGAGTTCCATGCTTCAACAACTCGATTGCTAAAGTCATATTTTTTACAGTCAAGTTTGGAGCGGTTGATATTAAGTTTGAACCTGTTGCGTGCTCTTGTGTTATTGCGGTTGAAGCTGAAGTAGTTGTTGACAGGCAGAATGTTGCAGCATATGATCTTGTGGGCAATACTTAGATCATGTTTAAGGCGTCGTAGTTCTAGGCACAGGTCTAGGCTGCATAAACAGAGAATAGAATAGGTTTAGGATTAGGATAAGGATAGAATAGAATAGAATTAGAATAGAATAATTCTTTATTGGACAAGTGTGATTGGTTCCATAAGAAATTTGTCTTTGGTGCATATGCTTTCAGTGTACATAAAATAAAAGATACATTTGTCAAGAATCATGATGTACAAAATTTAATGATTGTCATAGGGTACAAATAAGCAATCAAAAAACAATCAGTATTAATATAAATCGTAAGTTTACAAGCAACAAGTTGCACTCATGAAGTCATAAGTAGTAATAGTAATAATAATGCAGCCTTAGTGAATAGTTTCACAGTGGTGAGGGAATTATTTGTTTAGCAGAGTGATGGCATTTGGGGAAAAACTGTTGTTTTGGTGTGTAGTGCTCTATAGCGTGGTTTTGAGGGTAGGAGTTGAAACAATTTATGTCCAGGTCCCGTCAACAAAACAATGTCGTTTGGCGGGGCCCAGGGGAAGAGCCTTCTCTGTGGCGGCCCCGGCCCTCTGGAACCAACTCCCCCCGGAGATTAGAATTGCCCCCACCCTCCTCGCCTTTCGTTAAAACCCACCTCTTCTGTCAGGCATGGGGGAACTGAGATATTCTTTCCCCCTCGGCCTTTACAATTTATGCATGGTATGTTTGTTTGTATGTATGTTTGGTTTTACAATAAGGGTTTTTTAGTTGTTTTAGTATTGTTTTTTATTACTGTTGTTAGCTGCCCCGAGTCTACGGAGAGGGGCGGCATACAAATCAAATCAATCAATCAATCAATCAATCAATAAAAGGGGTCAGTAAATATTTTCATGGCCCTCTTCTTGACTCGTGCAGTATACAGGTCCTCAATGGAAGGCAGGTTGGCAGTAATTATATAAAATAATTGTATAAAAATTGTATAAAAGAAAAAAGGATAGAATCAAGATCACACGAAGTGTTGATATCACTTTATAATGCGTTGTTAAGGCCACACTTGGAATACAGTGATCCCTCGATTTTCGCGATCTCAATCTTCGCGAAACGCTATATCGCAATTTTTCCACCCGATGACGTCACTCCTTTCCTTTCTCATCTTTCTTTCTCTCTTTCTCTATCTTGCTTCTTCCTCTCTCACACTCTCTTCCTCCCTCTCTCATCTCTTTCTTTCCTTCTCTCTCTTTCTCTATCTCTCCCCCTCTTGCTGGCGGGCGGCGGGCGGGCGGGCGAGCGGGGGCATCAGCGAGGAGCCGGGGTTTCCCCTTTGCGTGGGCAGCCGGGAAGACCCAGGGAAGGTTCCTTCGACCGCCCAGCAGCTGATCTGCTCGGTAGCGCAGCAGCAGCGAGGAGCCGAATCGGGTTTCCCCTTTGCGTGGGTGGCGGGGAACGCAAACTCCTCCATCTACGCATGCGCGGCCATAGAAAAAAAGGGCGCGCATGCGCAGATGGTGTTTTTACTTCCGCAACCCTACATCCCGAAAAATCGATTATCGCGAGGGGTCTTGGAACGGAACCCTCGCGATAATAGAGGGATCACTGTACTGCATTCAGTTTTGGTCGCCAGGATGTTGAGACTCTAGAAAGAGTGCAGAGAAGAACAACAAAGATGATTAGGGGATTGGAGGCTAAAACATATGAAACAATTGCAGGAATTGGCCATATCTAGTTCAATGAAAAGAAGGACTAGGAGTGACATGATAGCAGTGTTCCAATATCTCAGGGGTTGCCACAAAGAGGAAGGAGTCAAGCTATTCTCCAAAGCACCTGAGGATAAGAACGAGAAGCAATAGGTGGAAACTAAACAAGGATAGAAGCAAATTAGAACTTAGGAGAAATTTCCTGACAGTCAGAACAATTAATCTGTCGAACACTTGCCCCCAGAAGTGTGAATACTCCAACATTAGGCGTTTTAAAGAAGATGTTGGATCACTATTTGTCTGAAATGGTGTAGCGTTTCCTGCCTAAGCAGGGGGTTAGACTAGAAGACCTCCAAGGTTCCTTCCAACTCTTTATTCTATTTCTATTTCTTCTTTCCCTAAAGCATTCCACTGAACTTTACATTGTGCTTTACTGACAAAGGCTCTGTTTTGAAAGCTGCCTAAGATGTTATTTTTCCAGGAGGGTGGTATTCTTAATCTTTAAAGGAAAAGAACAACATATTTTCTGACTTATTACAGTTATCAAACAATATTTATTATTTCAATATCTCTCCCAGTTTCATTGAAGCCTAAAATATTGGGGAAGGAAGTGACATAGGGGAAGGTTTGGTAGGGAAAGTTTGCCTATTTGCCGATGACTCTAAAGTGTGCAATAGGGTTGATATTCCTGGAGGGGTCTGTAATATGGTAAATGATTTAGCTTTACTAGATAAATGGTCAAAGCAATGGAAACTGCAGTTTAATGTTTCCAAATGTAAAATAATGCACTTGGGGAAAAGGAATCCTCAATCTGAGTATTGTATTGGCAGTTCTGTGTTAGCAAATACTTCAAAAGAAAAGGATTTAGGGGTAATGATTTCTGACAGTCTCAAAATGGGTGAACAGTGCAGTCAGGCGGTAGGGAAAGCAAGTAGGATGCTTGGCTGCATAGCTAGAGGTATAACAAGCAGGAAGAGGGAGATTATGATCCCGCTATATAGAATGCTGGTGAGACCACATTTGGAATACTGTGTTCAGTTCTGGAGACCTCACCTACAAAAAGATATTGACAAAATTGAACGGGTCCAAAGACGGGCTACAAGAATGGTGGAAGGTCTTAAGCATAAAACGTATCAGGAAAGACTTAATGAACTCAATCTGTATAGTCTGGAGGACAGAAGGAAAAGGGGGGACATGATCGAAACATTTAAATATATTAAAGGGTTAAATAAGGTTCAGGAGGGAAGGGTTTTTAATAGGAAAGTGAACACAAGAACAAGGGGACACAATCTGAAGTTAGTTGGGGGAAAGATGAAAAGCAACATGAGAAAATATTATTTTACTGAAAGAGTAGTAGATCCTTGGAACAAACTTCCAGCAGACGAGGTAGATAAATCCACAGTAACTGAATTTAAACATGCCTGGGATAAACATATATCCATCCTAAGATAAAATACAGAAAATAGTATAAGGGCAGACTAGATGGACCATGAGGTCTTTTTCTGCCGTCAGACTTCTATGTTTCTATGTTTCTATTGGGCCTTTATTATATTTACCCATAGCACTTGCTATGTATTGTTTCTCCAGCAGGGGGCTACAAATTACTATTAATTTTCTCTGGCATAAGAATACATTTCTTTCTTATTTGAAGCCTCCCTGTAACCAGAAATGAAGTCAAAGGATTTAATATTTGGAACCCAGATTGAAATGCTTTGTGAATGTACAAATAAATATACATTTATTAAAATTGGCAGAGGCAATCTTTTTGGATCACTATTTTTGAGCAGTAATTTATAAAAAAGGATAATATTGATAACTTTTTTTCTTTTTTCAGGAATTAACAACACCTGCTTTCCCACCAATATTAACATATCCTGTTGCTGCATTAAATTAAAAATAAATTCAGACCTTGAGTTTTAAGTTAGTGCTGTCCATGGTGCTAGTTTTTTCAAGTCATTTGAAAAGAAACCAGTGCTCACTTCGTTACATTTACAGTATAGCATTGTGTGTGTGTGTTTGTGTGTTACATATGAGAATCTATCTGAAACAAAATAAAAACCATACGGTCATAAACTCAGTAACCTGTGCTGCTTACCATATTTAATAAATCTGTACAATTTTCCAGGAAATGTTTTTGAGACGTTTGCTGAAAAATTAATAATCTTCTTATTCATGGCCGTTCTTCAAAATTATTAGGCTAAATATATCCCTTAATATTTATATTCAATTGCTAGTGTATAAAAAAATAGGTAGAACGGGCATATAATTGCTACGTAGTTAATTTACTCCAGTGTTTAGAAACATAGAAACATAGAAGACTGACGGCAGAAAAAGACCTCATGGTCCATCTAGTCTGCCCTTATACTATTTCCTGTATTTTATCTTACAATGGATATATGTTTATCCCAGGCATGTTTAAATTCAGTTACTGTGGATTCACCAACCACGTCTGCTGGAAGTTTGTCCCAAGGATCTACTACTCTTTCAGTAAAATAATATTTTCTCATGTTGCCTGTTAGTTTCTTCAATTTTAGTGTGATAATAATAATTGGATGGAAATACAATAATTAAGAGTAAAATTTAAACAAATTAATTTGGGCTCAGAGTCTTGCAGGCAGAAAAGTTGAATAATATCTGTTTCAATTCATAGAATTGATCTACAATGTGATCTATTTTTAGAACACGAATAAAATGTTTTACTTATTATTACTGAAGATGATAGGAATATATTTGGAGAGTCAGAGGAAAGCCAATTAAAAAAAACCTTAAAATTGTTATTTCTTAAGAAATGGGATTTGAAACAGAACCATCTGATCTGAAATAAGTGTCAGATATACTGAATGCTTATACTGTATATCATTTTCTACTTCATGGGAATAAAATATTGTGAGCTTTGTCACTCATTTGAATGAAGGAATCAGATTTGTGGCACTACTCCAACTCAACAAATACAGGTTTTCTTTCTATGCATTTAAAACCATGAAAGTATTAAGGATCATTCGATCCTTAATACTTAAAACTGCACGAGTTTTCATATTTAGAGGCTGAAGAATTAACTGAAGAGAATACACTGGTGGAAGCTGTAGGCTGGATCAGCTGACCCTGAAATTAAGTTTCTGAGCTTTACAACCTGTCAGAAAGTATTTAGTAGGGCAAATAAAGTCATTGTTTCTACTAGAAAGAAAGAAGAAAATTAGTTAAACTGGGTGTCAACAGACTCAAACTCAATCCTGATAAGACGGAGTGGCTGTGGGTTCTTCCTCCCAAGGATAATTCCATCTGTCCGTCCATCACCCTGGGGGGGAATTATTGACATCCTCGGAGAGGGTCCGCAACTTGGGCATCCTCCTCAATCCACAGCTCACATTAGTGAAACATCTTTCAGCTGTGGCGAGGGGGGCGTTTGCCCAGGTTCGCCTGGTGCACCAGTTGCGGCCCTATTTGGACCGGGAGTCACTGCTCACAGTCACTCATGCCCTCATCACCTTGAGGTTTGACTACTGTAACACTCTCTATATGGGGCTACCTTTGAAAAGTGTTCGGAAACTTCAGATCGTGCAGAATGCAGCTGCGAGAGCAGTCATGGGCTTCCCAAGGTATGCCCATGTTACACCAACACTCTGCAGTCTGCATTGGTTGCCGATCAATTTCTGGTCACAATTCAAAGTGTTGGTTATGACCTATAAAGCCCTTCATGGCATCGGACCAGAATATCTCCGGGACCACCTTCTGCTGCACGAATCCCAGCGACCGATTAGGTCCCACAGAGTGGGTCTTCTCCGGGTCCCATCAACTAAACATTGTCGTTTGGCGGGCCCCAGGGGAAGAGCCTTCTCTGTGGCAGCCCCGACTCTCTGGAACCAGCTCCCCCCAGAGATTAGAACTGTCCCCACCCTCCTTGCCTTTCGTAAACTCCTCAGAACCCACCTTTGCCATCAGGCATGGGGGAACTGAGATATCTCCCCCGGGCCTTTACAATTTATGTATGGTATGTTTGTACGTATGTCTGCTTAATAATGGGGGGTTTAAAATATTTTAAATTGTAAATTATTAGATTTGTTATGAACTGTTTTATTGTGTTGTGAGCCGCCCCGAGTCTATGAAGAGGGGCGGCATACAAATCTAATAAATAAATAAATAAATAAATAATAAAATAAATAAACTGGTAGTCAAATCTATAGAAGGATAAAGACTGGAAAATAAAATTGTACGATCCACTTCCCAAATTTCCATAGCTCTGCTGATTTTTTTATCTGACTTGTGAATTATAAACATTGACTATTGGATTCTTAACTCTATCATTTGTTTCTCCAAGCCCAGCTTTGCTTTCTGTGCAAGAAATGTTATGTCTGAAATGTGCTTTATACCAGTGTTTTTCAACCAGTGTGCCACGAGACATGGTCAGGTGTGCCGCGAAGCTCAGAGAGAAAGAAAGCAAGAGAGAGAGAGAGAGAGAAAGAGAGAGAGAGAAAGAGCGTGAGAGAGAGAAAGAACAAGAGAGAAAGAAAGCAAGAGAGCGAGAAAGAGAACAAGGGAAAGAAAGAGAGAGAGAAAGAAAGAGAGAGCAAGAGAGAGAAAGAGAGGAAGGGAAGGAGAGAGAGAGAAAGACATAGAGGGACGTAGGGAGGGAGGGAGAGAGCAAAAAAGAAAGGAAGGAAGGAAGAGAAAGAAAGAGGGATGGAGAGAGAGAGAAAGAGGAAGGAAGAGGGAGGGAGAAAGAGAGACAGATAATTTTTTTGTCAAAACTTTTTTGACCCCCCCCCCCTGCTCAATGTGCCCCAGGGTTTCATAAATGTAAAAAATGTGCCGCGGCTCAAAAAAGGTTGAAAATCACTGCTTTATACTATATGAGCTAGAGATTTAAATCTACAATAAACATCTTGAGTTTGTAACAAAATTTGGTATAATTGGCAGCATAGAACAGTAAGCCATACAAGTTAAGAGAGGTCATGTATATTAGCACATTTTTTTTATTCTCCTCTAAATGTTGAAGAAAACAGTCAGCAATGACAAATCTTCTCTGCCTGGAAGCTGCTAATTTAGTTAAATAGTTTTTAGGAAAAAAGGCATAATAATGGATTTGAGAATGATTCTTCTAAATTGATTTTCCCCTCTTTAGCTTCTTGTTTAAGATTAGGGAATTCAAGAATCACTTGCATTACAATGTCCTTGTTTGCTTACTTGCTTCCTCCCTCCCTCCTCCCTCTAAATCTGCAAAGCAGAGTTACATTTAAAATATTTACTGACCCCTCACATCCTGGACACAAACTGTTTCAACTCCTACCCTCAAAACGTCGCTACAGAGCACTGCACACCAAGACAACTAGACACAAGAACAGTTTTTTTCCGAACGCCATCACTCTACTAAACAAATAATTCCCTCAACACTGTCAGACTTTCTACTAAATCTCCACTTCTATTCTACTAGTTTTTCTCATCGTTCCTTTCACCCATTTCCTCCCATGTTGACTGTATGACTGTAACTTGTTGCTTCTATCCTAAGATTTTTATTAATATTGCTTCTTCATTGCTTATTTGACCCCTATGACAATCATTAAGTGTTGTACCCCATGATTCTTGACAAATGTATATTTTATTTTATGTACACTGAGAGCATATGCACCAAGACAAATTCCTTGTGTGTCCAATCACACTTGGCCAATAAAAATTCTATTCTATTCTATTCTATTCTAATTGGGGCTCACAACTTTATTATCAAGCAGTGCAGTTGTAAAGTGAAAAAGTAATGTACCATGTTGACTGACACCAGCAGTTTCAGTTGTTAAGCTAATCACACATTGCTATTAAGTTCAGTGTCACATGACCCCAATTTGCTGCCGTTTTTCAATCACGTGACTATGGGACACATGACTGTTTTAATTGAACACCGGCTGTCAGTGTTCCCTCTAATTTTTTTTTTGGGGGGGCAGAAAAGTATAGTGTCTGAGCGGCAGTCCCTTCGGGACTGGGCGGCACAGAAATAATAAATAAATAAATAAATAAGCAAACAAACAAACAAACAAACAAAAAACCCACCCTGTTTTGCCTCGGAGAATTTCAAAATAAAATACTGTACTGTGTGTCTATAACAGTGAGCTCATAATAGGGCAACTCTATCAATATCAAAATGCCACTTAAATAGTTGAGCTAGTTATTGATTTTCTTTCTCTCTTCCTTATTCCCATTCTTTTTCTTTCTCTTTTCCTTCCTCTCTTTTTTCTATCTGTTTCTCTCTCTTCCTCTCTTCCTCTCTTCCTCTCTCTCTCCTTCCCTCTCACTCTTTCCCTCTCGGCTTCTGGGCAGGTTTGGAAAACTCTGAGTTGATGATGATTTTTAAGTGAGCAATTGCTCACTGCTCAGCTTAGAGGGAACTACGCCGGCTGTCAAGCATTGTTTTGATATGATTGCAGGGATGCTGTGATGGCCACAATTTCCAGGACCAATTTTCAGTCTCTTCATTCAGCGCTGATGGTTGCTGAACAAATGATCAATTAGCAAGACTTTCTGTATCCTATAGCTGAGTTTCTGCTGACCTTAGAAAAATATGTTTGCTATGTTGCAGACATACTAACTTGGTCAAATACATGAGAATTGTGTTCCAGATCTGTAGAAATCAAGCTAAAACATCGCACTTATTGCAAATAAATGCTTACTGAGAAAAGGAACAATTAAGAACAAAAAAAGCACAACAGAATGAAATTAAGTCACCTGGTCCAGCATTCTGTGTCACATATGGTCAACAGATGTTTTCACAAAGATCAAAAGATTGAACATGGCAGATAGGGGGGTTTTTTGGTTATTTTTTATCTTATATTTTTTGCTCACATACAACTTAAAGTGGTAATACTCCTACAATTCTATTTACCCCACAATGCAACCTGGCTCAAGGTCAACCAGCTGATTTTCATGCCTAATGTGGAGCTAGAACTTACATTATCCTATTCCTAGGTCAGTACCCTAACCACTACACCAAACTGCCTCTCCTTCGAGGTATTTAGCATGTGCTATATTTAATTCAGAAATATACATCCATCCAGACTAATAGCTATTGAAAGCATAGCCTCTGTGGATTTGTCCAGTCACTTTAAAAACCATCTACAGTAGCCTCCATGGGCCATCACATCTAATGGCAGCAAAGTCTATATCTAAAGGCTGTGGTTTGTGAAAGAGTAGGTTGGTTTTATCAGTGTTGCAAGAAATACTTATTTCTATTGGTCCAGTACATATACTATTAAAACTATTGTTAATTCTAATTTCTTAGGGAATGCTGTGAAGTGACATGATGTTTTGTTTTGATTTTTACAATGCTACTTTTGATTAAAATGTTACTATTCCATAATGACAAGCTCTTCAGATTCTCTAAAAGTAGGAAGAATAATGGCTATACATCAATGATAGCGAACCTATCGCACGGGTGGCATATCGGCTGTTGCGCACACTGTTGCTCTAGTTCAGCTCCAATGTCCATGTGTATGGTGGATAGCTGATTTTAGGCTTACGCAGAGGCTCTGGGAATGCGTTTTTGGCTTCCAGAGAACCTCCGGGGGGATGCGGGAAGGCATTTATACCCTCCCCTAGCTCCATGGAAGACTTTGGAGTCTGGGGAGGGCGAAACACGAGCCTACTGGGCCCACCAGGATGTGAGGGGTCAGTAAATATTTTCCCCGCCCTCTTTTTGACTCGTGCAGTATACAGGTCCTCAATGGAAGGCAGCTTGGCAGCAATTGTTTTTTCTGCAGTTCTGATTGTCCTCTGAAGTCTGTGTCGGTCCTGTTGGGTGGCAGCACCAAACCAGACAGTTATAGAGGTGCAGATGACAGACTCAATGATTCCTCTGTAGAAGTGTATCAGCAGCTCCTTGGGCAGTTTGAGCTTCCTGAGCTGGCGCAGAAAGAACATTCTTTGTTGTGCTTTTTTGATGATGTTTTTCATGTTAGGTGACCATTTTAGGTCTTGAGATATGATAGAACCTAGAAATTTGAAGGTCTCTACTGTTGATACTGTGTTGTCTAGTATTGTGAGAGGTGGAAGGGTGGAAGGGTTTCTCTTAAAGTCTACCACCATTTCTACGGTTTTGAGTGTGTTCAGTTCTAGATTGTTCTGGTCACACCACAAGGATAGTTGTTCAACTTCCCGTCTGTATGCGGATTCATCATTGTCTCGAATGAGTCCGATCACTGTTGTATCATCTGCAAACTTCAGTAGTTTAAGAGATGGATCGTTTGAGATGCAGTCATTAGTGTATAGAGAGAAGAGAAGTGGTGAGAGTACACAGCCTTGGGGGGACCTGTGCTAATTGTACATGTATCCGATTGGGGTCATGTGACATTGAACTTAATAGCAATGTATGATTTGCTTAACAACTGAAACTGCTGGTGTCAGTCAACATGGTACATTATTTTTTTCCCTTTACAACTGCACTGCTTGATAATAAAGTTGCAAGCCCCAATTATGGTAGTTAATTGAAGACTATTTGAATACAGTGATCCCTCGATTAGCACGGTCTCGATTAGCGCGAAACGCTGCAACGCGGTTTTTCAAAAAATATTAATTAAAAAAATATAATATTAAAAAATAAAAAATAAGTCCACGCTAGTTCTCTCTCTCTTTCTCTCCCTGTTGCCGGCGTGGTATATGAGAGAGAAAGAGCGAGGCAGAGGTCGGGCGCATTACCGGGAGGTGGAGGCGGCGTGGGGACGCTGGGTGCCGGGGACACCGAGGAGGGGGTGGACGTGGCCTCTCAGCTGCAGAGGCGGAGGCAACGGCGGAGTCCGGCGCTGGGGCCATGCGGGGCCGCTCATCCAGGGGGGCGTGGACTGGCAAGTCGCCTCCTTTCTCTTTCTTTCTCTCTCTTATACCACACCGGTAACAGGGAGAGAAAGAGAGAGAGCGGAGGGCACCTTGCCGGTCCACGCCCCCCTAGATGAGCGGCTCCGCATGGCCCCAGCGCTGCCCAGGCAAAGGGGAAACCCCAAGATCGCTTGCCGCTTGCCGTATTGCAGCGAAGGAGGCGAAGCAAGGCTCCAAGCTGCAATACGGCAAGCGGCAAGCGGCAAGTGATCTTGGGGTTTCCCCTTTGCCTGGGCGGCGGGAAGACCAAGGGAAGGTTCCTTCAGCCGCCCAACACCTGATCCGCTCCGCAGCGCGGCAACGGGGAAACCCCATCTTCGGCTCCTCGCTGCTTCCGCGCTGCGGAGCAGATCAGCTGTTGGGCGGCTGAAGGAACCTTCCCTTGGTCTTCCCCGCCGCCCACACGCAAACTCCACCATCTGCGCATGTGCGGCCATGAAAAAAATGGCGCACATGCGCGGATGGTGGTTTTTACTTCCGCACCACTATAACGCGGAAATCGATTAGCGCGGGAGGTCTTGGAACGTAACCCCCGCGCTAATCGAGAGATCACTGTATACCTAAAATGCTGGAGACGTGAACCTAGAATCAGGATATCCTTGAAGAAGTTCTGTTGCATTACATCTTTTCTTTCCACAATTAGTTGCAACGAAGCAATGTCAGAGGAGGCATGTTTTCTTCTGATCTTCTGTTCTTTCGAGCTCACTGTGCATCTGCTTCTTCTCCCACTCACCTCCTACATGCCATTTGTACAAGAATTTCAGCTCTACAGTGCATTCAAACCAGAGAGAAATAGTTAGAAAGGGGAAAAAATGCTCTACAAAATTATACTTCTTTTTTCCCCCCAAACAGGATGTTGAATATCTGGTCTCCTGACTGATAGCTACTTATAGAAACATAGAAGACTGACGGCAGAAAAAGACCTCATGGTCCATCTAGTCTGCCCTTATACTATATCCTGTATTTTTATCTTAGGATGGATATATGTTTATCCCAGGCATGTTTAAATTCAGTTACTGTGGATTTACCAACCACGTCTGCTGGAACTTTGTTCCAAGGATCTACTACTCTGTCAGACTTTCTACTAAATCTGCACTTCTATTCTACTAGTTTTTCTCATCATTCCTATCACCCATTTCCTCCCATGTTGACTGTATGACTGTAACTTGTTGCTTGTATCCTAAGATTTTTTATTAATATTGCTTCTTCATTGCTTATTTGACCCCTATGACAATCATTAAGTGTCGTACCACATGATTCTTGACAAATGTATATTTTATGTTATGTACGCTGAGAGCATATGCACCAAGACAAATTCCTTGTGTGTCCAATCACACTTGGCCAATAAAATTCTATTCTATTCTTTTAGTAAAATAATATTTTCTCATGTTGCTTTTGATCTTTCCCCCAACTAACTTCAGATTGTGTCCCCTTGCTCTTGTGTTCACCTTCCTATTAAAAACACCCCTCCTGAACCTTATTTAACCCTTTAACATATTTAAATGTTTCGATCATGTCCCCCCTTTTCCTTCTGTCCTCCAGACTATACAGATTGAGTTCATGAAGTCTTTCCTGATACGTTTTATGCTTAGGACCTTCCACCATTCTTGTAGCCCATGGAAGGTCTTAAGCGTAAAATGTATCAGGAAAGACTTAATGAACTCAATCTGTATCTCCTTAAATCCTGTGAGATAGCACTCATTCGACAATTGCTGCCCACTTCTTGATGTACTTTGATAAAACAAGGCCTGTTTTTTCCAATGTAATGTAGAACATCTTAAAGCCAATCATTATCATTGTCATTTATTGGATTTGTATGCTGCCCCTCTCGGCAGATTCGTGGCGGCTAACAACAGAATAAAAACAGCATGTAAATCCAATACAAAACAGCTAAAAAACCATTAATTCTAAAACCAAACATACATACAGACAAACATACCATGTATAAATTGTAAAGACTTAGGGGGAAAGAATATCTCAATTCCCCCATGCAATATTATCCAAAGCTTACCATCTTCTTTTCAATTACATTAGCTTGCTTGTGATGGGCTATTTACGGTTCTCCCCCCCCCAAACAAAATTACAACCACAATTCTGCAGCAGTTGTTATTAGGAAAGTTGAAATTAGTTTGCAAAGCTTTCAATATGCATTGCGTGTAGTTCAGTGATTCATAAAATGTAGTTTAAGTCCCATATTTGGACTGATAAACATTGTTGTAGTGGTCCCCAACTATAGCATGGAGCTCAGGTTTTGTTTACTAAACAAACAAACAAACCTTTGGCATGTTTAAGTTCAAAATGAGTACAGTGGTACCTCTACCTAAGAATGCCTCTACTTACAAACTTTCCTAGATAAGAACTAGGTGTTCAAGATTTTTTTGCCTCTTCTCAAAAACCATTTTCCACTTACAAACCCGAGCCTCCGAAACTGTAACCAGAAAAGGTGGGGGAAAGCCTCTGTGGGGTCTCTCTAGGAATCTCCTGGGAGGAAACAGGGCCGGAAAAGGCGGGGAGAAGCTTCCGTGGGGTCTCTCTAGGAATCTCCTGGAAGGAAACAGGGCCGGAAAAGGCGGGGAGAAGCTTCCGTGGGGTCTCTCTAGGAATCTCCTGGGAGGAAACAGGGCTGGAAAAGGTGGAGAGAAGCTTCCGTGGGGTCTCTCTAGGAATCTCCTGGGAGGAAACAGGGCCGGAAAAGGCGGGGAGAAGCTTCCGTGGGGTCTCTCTAGGAATCTCCTGGGAGGAAACAGGGCTGGAAAAGGTGGAGAGAAGCTTCCGTGGGGTTTCTCTAGGAATCTCCTGGGAGGAAACAGGGCTGGAAAAGACGGGGAGAAGCCCGTCTTTTTAGGAATCTCCTGGGGGAAAACAGGGCGTCCACCCTCCTTGTGGTTTCCACAATCGCATGCATTATTTTCTTTTACATTTATTCCTATATGGAAAAATTGCTTCTACTTACAAACTTTTCTACTTAAGAGCCTGGTCACGGGACAAATTAAGTTCATAAGTAGAGGTACCACTGTATTTTGATACTCAAAGTATCTATTTTATCCCTTTAAATCCATGAATTCCCTTTCCAAAACAGTCTGGATATTATAAATATGTCTCTTGAAGTATTTCTTAAACTGATGGAAGGTAGATGTTCTTACTTGCAGAATGGCTTGATTTTAAAAGCATTTAGATATGTGTGCCCATTTAGTACTTTAGTACTTTAACACTACCAGTAAAGCAAGAACTGCTAAAGTGCTAATCCAGCATAATCTCACAGAACCAATTAATATTACATGAACTGTAGACAAATCACCAGAACGGTTATGGTGCACAGTGATTATCAACCCAGTTTCTAATGAGTCTGAGAACTAAGCTTCACTTAATTTTAGTGATACAAAATTCCAATCAAGCAATAAAGGAAACTGAAATGGTTTTTTTCTACTCAGTTAAATCTTTCTTGGTAAAATTCACTCTATTTTCTAAGTGCTGCTGCTCACAAGATGAGATGGAAGATTTCCCAGGTTTACTGTGGAATCTCAAGTGATCTTTTGCATGAAAATAATGTATATTTGCTGAGCAATAGTTTAGTAGGTCCTTCTCCTTCCAGAGAATGTTCCAAGCACAAAATGCGTTTAGCATAAAAATTATGCATAAAATTAGCATAAAAATAAACATAGCTAAACCACTCTTAAAAATAATTATTTAAAAGCCTGTGACTAATACAGGCTTTACAGTAAACAGTAAATTCATGTTTTTTAATACAGTAGTACCTCTAGATACGAGCTGCTCCACATGCGAGTATTCCAAGTTACGAGCCGCGACGCGAGCGAAATTTCTGGTTGACACCCGAGCTCAAATTCGGGATATGACACGAGCTTCCACTAGGTGGCACAAGAATCTCCGTGCTTCCAGTTATCTTGGCACGAAAAACAAAGTCTAAAGGCATTCGTTCGAGATGCGAGTTGATCGACTTACGAGCTCGGGTCTGGAACGAATTAAACTCGTATGTCGAGGTACCACTGTACTTTGGAATCTAGATGTAGAAGAAGGAAGAACCTTCACTCTTATAAGAGTTAGCTCTACATTTGTGTCAGAGTCTCAAAAGCCCATTGATAAGAGGTGGGTTCCTCCTGGTTTGGGTAGTAACTTGGCGACCTGGGTAGCTGGAACTGGCAGCGACCCAGGTGTGCCACACCCCCGAATTGGCTCTCTCAGTGGTGCCGTAGGTGCTGCCATCTTGTTTTTTTCTTCTGCACATACGCAGAAGCTGCTGTTTACTTCTGTGCATGCACCGAAACTAGGGTTTTTAGCACTGTAAATGCACGCGTATGGGTGAAAGATGGGCGTGCATGTACTGCCAAGGAGCAAACCAGTAGCGAACAAAGGTACGTCTTCTACTCCGGTGCGTTTTATAATCTGAAAAATTTGGTAAATGTAATCCACTCTCATTTTGATTGCAGAAAATAGGACTTCAGCAATAGAGTAGTAAGTGCCTACTATCCCTGTTGTACTCTCCCCATTTATATGTACTCATTTCATGTGTTTATTGCTATGTTTTGCTTATTTACTGTATATCCATTTCTTTGTGCCGTTTTTTTCATGTGACCTTTTTCCTTGTACTTGTTGACAAACAAACAAACAATAACTTTTAAAAAATATTTTCTGTCACTGATATTTATTTATTTATTTATTTATTTATTTATTTATTTACTTACTTACTTACTTACTTACTTACTTACTTACTTACTTACTTACTTACTTACTTATTTATTCAATTTTCATGCCACCCTTCTCCTTAGACTCAGGGCGGCTTACAACATGTTAGCAATAGCACTTTTTAACAGAGCTAGGTTATTTCCCCTACAATCCGGGTCCTCATTTTACCCACCTCGGAAGGATGGAAGGCTGAGTCAATCTTGAGCCAGTGATGAGATTTGAACCGCTGACCTTCAGATCTACAGTCAGCTTCAGTGGCCTGCAGTATTTATTTATTTATTATTTATTAATCAGATTTGTATGCTGCCCCTCTCCGTAGACTCGGGGCGGCCAACAGCAATAATAATACAATGTAAACAAATCTAATATTTAAGTTAATTTTTAAAAACCCCAATTTAAGAAACCAATCATACATACTGACATACCATGCATAAATTTTATAAGCCTAGGGGGAAAGGGAAAGTCTCAATTCCCCCATGCCTGACGACAGAGGTGGGTTTTAAGGAGCTTACGAAAGGCAAGGAGGGTGGGGGCAACTCTGATATCTAGGGGGAGTTGGTTCCAAAGGGTCGGGGCCGCCACAGAGAAGGCTCTCCCCCTGGGTCCTGCCAAACGACATTGTTTAGTTGATGGGACCCGGAGAAGGCCAACTCTGTGAGACCTAACTGGTCGCTGGGATTCGTGCGGCAGCAGGCGGTCCCGGAGATATTTGCCTATTTAAAATTAAACCATCATTGCTAGGTAAACGTTTTGATTTCCACTGTTACGATAACATCAAGGTACCAGAGCCAGAGTTACTTTCTGTCAAAGTAAGCTTTTAGCTTCTTCCAGGAATCCAAAGTATGTAATTAGTCTATGACTAAATGCTTTTTTTTAGATATTCCGTATTAGTGATTCACTAACATTTATCTAAATTAAACTGTAAATGACTACTACTGATGAAACAAAATCCCCGTAGGTCTTTTAACTGATAAAGGAAGTGCCATAGGTACTGTGTCCAAACCAGTGTTGGGTTGCTACTAGTGTGCGCTGGCCCTATGTTCCGGTAAGGGCCCACGGATTGCGCAATTTGCCTGTGACGGTTCCAATGCCGTCTTTGCTGCTCTGTCGCATGGTGCCATCATTTGTTTTAAAAAATAGCTTTATTTTGCTTCCTGCACATGCGCAGAAGCAAAATCTTGCAAGGGGATAATCGTGCGCGCGTGGAAGTAAAAATTTGCTGAAATCGGACACGTGCACACATCCCCTTATGCGATTTCAGTGGTTTTTTGCTTCCTGCGCTTGCATGGAAACGAAATTGTGTGGTGGGGACGTGCATGAGTGTGGTGAGCATGCGCACGCATGCGTGCACAGTGCACCAGTAGGCAGGTAAGAGGCCCCCACCCCTGGTCCAAGCCCCACATGATCAATTGTGGGAATACTCTCAGTGTTCGGAAAATTCAGATCGTGCAGAATGCAGCTGCAAGAGCAGTCATGGGCTTTCCCAAAAATGCCCATGTTACACCAAAACTCCGCAGTCTGCACTGGTTGCCGATCAATATCCGGTCACAATTCAAAGTGTTGGTTATGACCTATAAAGCCCTTCATGGCATTGGACCAGAATATCTCCGAGACCGCCTTCTGCTGCACGAATCCTAGCGACCGATTAGGTCCCACACAGTTGGCCTTCTCCGGGTCCCGTCAACTAAACAATGTCGTTTGGCGGGACCCAGGGGAAGATCCTTCTCTGTGGCGGCCCCGACTCTCTGGAACCAGCTCCCCCCAGAGATTAGAATTGCCCCTACCCTCCTTGCCTTTCGTAAACTTCTCAAAACCCACCTTTGTCGTCAGGCATGGGGGAATTGAGATATCTCCCCCGGGCCTATATAATTTATGTATGGTATGTTTGTAGGTATGTCTGCTTAAAAATGGGGTTTTCTTAACTACTTTAAATTTTTAAATTGTAAATTATTAAATTTGTTATGAATTGTTTTATTATGTTGTGAACCGCCCCGAGTCTACGGAAAGGGGCGGCATACAAATCTAATAAATCAATAAATCAATAAATAAATTTTTAAATCTAAATCAGAGTACGGAATGGAAAGGAAGGCTTAAGGCTTCACTAGTATTGTGAAGAATGTGCAAAATGCCTCCCAGTTCTGGTGATTTGAGGGATAAACTATCTACTTATCCTGAGAGATAAGTAATGTAGGACTTCCTCATAACCTGCACTTTGGTGAATGGATGCACTTACCACTGGCAGAACATAATCTTTGTTTTAGTGGGACTTCCATTCACTTCCCATATCCGTCTTTTGCTTTCTATAGCAGTACAGCGTTCCTTCGATTTTCGCGGGTTCGAACTTCGCGAAAAGTCTATACCACGGTTTTTCAATAATATTAATTAAAAAATACTTTGCGGTTTCCCCCCCTATACTACGGTTTTTCCCGCCCGATGACGTCCTACGTCATCGCCAAACTTTCGTCTGTCTTTAATACAATTTTTTAAAATAAAGTTTAATAAATAAACATGGTGAGTAATAATCTAAATAGTTGCTAAGGGAATGGGAAATGATAATTTAGGGGTTTAAAGTGTTAAGGGAAAGCTTGTGATACTGTCCATAGCCAAAAATAGTGTATTTTCTTCTGCACCTCTACTTTGCGGAAATTCGACTTTCGCGGGCAGTCTTGGAACGTATCCCCCACGAAAATTGAGGGAACACTGTATTCTCAATTTTAGTAAATTTAAAGAAGTATGGACTTCGACTCCCAGAATTCTCCAGGCTGAATGCTGGCTGAGCAATTCTGGTTGAAATCCACACACTTTAATATTACTGAGGTTGACAAATACTAATCCAAAGGCTATCTAATCTCCTTTCCAAATGCTTTGCTGACCCTAATAATTAGAAAGTAATGACACAGAAAAAAACTCTTCCACATAAATTAAATTATATTTGTTTACATCCTAGTGATGATACAATTCTGTGTAAACATGGAAAGTAGCTTTTAGAATATAGGACTTTGAACATTATTTTAAGATGCATAATTTCTGTCTTGGAGCACTGACATTGGATGGTTTTAACTGTAAAATAATTTCATTTTTTCAGTGTACATTTTGGAGGGGTTTAACCAGTTATTATCAGCAACAATCTGATCAGTTTCCCATCAACCTATTTGGGGGTTGGGAAAGCAACAGCTTTGCAATTTCAAAATAGCAAATTCTGTTTTGGAAGGTTATCTTGCTATTTCGCTAGGCCACTTTTCGGCTTTAGGTTTTACCATCGAAGAGACATTCCACGTATCTGAAATAAAAATAAGTTACTGCATCATGAAAACGCTGAGATAGTTTGATGAGAGGCACCTTCTTTTCATTTTTCTGGAAATTCCTCAGACTGCAATCCTGCTCTTTTATTCCTAGCATAAGCATTTCACAATTTTGTTTGCAACAACCATACAAATCATTATTGCAAACAGCTGATGACAGTCTTCAGCTGCTGTATAATATAACCCAGGCACAGATAGATCCTCTGTGCTTTATTATCCTTCCCTCTTAAGAGTCCAGCTGAGCAACATAATAGAAGCCCAGATTATGTCTGTGGTTATTTTTTTCCCTTAAGTCCTTTCTCCAAGCCAGAAGCAGGCTGACTGTTTTAACGCAGTCCCCTCGGTGCAGCCTCTTGTGGAGTTGAAAAAGCCACACAATAAGGATCCTCCCTCCCCTTCTTAGCTCCAGCACAGATTTAAACAGAAAGCTGATTTTTTGCAGACAGAACAGACTGCAGCTGGTCTGCCCTGAATGTAGCAGTACTGGCCTCTTTTTTATAACTTCTTTGCTTTGGCGTGGGGAATAGCTCTGGTAGAAACATGTAAGGGTGGGTGGATGGGTGGGAAAACGGAGTGGTGGTTTGTGTAGCTTGTCATCCGCTTCAGCAGAGACGTTTGCAGCAGGAATAGCGAGTAATTAAGTCAGACTGCACCATTTTCTTCCCACCCTGTAAGAGGGCGAGGGTGGCAGCAGCAGCGGCGGCCGGGAGCTGTCCACCCCCATCTACCCACGGACCCACCCACTTCCAGCGGATGTGCCGAGGTGGGTTTATCTTGGCTTCCCTCTGAGAGGCAGAGTCCACCTGGAGGAATCCCAATAGATCTTTTTTTCAATGTGAAGAAACTCTTTTTGCATTGGATGGATTTTGTTTTTCACCTGTCGGAGAAATTTCCAGATGCTTCCTACTTGCTGCAGGGAATTCTTCCTCTGCCGCCGTGTGCGTATTCTGTGTTCGTTTGCAAGGAGATCACAAGAGACTCTCTAATTCAGGGTAGCATGCTGAATTATGGATGCTGCAGAGGCTAGAGCACAGCTGTGACCTATCGCAGACAGCTGGAGGAGGAGGAGGAGGAGAGGAGAGGGTTGCCCAGTGAATCTGCCTCCCAGCATTACCTCGGCAGTGTCCTTGCAAGATAAACAAACCTTGGATCTCTGGGTGCAGGAGCCCGGAGACCTCCAAGCTGATACCCCTTTTCCAAAATGGCTCATGCCGCTGCTTCTATCAAAAAAGTTCGGGAGGCAGAAACTGATGAGAAGGAGAAGGAGAAAGAAAAAGAGAGGAAAAGGCAGAGGAGAATATCTAGAGAAAACCGGAAGCGCAAGGTATGAGCCAACACCATTTCCCCATCAATTTTTCCCTTGACTGCATAGTACAGGATTCCTCCAGTAAGATAATAAGAGCATTTTTGTTATTCCGTTCCAGAATGTCTGCATGCTTTTGCTTTCCAAAAATTATTCTGTGCTTTCGGTAGTCTTGCTGCACTGAGATCAGAACAGATGTGTAAATAAAGCGAGTGACACTAGTACGTTGTTTTTTTTCTTTATCGTCAAACCAACCAAGTCTGGTTTGATCACTTTTAAGGCAGGTATTTCTTAGGCCTGGTCTAAAATGGTTTATTGGCAGGCAGAAAGGGACTTCACGCTCCATTTAATCAGGCTAGGTTTTGAGGTTTGTGGCATTGATTTTTTCTCTTTCTTACTCTTTGCTTCAAATCAAATGCAGTTTCACATCAAACCCTATAAGCAAACTTAAAATTCTTCTGCTTACAGTGATGATATTTATTTATTTACTTATTGGACTTATATTATGTAAATGAGTTGTTAGGCTTTGATATTCTGGTAATATCCACTCTTTGTATATTCCTAAATTTCTTAAACCAGGCATGGAAAAATGATGTAGAGAATACTTTTGTTTAAATTAAATTATGTTGAGAATAAAATTTGGCTTTATTCCCAACCACTCTTGGATTATTTCTTTCTGAAACATTGTAATTCAATTGATTTTGATTTGTGATTAGGGCAGGGAAACAATTGGCAGTTGACCTGTGTTTTTTTTAAAGTAAACACACTCACAAATACAGCCAAATACTAACAAGTTGTTCATTTTGCTGGTTAACAAGAGTTATCTGTATAACTATTTCATATATTGAATGGGAAAATAATAATTCTGAGCATATTCAGGAAGTACTTCTGAAATTATATGGTTTAGAGGCATTTCACACAGAGAATATATGTTATTAGGCTTAGAGATGTTTAAAATATATAGTCACAGGTACCAATCACACAAGTGTTTTTATTTCTGTATTTCAATAGTTAAGTAATGCAAACTGAATTTCTCCATAGAAATAGATATGAACATTTATTCCATCACATTCTGTTTATTTTGCACAAATATGATATGGAAAAAATAAATATTTACATGTGAAACAATCATTAACATATAGGAAATGGTAATTTTTTTGATTATTATTTATTAGATTTGTATGCCACCCCGAGTCTTCGGAGAAGGGTGGCCTACAAATCTAATAAATAATAATAATAAAATACCTGCCTATTTTAATTCTCCTTTGTCTTACTTTATCTTTTGTGCAAGTTGTTTGAATTCTATAACAATTCATAGCAAACTGCACACACACATTTTATCATCTATACTATGCTTAAGGTCAAATGAATATGTCAAGTCATGCTTCATTTTAATTTACAGATTTTTTCATAAATAACTAGAATTACTTTTCCTGCTGTTCTTGTTTAGTATATTCCTGGTTTGTTTATCATTTTCTTATTCTGGCATTGTGCAATGAATTAAGGAATCGATGTGAATGCTTTTTTCTTAAACTGCCAATTTATTATGTTGCTAAATACCTTTGTGGTACATGAAGTGAAATGTCCAACTCTTTAAAAGCTTTGTTTGCTGTATTAATTGAGTTGAAATAGAATTTTCTATAACATAATATGAGTATCATTTCAAGTACAGCCACAGCTTGATATTTCCAGACAGATTGTGTTCAGTATCCTAATTCTTCAAACAGAATGCTACAGAAATAATAATCCCTTGGTTGTGATTTTCTTTCAACCAACAGATATACCAAAACATATCACACATGAATAGAACTCAAAAACGCATATAGGTTATGCTCAAGGAATGGATAGCTTGTGGTGATAAGATATTGTACATCTCGGCTTTTTAAATTTAGTTTTTAAAGTGATGCTAGGATTTTAATTAAATTGGATATTGTTGTGGTTAGCTCTGGCCCAGCTCCTGCCCCAAGGACTGTGGATGTGGGGGAGACATCCTCATGCTGCAGGCCTGTTTTGCCCCCCCCCCCCCCGGTGGAATCTGATGATGAAGGCTCCTCTGACCAAGAAGACATGAGTGACAGGGAGGAGGAGAGTGTGGCAGACAGCTCAGAAGGAGATCAATTATCTAGCTCCTCCTTGAATTCAGAACAAGAGTTAATGATACAGCCAGGCATGCGGAGAGCGATGCATAGGCAGCAACAACTGAGAGATTATTATCAAAGAAAATGAGGCCACCTGTGGTTGGGTGGGGCTGTGGTAATTAGTGAGGCTGCTATAAATAGCAGCCTGTGGGTTTGGCCATTGTGGAGGATTATCTGATCGTTGTGTTTCATGACTGCTTTGCTGACTTTGATCTTTGTGTGCTGATTTTTCCTCGCTTTGAAACTAACCCAGAGCAAAGTGTGTTTCACTTTGTGAAAGAAGAAGGGCTGTGAATTGCCTCACAGCTGCAAGCTAAGTATCACAGAACTGATAAGGGACTTGTACAAATTACCAATTTGTTTGGAGACGAGTGCTCTTTTCTATACAAAAAGAGTGCTCTGTTTATTTGCATTTTCGGTATAAAGAACATTGTTTTGAATTTTCAAATGTGTGTGTGTGTCTGAAATTGTATCTGTGCGTTTTTGGGAGGATTCTACCAGAGAGCTCGACAGAACAGATATAATTAAATTTATTTGTTTTATTTATTTCTTTGTAAAACATGTATAAGATAGCACCTATAGATATAAACACAAGCAAAGTAAGTACAAATAAATGAAGACAATAGTACAGTATGACAGGGACAGTAGACACGATGGGGTGCTTATGCACGCCCCTTACAGACCTCTTAGGAATGGGGGGAGGCTGACAGTAGACAGTCTAAAGCCCTGGTTCCCAGTGTGGGGCACACGCCCCATAGGGGGGCAATTTGATTTGTAATGGGGACAATTGGAGTCTTGTTTAAACCAAGTTAATGACCTTTTAGGCTTCCCCTACGTGTGTAGAGTTCACTTTTTGAATAGTAATAATTATAGTACAAGTGCACTACTGTGCCTTCTGTCCCTTGTCCTATTGCTCTCCTATATCTCCTATACCAGGGGTCCCCAACCACCGGGCCGTGGACCAGTACCGGGCCGCGGGGCATGTTGCACCGGTCCGTGGAGTCAGCAGCTGCCGGCCCTCATGCCGCCACCCCCTCCCTCCAGTGCTTCGCGTCCCGCCGGGCAAGAGGCCTCGGGAGGCAGGTTCTGCCGGCCACAGGACGATGGATGGGACAGAGGGGCGGGAAGGACCGAGAGCCTCAAGCCTCTTTTGGCTTCTGCCGCGGGGCGCTTTTGCGTTTTTGGCTGGGGGGAGGCAGGAGGGCCAGCCTGACCCCCTCTCTCCAGCGCTTAGCTCCCGCTGGGCAAGAGGGCTTGGGAGGCAGGTTCTGCCGGCCACAGGACGATGGCGGGAAAGAGGGGCGGGGAGGACCAGCACCCCCATGCTTAATCCCGCCCCCAACCACGCCCCTTTCCGCCCCCACTGGGCCATAGAAAAATTGTCTTGCTGAAACTGGTCCCTGGTGGAAAAAACGTTGGGGACCACTGTCCTATACCATTCTTCTATTCCTATATCTCTTCTTCTATTCTTTCATTGATACGTTCTATTACTATACCTTCTTTTCTATTCTTTCTTAGATATATTTTACTATGAGTATCTCCTCTATAACCTTCATCATGTATTTTACTATATGTGTATATAGATATATACCCACTAAAACCCTCATTGTGTATTGGACAAAATAAATAAATAAAAATAAATATGTCATTGGGGGGCATCAGGATTTTAGAGATGCTTGGGTGGGACATGACCCTTGGGTTAGTTTGTGGGTGTTTGGGGAAGAAACCACGGAGTTAGGTAGTGAATTCCAGACACTGATCACTCTGTTGCTGACTCTTCTGACATTTCCTTTTTATACACTGCTGTACAGCCTTGATTAGAATCAGAGACACATAAAATTGGCCAAAAGTTAACGAATGCAATGGCCACAGAATATGGAATGATCAGAATGTTCTGGTATAGGAATAGGCCAGTGTTGCTCCAAATATTCAAAGCAAATATTACATTTTATGTTTCTTTTGTTCCATTTCATATTCTGCCATAACCTTCCCTATGCTTGTCATTTACTGCAGCAATACAATATTACATAAATAGGTACCTTAGTTTTACAATACGCTTGCTTTCTAATAAGGTGAATCTGGTTTAAATTTATTTGGTGTTTTTTTTCTTGCACTGATATATATTAATGAAAGGATATGCACAGTGAAGGACTACCAAAATTTTTACTACCACACTGTGCCCATGGCTTATGCATTTTCTTTCAAAATCTTTCAGTGCAAATTGGGTGCTCTGGGGTGGAGTTCCATTTTCGCTACCCCATTGCATTCCCCTCCATCCAGGCAGTAGCCCACCCCTGGATATTCAATTCAATTCAATTCAATTTATTAGATTTGTATGCCGCCCCCTCCGAAGACTTAGGGCAGCTCACAACAATAATAAAAACAATATTCCAGCAAAAACAAATCTAATATTAAAAAGCACATAAAACCCTATCATATTTTTAAAAAGCAAACAACATATACATACCAAACATAAATATAAAAAAGCCTGGGGGAAAGGTGTCTCAACTCCCCCATGCCTGGCGGTATAGATGGGTCTTGAGTAATTTATGAAAGACAAAGAGTGTGGGGGCAGTTCTAATCTCCGAGGGGAGTTGATTCCAGAGGGCCGGGGCTGCCACAGAGAAGGCTCTTCCCCTCGGGCCCGCCGAACAACATTGTTTGGTCGACGGGACCCGGAGAAGGCCAACTCTGTGGGACCTTATCGGTCGCTGGGATTCATGCGGTAGCAGGCGGTTCCGGAGGTACTCTGGTCCAATGCCATGTAGGGCTTTAAAGGTCATAACCAACACTTTGAATTGTGACCAGAAACTGATCGGCAGCCAATGCAGGCCACGGAGTGTTGCAGAAACGTGGGCAAATCTAGGAAGCCCCATGATGGCTCTCACGGCTGCATTCTGCACGATCTGAAGTTTCCGAACACTTTTCAGAGGTAGCCCCATGTAGAGAGCGTTGCAGTAATTGAATCTCAAGGTGATGAGGGCATATACACGATAATTGTCAGAATAGTACATATGCTGTATATATGTTTGAACGTTGTAAAAGCTGTGGGAAACAGGAAGTGTCTTCAAATATTGGAATGAGAAATGATCATGTTTGATGGCTTCTTTTTTAACTTTGGAAAAAGATACAAGCTTCCTATATAGACATTTAAACAAATAAAAATGAGTTTGAGTCTGATGCGCTGGGTGTGAGATACCATCATGCACAGAAAGGACAGTTTTTCCTTCTTCAAAATTGGCAACTTTAAGACAAATCCTACAGTTGTCAAGTCTTAAAGTTGCCAAGTTTGGGGACCGCTGGTTTGGTGTATTGTTTTGTTCTGACCACCAAAGAGTGAAGTCCCATGTTTTCTCTGACTGATTCGTATGAACACCGGAGTTGTAACTCTTCCAAAAAGTTCATATTGAAGGAAGGAGGAGGATGGAGGAAGTGTATATTGAGGCAGGGACATAGAAGAGGAAGAGATCTCAAATCCTAAAATTTATGGAGCAAATGAGCATGTTAGAAATACAGTGGTACCTCATCTTACGAACGCCTCTTCTAACGAACTTTTCAAGATACGAACCCGGTGTTTAAGATTTTTTTGCCTCTTCTTCCGAACTATTTTCACCTTACGAACCCAAGCAGCTGCTGCTGGGATGAAGGGGTTTCTTTTTTTCCCCTTTTTTGAAGAAAGGGAGGGGCGGCTTGGAGGAGGAAACATTTTGCAGAGAACAAGGTGCTTGCAAAGGAACTGAAAGGGTGTCTTTTTAAGAAAGAAAAGGGAGGAGGGAGGGGCAGCTTGGGGGAGGAAAATTTTTGCAGAGAACAAGGTGCTTGCAAAATAACTGAACCGGTGTCTTTTGAAGAAAGAAAAGGGAGGGGCGCCCCCCTTGCCTTTCTTCCTTCCCACTCACCCTTTAGCCTAGCCTTGCTTCTTCCACCCGCCCCCTTTAGCTGCTCCTCCCTGCCCTCTGTTTGCCTCCCTTCTAAAGTTTGGGATTTTCCTGAAGGATTTGCACGCATTATTTGCTTTTTCATTGATTCCTATGGGAAACATTGTTTCTTCTTACAAACCTTTCACCTTACGAACCTCCTCCTGGAACCAGTTAAGTTCGTATCATGAGGTACCACTGTATGTGGTTCGACTGACACAAGTATTGAATCCTATATGATCCCATTGCATGTCTGAACCATTGCAAACCATGATTTATCTTTTTGTACAATTGCAAACCCAACAAATCATGGGCTTAGTATAAAAACTATAATAATTTTTTATTTCTCATACTATGTGTAAAACAGATAAGCTAAATAAGAATGTTCAGTGATATATGATATGATTAATGAAATAATATGCTGAATGTTAGGAGATGGATCAAGTTCAGTATTTCAATTTGGAACTGACTGGCCTATTTAAAAACTAAGTTAGAGATGGGAAGTTCTGGCTCTCCAGTTGAGCTTTGGTCAGCAGGATCAATAGTCATAAATATGCAAATATTCAGAAATGTGGTTTCGGAAAACATTAGAAGGTTGCACGATTCTTACTGCTGGCATAATGGAATATATTTATTTATTCATTCATTTATTAATTCTTTATGAGTCAAACCAAAGTGGTAAAATAGACATATACAGTGATCCCTCGATTATCGCGAGGGTTCCGTTCCAAGACCCCTCGCGATAATCGATTTTTCGCGATATAGTGGTGCGGAAGTAAAAACACCATCTGCGCATGCGCACCCTTTTTTTCCATGGTCGCGCATGCGCAGATGGTGTTTTTACTCCCGCACCTGGGAAGACCCAGGGAAGGTTCCTTCGGCCGCCCAGCAGCTGATCTGCTCGGCAGCGCCGCAGCAGCGAGGAGCCGAAGATCTGGGTTTCCCCGCCGCCCAAGCAAAGGGGAAACCCCGATCTTCGGCTCCTCGCTGCTGCGGCTCTGCCGAGCAGATCAGCTGCTGGGCGGCCGAAGGAACCTTCCCTGGGTCTTCCCCGCCGCCCACGCAAATGGGAAACCCCGATCTTCGGCTCCTCGCTGCTGCCCGCCCGCCGCTCGCCCGCCGCCCGCCGCCCGAGAGCAAGAGGGGGAGAGATAGAGAAAGAGAGAGAAGGAAAGAAAGAGATGAGAGAGGGAGGAAGAGAGTGTGAGAGAGGAAGAAGCAAGATAGAGAAAGAGAGAGAGAAAGAAAGATGAGAAAGGAAGAGAGTGACGTCATCGGGTGGGAAAATATTTTTAATTAATATTTTTTGAAAAATCGCGATATAGCGTTTTGCGAAGATCGAGATCGCGAAAATCGAGGGATCGCTGTATTTATTAAATGATTTCTGAGAATGATAATCAAGAAAAATCATGAGACAAATAATTACTTCAGCTAGTGGAGGCTATTGCTGAGTTAATCAAGTCTTAGAAAGCAGCTGAATAAGAAGCCTTAAAAATTGTAAGCCAAGAAAAGAAGAAAAAACTCAAAAAATTAATTGGAACATGGAACCCTGTGAAAAACCAGAAAATACTGTACATTTGAAGGTTTTCAATATGCTACATTACCTTTCCATTAGAAATTAGATAGAATCCCATATCTTTCTCTGATATGGGATTCCGCTCTGTATGCCGCCCCTCTCTTCGGAGAGGGGCGGCATACAAATCTAAATAATAAAATAAATTAAATAAATAAATAAATTTTCTGTATGCATTCTAAAATGGAATTATTTATTTATTATTTATTCATTGGATTTCTATGATGCCCCTCTCTGACGACTCGGGGCGGCTCACAACATATATTTATTTATTTATTTATTAGATTTGTATGCCGCCCCTCTCCGAAGACTCAGGGCGGCTAACAACAATAAAAAAGACAATATAACAAATCTAATATTAAAAATAATCTAAAAACCCCAATTTAAGAGACCAATCATACAAACAAGCATACCATGTATAAATTCTATAAGCCTAGGGAAAAAAGGGGAAAATTTTTTAGTTTCCCCATGTCTGACGACAGAGGTGGGTTTTAAGGAGCTTGCGAAAGGCAAGGAGGTTGGGGGCAACTCTGTTATCTGGGGGGAGCTGTTTCCAGAGGGCTGGGGCCGCCACAGAGAAGGCTCTTCTCTTGGGTCCAGCCAAATGACATTGCTTAGTCGACGGTACCCGGAGAAGGCCAACTCTGTGGGACCTAACTGGTCGCTGGGATTCATGCGGCAGAAGGCGGTCCTGGAGATATTCTGGTCCGATGCCATGAAGGGCTATAAGAACATAGTAGTACATCTAATCCAATTAATATAATTTAAAAACCCTAAAAATCCTAAAATAATTTAAAACATTCATGATCATTCACTCCATAAAACAGACTAAAAAACACTCATTGGTCAGGGAGAAAGATCTAATGACCCCAGGCCTGGCGACAAAGATGAGTCTTTAAACTTTTTCGGAAGGCAAGGAGAGTGGGGGCAATGCGAATCTCCGAAGGGAGCTGATTCCAGAGGGCCAGCCCCCCCCCCAGAGAAGGCTCTTCCCCTAGGTCCCGCCAGCCGACACTGTCTGTCTGATGGGACACTGAGGAGACCAACTCTGTGGGACCTGACCGGACACTGGGATTTGTGTGGCAGAAGGCAGTCTTGGAGGTAGTCTGGTCCTATTCCATGTAGGGCTTTATAGGTCATAACCAACACTTTGAATTGTGTCCAAAAACCAATCGGCAACCAATGCAGTCCGTGGAGTGATGGTGAGATATGGACATGCCTTGGAAGGCCCATAACCGCTTACGCGACTGCATCTTGTACGATTTGAAGTTTCCAAACACTCTTCAAAGGTAGCCCCATATAGAGAGCATTGCAATAGTCAAACCTCAAAGTAATAAGGGCATGAGTGACCGTGAGCAAAGACTCCCTGTCCAAATAGGACCGCAACTGGTGGAGAATTCTGGGAGTTGAAGTCCAAATAGCTTCAAGTTGCCAAGGTTGGGAAACACTGCTCTATAGCAGTGATTTTCAACCTTTTTTGAGCCACGGCACATTTTTTACATTTACAAAATCCTGGGGCACACCAGCAACCAAAATGACACCCTAAGACACTCTCCTCTCTTTTTCCATCCCTGTCTTCTCCCCACCCTTGTGTGTGTGTATGTGTGTGTGTGTATACACACTCTTGAACCATTTCCAAAAACAGGTGAGAGCTGGGGGGGGTATCTCTCTTATTCTTTGGGTGCTTTTTATCATATGCTTTAAATCAAGAGTCACTTCTCTCTCTCTTTTGTTTCTCTCTCTTTCCTCTCATTCTCTGTCTCAATCATTTTCTCATTTCTCTTTTTTCCTCCCCTTTTTGCTCATTTCTCTCTCTCTCTCCCTTCCTCTCCTTTTTTCTCTCTCTCTCTCTATTGCTTTCTTTCTCTCTCTCTTGTCTTCTCTCTCTCTTTCTCTCTCTCTTTCTCTCTCTCTTTCTTTCTCTCTCTTTCTCTCTTTCTTTCTCTCTTTCTTTCTCTCTCTCTTTCTCACTCTCACTCTCTCAACAAAAAGTTGCGAGACCAGAACCTGAGCTTCCTTCTTCGCGGCACACCTGACCATGTCTCGCGGCACACTAGTGTGCCATGGCACACTGGTTGAAAAACACTGCTCTATAGGACCCTTTCAGAGCGTTTACACATGAATTCCAAATCTCTAAATTTAGAGAATTTATTCCTTTGAATTCAAAGAGGGTATGAACATAGTCTCTTCACAACCTGGCCAGAAAAACTGAAATTATTGTTTTTAAAGCACTTGAGAATTTTACTATTTCATGTCGTTCCCATTATGTTGCTGGCCATGAACATCTTAAGATGTTTCATGTTAATAATGCACACACACTGCTTAATTATTTAGTCTCTATATTACGTTGTATAACAATTTTACGCTGCTTGACATTTCTGAACTTAACAGCAGATTGTTGGACTACCATGCAATGAAAATCACCAGGTAAACCTTATAATGGTTGGAGGTTTCTAATAAAGTTTATTTTCAGATCAATATTTAGAAACATAGAAACATAGAAGACTGACGGCAGAAAAAGACCTCATGATCCATCTAGTCTGCCCTTATACTATTTCCTGTATTTTATCTTACAATGGATATATGTTTATCCCAGGCATGTTTAAATTCAGTTACTGTGGATTTACCAACCACGTCTGCTGGAAGTTTGTTCCAAGGATCTACTACTCTTTCAGTAAAATAATATTTTCTCATGTTGCCTTTGATTTCCCCCCAACTAATTTCAGATTGTGTCTCCTTGTTCTTGTGTTCACTTTCCTATTAAAAACACTTCCCTCCTGAACCTTTTTTAACCCTTTAACATATTTAAATGTTTCGATCATGTCCCCCCTTTTCCTTCTGTCCTCCAGACTATACAGATTGAGTTCATTAAGTCTTTCCTGATACATTTTAGGCTTAAGACCTTCCACCATTCTTGTAGCCCGTCTTTGGACCCGTTCAATTTTGTCAATATCTTTTTGTAGGTGAGGTCTTCAGAACTGAACACAGTACTCCAAATGGGGTCTCACCAGCACTCTATGTAGCGGGATCACAATCTCCCTCTTACTGCTTGTTATACCTCTAGCTATGCAGCCAAGCACCCTACTTGCTTTTCCTACCGCCCGACCACACTGCTCACCCATTTTGAGACTGTCAGAAAGTTACCATTTAACTATGGTAAAATTGGATTCTTTAAGTTGCTGGTGAAAAAGTTATACTAGAAAGAGTTATTTGAGTCTACAGTATCTCTTTTAAATTAGATTTATTCCAAACACACTATGTTTTAAGGTATATTTAAAACACTTATCCAATAACTTTAAATAAATTGTGGGAAATTAACTTTTAATTTTGTTTTAAAAACAAAGTTCACAGATAAATAACCTTTGGGAAGGCATTAAACCAGATACCAAATACAAGCATACAAAATGAAAGATTAAACTAAATGTATTCTAAGCAATAAGGCCATACTAACAATTATCAAAAAGTGCTGTGTATCAATGGCCCAATCAAAACAAAAATTGCACATTAATATTAATTAATTAATTTATTATTATTTATTAATTTTATTTCTAGGCCGCCCTTCTGAGACTCAGGGAGGCTTACAATATACTAGGCCTTAATTATGCAGCTACCATATTTAGCGCCCCCCGGTTTTGTTGATCTAGTGATCTTCTGGAGTTTTATAGGCCTGATATGATTATCTTATGAAATACAGGAAACCATAAATAAAATAGTGGTATTATTTTTAATGCTTCTGTACAGGCATCTTCCCACAAACATTGTCATCTAGCTGGCCCAGGAAATTCATTTTTCTATGGCAGCAGATGGATAACACAATCAGGATTATGTTATTATAGCCTTCTAGTGGAGTTAATTTTATAATGTGGGGCTGACATCCCCAACTTTTGGGAATCTTCAGATGGGAACCTGAGAATTATATTTGGTGATGTACTGGAGAATGTTAGGTGAGGTGGCCTACCTCAAATAACATACTCCAAAACATCACTAAATATAATTAAATATTTAAATTAATCTGAATTTAAATTAAGTTCATTTGCATTTTAATACATAGAATGTGTGACTATACAAGGTATTTAAATAGATTAATAAAATGAATGAAGTTTTGCTAGAAACTGGTGAATTATAAAAATCGAATCCTGGTTTAATTGTTGATTATGATTGTGATTCAATTGTGACTGACACAATGACAAACATCTATCCCATTGGAAACTAATATTCCCCTTTGTTTTCTTTGTTTAGAACACAACATCAGTAAAACAATGTCTTAAATTACACATATTAAATTATGCCTATATGAAACTAAAAAGTTTTCACAAATTGAGCAAAAGTATTGTGTGGTTAGAGCACTAAGGCAAAACAGCTGTATAGTGATCCCTCGAGTTTCGCGATCTCGATGTTCGCTAAACGCTATATCGCGAGTTTTCAACCCGGAAGTAAACTCCACCATCTGCGCATGCGTGCCCTTCCACGCATGCGTAGATGGTGGAGTTTCCCCGCCGGGCAGAGGCTTCCCTGGGTCTTCCCCCTCTTGCCCCGGTAAGGCGCGAGCAACGGCGTGGGCGGGTGGGCGGCACACGCGCGGGGAAACCCCAGGGCCGCTTCTCAGCTGAGAAGCGGCCCCAGCAACAGCGCGGGGGGCGGGCAGCACGCGCGCGCGCGGGGGAAACCCCAGGGCCGCTTCTCAGCTGAGAAGCGGCCCCAGCAACAGCGCGGGGGGCGGGCAGCACGCGCGCGCGCGGGGGAAACCCCAGGGCCGCTTCTCAGCTGAGAAGCGGCCCCAGCAACAGCGCGGGGGGCGGGCAGCACGCGCGCGCGCGGAGGAAACCCCAGGGCCGCTTCTCAGCTGAGAAGCGGCCCCAGCAACAGCGCGGGGGGTGGGCAGCACGCGCGCGCGCGGGGGAAACCCCAGGGCCGCTTCTCAGCTGAGAAGCGGCCCCAGCAACAGCGCGGGGGGGCGGGCAGCACGCGCGCGCGCGGAGGAAACCCCAGGGCCGCTTCTCAGCTGAGAAGCGGCCCCAGCAACAGCACGGGGGGCGGGCAGCACGCGTGCGCGCGGAGGAAACCCCAGGGCCGCTTCTCAGCTGAGAAGCGGCCCCAGCAACAGCGCGGGGGGCGGGCAGCACGCGCGCGCGCGGGGGAAACCCCAGGGCCGCTTCTCAGCTGAGAAGCGGCCCCAGCAACAGCGCGGGGGGCGGGCAGCACGCGCGCGCGCGGAGGAAACCCCAGGGCCGCTTCTCAGCTGAGAAGCGGCCCCAGCAACAGCGCAGGGGGCGGGCAGCACGCGCGCGGACAAGCAGCAGCAGCGAGGCGGCGGGGAAACCCAATCTTCGGCTCCTCGCTGCTGCTGTGGAAATAAAAACACCATCTGCGCATGCGCAGATGGTGTTTTTACTTCCGCACCGCTACTTCGCGACAAATCGATCATCGCGAGGGGTCCTGGAACGGAACCCTCGCGATGATCGAGGGATCACTGTATTCACACATAGTTTGTTCCATCCATGTAAATGTGAGCTACACATACAGTATCATTTTGTGATAAAACTGTGTTAGTTCTTAATTATCATTGATTGATTGATTTGATTTGATTGATTTGATTTATATGCCTGAGGATTTCCTCAATCATATTACTATATTTGACTAGGCTAATCAATAATGTGTTTATTCTCACTATAACATGGTAAGATCATTATTATGTGTCATTCTATATAACATAAAAACCATATTTCATTTCATTTCATTTTATTGGATTTGTATGCCGCCCCTCTCCGTAGACTCGGGGCGGCTAACAACAGTGGTAAAAACAACATGCGACAATCCAATACTAAAACAGCTAAAAACCCTTATTTTAAAACCAATCATACATACAAACGTACCATACATAAATTGTAGAAGCCTAGGGGGAAATAATATCTTAATTCCCCCATGCCTGACGACAGAGGTGGGTTTTAAGAAGGTTACGAAAGGCAAGAAGGGTGGGGGCTATTCTAATCTCTGGGGGGAGTTGGTTCCATAGGGTCGGGGCCGCCACAGAGAAGGCTCTTCCCCTGGGTCCCGCCAAACGGCATTGTTTAGTTGACGGGACCCGGAGAAGGCCCACTCTGTGGGACCTAATTGGTTGCTGGGATTCGTGCGGCAGAAGGCAGTTCCGGAGATAAATAATAATATAATATATAAATAATCATACAAATAAACATTAGCATAGAATGTTTTTATATCTGAGTGCTGAATATAGAGACATATGGATAAAAGCTTGCTCTGTTGGTGGTACTAGCAAGAAGGGATTACTGTGATTAATGCACTGATAAATTCACATATAAGAAAAGCCTTCTGGGGATTATTTTTAAAAGATGGCTAAAAATAAGCACTTTTAATTGGTTGAGTATTTAATTATTAAACATTAATGGATAGTTTGGCTCAAACCATGAGCCACAAGATTGTTATTGCCTCTTTATTGTCAAATCATCCACTAGGTTTATGGATATTATCTAAAAATGAAACGGATCAGTTTTCAATGAATATACGTTAAGTATACCAAAGCTGATGAAAAATACTGCTGTTGCATTTTACTTTATTTATATAGATAAACTCATCAGTAGGATAAGAGCTCCAACCTTTTTCTGTAAGAAATAATTTTAGTGTGTGAGATTTGTAGACGAGAGGAGAGATCAGTGGGATTTTGCACATATGGATCAAATATCCATATGTGCAAAAAATCTAATTACTGTTGGATTGTCTGCCATCACTAAGTAAATGGTTGGTTTTAGAGGATAGCAGTTTCATACATTTTAATGTTAAAAAGCAATGATCTTATTCTTAAATATACAGTGTTCCCTCGATTTTCGCGGGTTCGAAATTCGTGAATAGCCTATACCACGGTTTTTCAAAAAATATTAATTAAAAAATACTTTGCGGTTTTTTTCTATACTTCGGTTTTTCCCACCCGATGATGACATACATCATCGCCAAACTAATGATTTTTGCAAATAAATAACAAAAAATAATTATTGTTGTTGTTGATTTATAAATATCAGGATCACTAAGTGTCTTATTCAATGGTGAGTACCAGTGATAATTGTGAGTAAATTGTTTTTAAGGGAATGGGAAATTGTAATTTAGGGGTTTAAAACGTTAAGGGAAGGCTTGTGATACTGTCCATAGCCAAAAATGGTGTATTTACTTCCGCATCTCTACTTTGTGGAAATTCGACTTTCGCGGGCGGTCTCGGAACGCATCCCCTGCGAAAATCGAGGGAACACTGTAGTTACATTGTTTCTGATAATTTTTTTAAAAAAATGACAGCAAATCCATACTGCTACTCTATATACATAAAGAAGAGACAGATACAGAGACACAAAGAGACACACACAGAGAATGGGAATGAAGTACAGGGTAAGATAGATACCTCTCCCCTCCTTTCCCCCCCCCTTTTTCTTTTTACCTTGAAGTCGGGCGATTCATGGAGACGGACGTGGGAACTCTCTGGAGTTAACTTGGGAAGATTTTAGAAATGGTTTTTCATTGTCTGCTTCCTAAGACAGAGAGATTGACTGGCCTCTGGTGACCCAGATGGCTTTAGGTCTAGATTCTCCTGTCTCCAGAGACACGAACTTAGAGTCCATTGCAGTGATTTATTTATTTATTTATTCAATTCTTATGCTGCCCTTCTCCTTAGACTCCGGGCGGCTTACAACATGTTAGCAATAGCACTTTTTAACTGAGCCAGCCTATTGCCCCCACAATCTGGGTCCTCATTTTACCCACCTTGGAAGGATGGAAGGCTGAGTCAACCTTGAGCCGGTGATGAGATTTGAACCGCTGACCTTCAGATCTACAGTCAGCTTCAGTGGCCTGCAGTACAGCACTGCTGTGCCACCCCGACTTTGATGGCGAACCTATGGCACGGGAGAGCATTTTTGGCTTCTGGACAGTCTCCGGGGGGATGGGGGAGGGCATGTTTGCCCTCCCCAGGCTCCAGAGAAGCCTCTGGGGCCTGGGGAAGGTGAAAAACAAGCCTACTGGGCCCACCAGAGGTTGGGACAATGGGCTATTTCAGGCCTCCAGAGGGCCTCCGGGGGGGAGAGAGACCATTTTCGCCATTCCCAGGCATTGAATTATGGGTGTGGGCACTTGCGCATGCACAATAGCACAGACACATACACACGCTTTCAGCACCCGAGGGGAAAAAAAGGTTTGCCATCACCGGGCTATTGGTTTCTAGCTTGATGCCCTAATCACTGCAACAAACTGGCTCATAGATATAGCTATACTACCCTGTTTCCCCGAAAATAAGACATACCCCGAAAGTAAGGCATGTCAGAGGTTTTGCAGAATTTGCTAATATAAGGCACCCCCCGAAAATAAGGCATAGTCAAGTTTACATATGGTATGGTGGAAAAACATACGGTACCATTCAAAGCTGTTCATAGCGGTACCGTAATAATGTGGCGTCCCCTGCTGGCCCCTTTCATCGCTTTGTACCATCCAGTACAGCAGACATAGTCTGCTGCTGTCTCACCGCCATTACAGTCTCCACTACAGTGCATAGACTGTAGTTCCTCTGGTGGCCGGAAGCTGCAATAGCGGGAGTATACTGTTGTACCATATAAGTGCCGTCGTTTGTGTGTGTGGGTGCCATACTGACAGGTACCGTACCGTAATCAGTGTATCGTACGGTACACTTTCTTTTGGGGTGTCAGCTTTTCTGCCTGTGAATTTGTCTTATTTGAGAAATATAAGGCACCCCCCTGAAAATAAGACGTAGCACAACTTTTGGAGCAAAAATTAATATAAGACAGTGTCTTATTTTTGGGGAAACACGGTATATATCTTGTTTTATAAAGTAAAGAAGGAGCAAGGAAAGAAGAAATGGTGCTTCTTGATACTAGTAATGGTTGTGGTTGATAGAGAAAATGGGAGCTTTCCGGGCTGCTGAAATTTGGTAATAGAATCTGGGCAAATGCTTGCAGGCAGGGGTACTTATGGCAGGCTGAATACAACCCATGATTATGAACCTACGTATTTGGCATGTGCTTAAAAATCAACAATAGAAAAGTTTTCAGGCTCGAAAGGTTTTCACCCTAAGGAATAATTTTCTCATTGCTTTTCTTTGTACATGGGCAGCCAGTATTTTCACATCTCTTTTGTGTTTCTGTTAATATCATTGTCTTTTAAAAGGTTAGCATTGCTATCTTATAAAAAGTTAGAATTGCTATATCATGTCGGCAAAGCACTTTGAATATTTGTCATCCATTCTATAAATGCAGAAATAGTTCTGTTAAATCCTTAGCACTGCTTTATATAGACTCTCTTGACTATATTTAGCAATATTAGTGAAATGATAATACATTTGGTCACTTCTATTAACAATACTGTAACGCTCTCTACATGGGGCTACCTTTGAAGAGTGTTTGGAAACTTCAGATCGTGCAGAATGCAGCTGCGAGAGCAATCATGGGCTTTCCCAAATATGCCCATGTTACACCAACACTCCGCAGTCTGCATTGGTTGCCGATCAGTTTCCGGTCACAATTCAAAGTGTTGGTCATCACCTATAAAGCCCTTCATGGCACCAGACCAGTGTATCTACGAGACCGCCTTCTGCTGCACGAATCCCAGAGACCGGTTAGGTCCCACAGAGTTGGTCTCCTCCGGGTCCCGTCAACTAAACCATGTCGTTTGGCGGGACCCAGAGGAAGAGCCTTCTCTGTGGCGGCTCCGACCCTCTGGAATCAGCTCCCTCCAGAGATTAGGATTGCCCCCACCCTCATTGCCTTTGGTAAACTCCTTAAAACCCACCTCTGTCATCAAGCGTGGGGGAACTGAAACATCTCTCCCTGCCTATGTAGTTTTTTATGTATGATATGACTGTATGTATGTTTTATATATTGGGGTTTCTTGTTTTTTTAGACTTTTAAAATGTATTATTGTTATTTTAGATTCTAACTATTAGATTTGTCATTATATATTATTTTTATCATTGCTGTAAGCCACCCCGAATCTACGGAGAAAGGCGGCATACAAATCTAATTAATAATAATAATAATAATAATAATAATAATAATAATAATAATAATAATAATAATAATAATAGTTCTCTGGTAGCAAAGACATCTATATTGTTTTAAATGATACATTGATGTAAACAGTTAACTAAATGCCACACAAACAGACACAAAGTGTATTTTAAGAAAAAAATAAATCCTTTTAGGAATTTGAAATGATTTCATGAGTTACAAAATTATGCTTTAATTGGTATATAGCCATCTGTTCTATCAGGGTCTCAAGTAGTGTAATGCATCTACTTTTAATAAAGTGCTGTTTGAGGGTTTGTTTTAATGTCTTTCACCTTTACTTAGTGTTGTGTGAGATCAATATGAATAGATTTCCAGATTAGAAAAACTGGAAGGCAAACAGATGTCAGCTTTCAAACAAGGTAAATACTGTGAAGTGATAAGGTACTCAAAGTTTTTTAGAGAGAAGACCATTCCAGTAAAGAATATTTCAGCCTATGAATGAATCCCTGCAGTCCAGGAAAGAAGTGTTTTTAATAGGAAAGTGAACACAAGAACAAGGGGGCACAATCTGAGGTTAGTTGGGGGAAAGATTAGAAGTAACATGAGAACATATTATTTTACTGAAAGAGTAGTAGATCGTGGTTAGTAAATCCACAGTAACTGAATTTAAACATGCCTGGGATAAACATATATCCATCCTATTATTATCTAATTATCTAAATTATCTAAAAACCCATCATTTAAAAATCATACACCACAAGTATACCACTATATAAGCCCGGGGGAGATGTCTCAATTCACTCATGCCTGGCGATATAGGTGGGTCTTGAGCAATTTACGAAAGGCAAGGAGGGTGGGGGCAGTTCTGATCTCTGGAGGGAGTTGGTTCCAGAGGGCCAGGGCCGCCACAAAGAAGGCTCTTCCCCAGGGGCCCGTCAGATTGTTTAATCGATGGGGCCCGGAGAAGGCCAACTCTGTGGGACCTTATCGGCCGCTGGAATTCGTGCGGCAGAAGACGATCCCGGAGATATTCTGGTCCGATGCCATGTAGGGCTTTATAGGTCATTACCAACACTTTGAATTGTGACCGGAAACTGATCGGCAGCCAATGCAAGCCACGGAGTGTTGAAGAAACGTGAGCGAACCTGGGTAACCCCACGATGGCTCTCGCGGCCGCATTCTGCACGATCTGAAGTTTCCGGACACTTTTCAAAGGTAGTCCCATGTAGAGAGCGTTGCAGTAATCGAATCTCGAGGTGATGAGGGGTGTGAGCGACTGTGAGCACTGACTCCCTGTCCAAATAGGGCCACAACTGGTGCACCAGGCAAACCTGTGCAAACGCCCTCCTCGCCACAGCCGAAAGATGATGTTCCAATGTCAGTTGTGGATCGAGGAGGACGCCCAAGTTGCGGACCCTCTCCGAGGGGGGCAGTAATTTCTCCCCCCCCCCGAGTAATGGACGGACAGATGAAATTGTCCTTGGGAGGCAAAACCCACAGCCACTCCATCTTGTCCGGGTTGAGTTTGAGCTTGTTGATACCCATCCAGACCCCAACAGCCTTCAAGCACCGGCACATCACTTCCACTGCTTCGCTGACTGGACATGGGGTGGAGATGTATAACTGGTAAGGACAGCTGAGAAGATTATAGGAAGTCCCCTTCATATTATTCAGAATACTGTTATAAGCGGTGTAGGCTTAGATCTCAAAGCATCGTTAGAGACCCCACATACCCACTTTATGGTCTGTTTCTGTTGCTCCCCTCTTTGAGGAAGTTTCAAAGTATTTCTGTCGGGGCTACAAAATTCTGTACAGCTTTGTTTCCTGTGCCATCTGTCTAGTAAACAGGCAAGATTCATTTCTTTTTCTCATCATGTGCATGTATACATCCAAACTAGACTGAGTGGTTTTTCTGTGTCATATAAAATATGTGGATATATGTATAGTTTTGTATTTATTTATTTTGTCATGTTTATGTAGTGTATATTGGAGATGGTAACCCTTTGAGAGCTGTATGCAACAATATTTCATTTTAATGTATGCTGATTAGTGTACATTTAAAGTGACAATAAGGTTTTGTCTAAGTCTAAACCTTTTCAGCAGATCTTGATGACTTCCTTCATGATATTCAATTCAATTCAATTTATTAGATTTGTATGCCGCCCTTCTCCGAAGACCCAATATTCTTCTAGAGATGTTTCAAATTTGGGTGAAGATGGACTTCACCCAAATTTTGGGGGTTGAAGTTTACTAGTCTTTGAGCTGTCAAGATGGGTTAGGGTTGGGTATGCAAGGGTATTCAAACGTGGCAAGTTTAAGACTTGTGGACTTTAACTCCCATTTCTGAGCTAGCATGACTGGAGGAAGAATTCTGGGAGTTGAAGTCCACAAGTCTTAAAGCTGTCAAGTTTGAAGTTTGTAAAAAGTGTACACAGTTGTAAAAAAAAGTATTTTGCTACACTGGTATTTTATTAAATAATATATTACTTCACCATTTGGTTCTGAATACTTTCCCCCTTGTTTTGTCATGTTTGTGTAGTGTATATTGTAGATTTGAGAGCTGTGTGCAACAATATTTCATCTTAATGTACAGTGATACCTTGTCTTACAATGAGGATGAGGTTCTTAAGGTGAAAAGTTTGTAAAACGAAACAATGTTTCCCATAGGAATCAATGGAAAAGCGATTAATGCGTGCAAGCCCAAAATTCACCCCTTTTGCCAGTCGAAGTGCCCGTTTTTGTGCTGCTGGGATACCCCTGAGGCTCCCCTCCATAGGAAACCCCACCTCTGGACTTCCGTGTTTTTGTGATGCTGCAGGGAAATCCCAGCAGGGGAATCCCAGCAGCGCAAACATGAGCGCTTCGCTGGCAACGGAGGTCCGGAGGTGGGGTTTCCCAGTGAAGGGAGCATCAGTGAAATTGCAGCATCGCAAAAACACCAAAGTCCTCGAAACCCCACTTCCGGACCTCTGTATTTTTGCAATGCTGCGATTTCACTGAGGCTCCCCTCGCTGGGAAACCCCACCTCCAAAATTTCGTTGCCAGCAAAGTGCCCGTTTTTGTGCTGCTGGGATTCCCCTGCAGCATCACAAAAACACGGAAGTCCAGAGGTGGTGTTTCCCATAGAGGGGAGCCTCAGGGGAAACCCAGCAGCGCAAAAACAGGTGCTTCGCTGGCAACGGGAGTCCGGAGGTGGTGCATCCCAGCGGCGGCGGTGGGTTTGTAAGGTGAAAATAGTTTGTAAGAAGAGGCAAAAAAATCTTAAACCCCAGGTTTGTATCTCGAAAAGTTTGTATGACGAGGTGTTTGTAAGACGAGGTATCACTGTATGCTGGTTAGTGTACATTTAAAGTGACAATAAGGTTTTGTCTAAGTCTAAACCTTTTCAGCAGATCTTGATATACTTCCTTCATGGTATTCTTCTAGAGATGTTTCAAATTTGGGTGAAGATAGACTTCCTATTGGTTGTATTCACTAGATTAAGTAGCGTTTTCTTTAAAGGGCCAATTGGGTGAGATGGAAGAAGGTAGTTGACTATATAATATCTCAGCGTCCCTCCCCTTCGAATAGTAGTTATGATTAGGACTGTTCCCAAAACACATTTATATTACCATAAATCAGATAGATAGTTTATTGTTACATTTTTGAATTATTGTGTAATTTAATTTTTAGAAACTACTCAAAGGCCATAGTCTTGCAAGCTGTGCAAAAGAATTATGTATGACTCATAAATGCTATGAGACGGGGTAGGGAACCCACAGCACGAAGGGATATGCTATAATTGCATGAAATGTCACTTTTTGAAAGGGTCTCCATCTATTGCTGATACGATAAATTCCTAATAGCTATCATTTTGCAGTAAAAGGCTTCTGGCCCCTCCTCTTAGAAACAAGCAGCCTTAATGTCATGCTGTAAGCAAGCATTGATGTATAATGTAGTAGAGAGGGAGGGGCGAAATCAAAACACTCAAAGGCATGCAGCTGAGTAATTCAATAACCTCCGTATGTGAAGGCATTTCACACAGTAGGGCCTTAACTCAGAGCTAGCCAGGCCGCCTCCCTCCCCATTCAATTTACATGCATAGCTGGGCCAGTAGGTGTAAAAATAGACAGGCTGCGCCTGAATTGGAAATGGTCACTGAGTGCTGGCTATAGTTGTTAAAGTTTCTTTTTAAACCCAGCCTCTGCCAAAGAAAACTCAGGAGAGCAAATAAATAGAAGTTACAAATATCATTCTTGATTTTCAAAGCTCATCTGCCCTTTTGGAATATTTCATACTCTGCAAGGTCAAACCCACTACAGGCGTTAACAGAAGGATATGGGCAATGCACCCATATGCCAAGCTTGCGGCACAGACAAGGGTGTAAGAGTGCAAGGGAATAATGTGCAAGAGGCAGATAAAATTCCAGACTATTACGGATGCAATAATGGAGTGAATAAAGATCTTGAGGGACTGGTAAGTCTAAAGCAAAAACACAGCTGAGAGGACAAGGAACTTGTTATAGAAAGGTAATGTGGAAATACTGAGCTAATGTTGCCATTTGGAATTAGTTAATAACTGCTGAAACATAGGCTGGTTGTGTTTGAAGATGCTGTTGGTTAGGCAATCTTGGATTGGACAAGATAGCTCACAGAATGGTTTGGTATGTATATAAAATGTATATGTATAAAGTGTGGTTGAAATGTCAGATGGCATTTTACACTTTAAAAAAAAGAGACTAACATCATTGGGAATGTAAAATAAATAAATTGCTTTTGATACAATGCAGTATGATATAAATGTATTTTCTTGTTTGGGAAGATTAAAGCAAACTTTGCTTTTATAAGTCAACATTATCAATGTTTATAGTTAATATGAGCGAGACAGACTGACGACTTTGTTCTGTACAGTTAACAGATAATGTTATAGATTTTGTTTGGAATTAGGTCTCAGCAAATTAAGTTAGATTTAATTTAAAACAACATTCTGCTTGAGGCTACAATCTTTGGACCTCTAGCAGAGAGAAACATGAATATGAATCTACTTTGAGAGTGAATAGCTTTGCAGCATGTTACAATAATCACTTTATTCTTTTAAAACTGAACTAGAATTTAATTGGATTGTTTTTATCTGCAGTTAGAAACTTTGCGTTAGATTTTCATTGTTGAAATTTCAATATTGCTTCTCTCCTGCTCCGTTTCTTTGTAGACATTTGTTCTCAAGTGTAATTTACTTCAATTAGTAAATCTTCATTTCCTAGGAGGCATTACATTTTTATAATAAAAATAGCTCAACTATCTGGAGGATTTTTTGGAGACATAGGAAGACAGAGAAAACAAAACACTTGATTTTTACAGATTAGTTTAAAAAATCCAAACACCATCTGTAAGAGATGAGCTTTGAGCTTTCTTTAATCCAAAGGTTACATGAAGCATGGTGCACTGAATCAGATATATCTTACGAATTTTAAAAGTATCAGTATTAAAAAAAAACCAATTAGTATTGCATGATTTCATAACTCCTAGCAATTTTAAAAGTGAACAACAAACATATGTATATTGTAATTACTAATTTATACATATTAGTAATACATACATACATAGGTACTCCTGAAGATTGGACTTTTAAATTTCAATAAATCAAATTATACTGTTATTTTTATAGTATTGTTTTAATAGGTAAAATAGAAACATAGAAGACTGACGGCAGAAAAAGACCTCATGGTCCATCTAGTCTGCCCTTATACTATTTCCTGTATTTTATCTTACAATGGATATATGTTTATTCCAGGCATGTTTAAATTCAGTTACTGTGGATTTACCAACCACATCTGCTGGAAGTTTGTTCCAAGGATCTACTACTCTTTCAGTAAAATAATATTTTCTCACGTTGCTTTTGATCTTTCCCCCAACTAACTTCAGATTGTGTCCCCTTGTTCTTGTGTTCACTTTCCTATTAAAAACACTTCCCTCCTGAACCTTATTTAACCCTTTAATATATTTACATGTTTTGATCATGTCCCCCCTTTTCTTTCTGTCCTCCAGACTATACAGATTGAGTTCATTAAGTCTTTCCTGATATGTTTTATGCTTAAGACCTTCCACCATTCTTGTAGCCCGTCTTTGGACCCGTTCAATTTTGTCAATATCTTTTTGTAGGTGAGGTCTGCAGAACTAAACACAGTACTCCAAATGTGGTCTCACCAGCGCTCTATATAAGGGGATCACAATCTCCCTCTTCCTGCTTGTTATATCTCTAGCTATGCAGCCAAACATCCTACTGGCTTTTCCTACCGCCCGACCACACTGCTCACCCATTTTGAGACTGTCAGAAATCACTACCCCTAAATCCTTCTCTTCTGAAATTTTTGCTAACACAGAACTGCCAATGCAATACTCAGATTGAGGATTCCTTTTCCCCAAGTGCATTATTTTACATTTGGAAATGTAAGGAGCATTAAATCTGGAATATCTATATTATACTCAACCTTAAAAAATCAGTTTCTCATAGGGTCTGGTGCAATTCGGAGATTAATCCATGTTATATTCAGGGGACATATAATTAAGAAAAGCAAATACAATGTCTGTTGGAGGACAAGAGCTACATAGCTAGAATATTTGTGTGTCAGCCTGCCAAATGGTATATTATAACTTCTCAAGTGCTTTTGTGCATTTGTTCAGCATCACTATTATCTGTTTGTCATTGAAATTCCAACCCTTGTTTGACATGTCAAGAATACGCTACTGCAGAGCCCTTGGTGTGCTCTGAACTTGGTTGTTTTTAGACATTTTGTTAGCAACTCATTAACACCTTCAGTAATGGGGATGGCGTTTACTGCTTTTTTATATATAGTATGCTACTGTGCTGCAGAAACAAAGATGTTATTGATGAAGTCATTAGTAGAAAAATATATAAAGATGAATTTTCCTGTGCAATTGCATATATAAATGATTGGACTGTTTACATTATCTATATAGGAGGTGCATATAGTATTTAAATGCAGAAGGTTCTTCAATAACTCGAATGTTTTGTGTGCAAAAATATGAATATTAGCAAAAATATTTTTCCTTGATTGGTGTTCTGCCGGGCTCTCTGATAGGAGCAGTGACAATTTGAAAATGAACATGCATGCACAACAAAACTAAATGTTGCTCTGCCGGGCTCTCTGATAGGAGCCTCCCAAAAATTCAAGGGTACAAATTTCAGACACACACACGTTTTAAAATTCAAAACAATGTTCTTTATCCCAAAAGTCAAAATAAACAAAGCACTCTTTTTGTATTGCAAAGAGCACTCTTCCCAAAACAACCGGGTAGTCTGTACAATTTCCCTTAAGCAGTCATTAAGTACTTAGCTAGCAGCTGTGAAGAAACTTCACACCCCTTCTTCTTCCAACAAAGTGAGACACACAACACTTGCTCTGCTTTGGTTTCAAAGGTGTGAAACACAAGATTCCTGACGAACTCCGATCAGATATTCTTCCACAACGGCCAAGCCCACATGCTGCTATTTATAGCAGCAGTCCTAATTACTGGAGCACCACCCAAACACATGTGGCCTCCCTTATTTCCTGTAATATGTTCTTACTTGGTCTCTTCTAAGCATAATTCTCCGCTTGTGTGGGTCCAAAACGTCATCATCTGAATCAAAGGAAGATAAGGGTGATTGACTGCCTGGGCTGTGTGCCAAGCCCACCTCTGCTGAGTCACTCCCACCTTCTTCTTCGTCCGAGGAAACTAAACTCTGAACTGATTCTGTCGGCAAAAATCCAGAAAAATACCAATTTTTTACAAAAACACACATTGACCCTTAAATTCAGCAGAAAAATATGATGAATAAAGTAAGCAATGAAAATTTTATTCTTAACCCTCCCATTGCCATATCCTTTAAAAAAAATAAACTTTATTATTATTGTCACATTTCTCTATAATATATCCCTGCAGTTGCTATGATGTAGCGGCTAACAACAGTAAAAAGACAATATGAACAAATCTAATATTAAAAGTAATGTAAAAAAACCCCAATTTAAGAAAACAATCATACATACAGACATACCATGCATAAATTTTATAAGCCTAGGGGGAAGGGAATATCTCAATTCCCCCATGCCTGACGACAGAGGTGGGTTTTAAGGAGCTTACGAAAAGCAAGGAAGATGGGGGCAACTCTGATATCTGGGAGGAGTTGGTTCCAGAGGGTCGGGGCCGCCACAGAGAAGGCTCTTTCCCTGGGTACCGCCAAACGACATTGTTTAGTCGACGGGACCCGGAGAAGGCCAACTCTGTGGGACCTAACTGGTCGCTGGGATTCGTGCGGCAGAAGGCGGTCCCGGAGATATTGAAAGAAAACGCAGGGCATCCTGCATAAGCCACGCCCACTGTGTGGTAGTAAAAATTTTGGTAGCCCTTCAGTGGGTGAATGTCAAATTGCAGCAATAATTAGGCACATCCATATCTAATACGGTGATCCCCCGATCATTGCGAGGGTTCCGTTCCAGGACCCCTAGCAATGATCGGGTTTTCACGAAGTAGCGCTGCGGAAGTAAAAACACCATCTGCGCATGTGCAGATGGTGTTTTTACTTCCGCCGCAGCAGCGAGGAGCCGAAGATTGGGGTTTCCCGGCCGCCCACGCAAACTCCTCGCTGCTGCCGCGCCCGCCACTCGCCCGCCCTGAAAGGGAAAGCCCCCCCAGGCCGGCTCCGATCCCCCCAGGCCGGCTCCGATCCCACAGGCTGGCTCCGATCGTTTTAAAACAGGCGCGCCGCTTCTCCGCTGACTCCTGGCGAACTTCCCCGCTTTAGGAGTCAGCGGAGAAGCGACGCGCCTGTTTTAAAAGATCGGAGCCGGCCTGGGGGGGCTTTCCAGCAACCCCCAAGCCCGGGTTGGGGGCTCGGGGGTTGCTGGAAAGCCCCCCCAGGCCGGCTCTGATCTTTTAAAACAGGCGCGCGGCTTCTACGCTGACTCCTGGCGAACTTCCCAGGCGAAGAGCAAAGGGCGGGCGAGCGGCGAACGGCGGATGGCCGGACGAACGGCGGGCGAGCGGGTGCTGGGGGGGCTTCGCCCTCCCGCCAGCAAGAGGGGGAAGACCCAGGGAAGCCGCCCAGCAGCTGATCTGCCCGGCGCCATCTACGCATGCGTGCCCATAGAAAAAAGGGCACGCATGCGCAGATGGTGTTTTGACTTCCGGGTTGAAAAATCGCAAATTAGCCTGTTCGCAATGGTCGGGAACGCAATAACCGGGGGATCGCTGTACAGTGATCCCTCGATTTTAGCGATCTTGATCTTCGCGAAACGCTATATCGCGATTTTTCCACCCGATGACATCACTCTCTTCCTTCCTTTCTCATCTTTCTTTCTCTCTCTCTTTCTCTCTCTTGCTTCTTCCTCTCTCACACTCTCTTCCTCCCTCTCTCATCTCTTTCTTTCCTTCTCTCTCTTTCTCTATCTCTCCCCCTCTTGCTGGCGGGCGGCGGGTGGCGGGCGGGCGGGGGCATCAGCGAGGAGCCAGGGTTTCCCCTTTGCGTGGGCGGCTGGGAAACCCCGATCTTCGTCTGCTCGCTGCTGCTGCGCCAAGCAGATCAGCTGCTGGGCGGCCGAAGCAACCTTCCCTGGGTCTTCCCGGCCGCCCACGCAAAGGGGAAACCCCGGCTCCTCGCTGATGCCCGCCGCTCGCCCGCCCGCCAGCAAGAGGGGGAAGACCCAGGGAAGGTTCCTTCGGCCGCCCAGCAGCTGATCTGCTCGGTAGCGCAGCAGCAGCGAGGAGCCGAATCGGGGTTTCCCCTTTGCGTGGGCGGCGGGGAACGCAAACTCCACCATCTACGCATGCGCGGCCATAGAAAAAAAGGGTGCGCATGCGCAGATGGTGTTTTTACTTCCGCAACCCTACATTGCGAAAAATCGATTATCGCGAGGGGTCTTGGAACGGAACCCTCGCGATAATAGAGGGATCACTGTATGATTAAAATTTTGATCTCCTTCTGAAATATGTCTTTATAATCTCTCTCTCGTTTTTCCAATGCTGCAGAGAGTATCTAATAATTAGTTTCATGCTTTCCTGATCACTTCATGTTTATTTCTATTCCTTCCTCCAGTTTCCTGCCAAATGCAATCCCCACCACATTTTTTGAATACTGAACAGCTACTCAACTGACCGTTGAATGCTGCCCAGCCAACTTGGCTTCACAACCATGGTCCCTTCTGGTTTGATCTTTCAACCGGAAAGCACAATTTCATTGGATGCCATACCTTTGTTTGTTTGTTGCCTTTTGCAGCTCAAACATTTCATGGTAGTCACAAGTACCCTAAAGTAAAGCCTTTCTCTTCTTTCTACCATTGCAATTTTACTATCTTCTCTGATATTATTTATTAGCTGCAAAAAGCTCTTGTAGTTTAATGGGATTTGATAGCACTGATGGAGACATAACATTACTGTATTTTAAATGTATACTAAAAGTAAGTTCATCTCTTGTCCAAAAATACATTATTGTACTTTTTACCAAGAAAAAAAAACCCCCTTTTGGCTTCAAAATTAATATAATTTGAACAACGAATTGTTAAAATCATATTAAATTTGTTATTTAACCTTTTCTTGGTGATTTTAAATAATGTGATTCTGCAGAGGACAAAATTAGCATCACTTTAAAAAAAATCAAAACTAATTAGCATTTGAGTTTATTTTTAAAGTGACCTCTTGTGCATGATATGACTGTATGTATGTTTTTATATTGGGGTTCCTTGCTTTTTAGACTTTTAAAATGTACTATTGTTATTTTAGATTCTAATTATTAGATTTGTCATTATGTATTGTTTTTATCACTGTTGTGAGCCGCCCCCAGTCTATGGAGAGGGGCGGCATACAAATCTAATAAATAATAATAATAATACAGTGTTCCCTCGATTTCCGCGGGGGATGCGTTCGGAGACCGCCCGCGAAAGTCGAATTTCCGCGAAGTAGAGATGCGGAAGTAAATACACCATTTTTGGCTATGGACTGCCATCCCTTAACACTTTAAACCCTTAAATTACCATTTCCCATTCCCTTAACAACCCTTTACTCACCATTATTATTGGTACTCACAATTGAATAAGACACTTAGTGATCCTGATATTTATAAACATAATTATTTATTAACAATAATTTTTTTTTTGTTATTTATTTGCAAAAATTATTAGTTTGGCAATAACATATGACGTCATCGGGTGGGAAAAACCGTGGTATAGGAAAAAAACCCACGAAGTATTTTTTAATTAATATTTTTTGAAAAACCGTGGTATAGGCTATTCGCGAAGTTCGAACCCATGAAAATCGAGGGAACACTGTAATCATCATCATCATCATCATCTTAATAATAATCTTAATAACTCCAGAGTATTACCTTATTGTATTCTTTGACTGAAAGCAATTTAGAATATATTTGTCTTAAGTTTTTTTTTTTAATTATCGTGTTATGCATTCTGGTTACAAGTGACTGACTATTTGGTAATATAATATGCATCCTGAACATACAGACTGAAAACTAATTTGTGTTAGATGCAAGGCTGCATGTCCACTGCCAAATCCAAAGGGCACCCTAAGACATTCCAAAGATCCTTCAGGGCTGCCTGACCTCAATGCCAGTCACACACCAAGAGATAAACATGTTAAGGTGGATTAAGGACAGTTTTCATGTTCAACTACAGACCTCATTGCTGAACTAATGCCACAAGGAGGGAAGTTAATATAAGCTGTTCAGGCTGAATGTAGCACAAAAATACATTATTAGTTTCTTTATCGGTATTAGAATATATACAATATTATAAATATATATTAAAAAGTATAGAAATTCAAATATTAATAGCCATTACCAAAAGGAATCAATAACAGCTTATTTTGTTTGCTTGTTTTTTATTTGATTTGATTTGATTTGATTTGATTTGACTTGACTTGATTTGACTTGACTTGACTTGACTTGACTTGATTTGATTTGATTTGTATGCCGCCCCTCTCTGTAGACTCGGGGCGGCTAACAACAATAATAAAACAGCATATAACAAATCTAATATTTAAAATAACTAAAAACCCTTATTGAAACCAAGCAAACACACAAACATACCATGCATAAATTGTATAGGCCTGGGGGGACAGGAGTATTTCAATTCCCCCATGCCTGACAACAGAGATTGGTTTTAAGGAGCTTATGAAAGGCGAGGAGGGTGGGGGCAATTCTGATCTGTGGGGGGAACTGGTTCCAGAGGGTCGGGGCCACCACAGAAAAGGCTCTTATTAGTTAACTTAATGTCAACTCTCTAGCTCTAGCTCTAGCTCTGTTTCTGTCTGTCTGTCTCTCTCTCTCTCTTTGCTCCTCTGCCTCTCTGCCTCGGTCTCCTCCTCTGCCTCCATTGTCTTCTGTGTCATCTAACAAAAGTTCTTTGAAAGTGTCAAAGTTCATGTGTTCATATGGATTCTTTACTGATTGCTGATTTGTTCAAATTAACCCTGCCTTCTGTAGAACCAATGAGAACTCCGCAAATAGGAAGAAAGGCAAAGAGATGTGTCCATTTCCCTCCCTGAAACCTACAAATCCTTATTGCTATGCATATTTGTTCCACTTTTTTCAGTTTTAGATTTTAGAGATAGACATGTTATTATGGTAATATATTTTTATTCCTAGAATGGAGATATAATATACCTAGTTGTAATATGTGATTCTGAGAACGGGCAGATCTGAGGGCAGTGGCCGGTGAGAGAGGCCATACCGAACGCTGTAAGAGCGGTGGGGACAGAGAGGAGACAACCGAGTGACAGGAGCATCCTAAGTGGAAACTCTAGAGCCGGAACCATAGGCATCGGTTGGTGAGAGAAGCCGAGAGCAACGGCGAGATGAAGGAGTGTTCAGAAAGTTCCAGGCTGGGCCCTTTAGGAGAACAAAATTGAAAGCACTGGCTGGTGAGAGCAGCCAGTGCTGATACAGTGGTACCTCATCATACGAACTTAATTGGTTCCAAGAGGAGGTTCGTAAGGTGAAAATTTCGTAAGATGAAACAATGTTTCTCATAGGAATCAATGTAAAAGCAAATAATGCGTGCAAATCCTTCAGGAAAATCCCAAACTTTAGAAGGGAGGTGAACAGAGGGCAGGGAGGAGCAGCTAAAGGGGGCGGGTGGAAGAAGCAAGGCTAGGCTAAAGGGTGAGTGGGAAGGAGGAAAGGCAAGGGGGGCGCCCCTCCCTTTTCTTTCTTCAAAAGACACCCTTTCAGTTCCTTTGCAAGCACGTTGTTCTCTGCAAAAATTTTCCTCCCCCAAGCTGCCCCTCCCTCCTCCCTTTTCTTTCTTCAAAAGACACCCTTTCAGTTCCTTTGCAAGCACGTTGCTCTCTGCAAAATGTTTCCTACTCCAAGCAGCCCCTCCCTTTTCTTTCTTCAAAAAAGGGGAAAAAAAGAAACCCCTTCATCCCAGCAGCAGCTGCTTGGGTTAGTAAGGTGAAAATAGTTCGGAAGAAGAGGCAAAAAAATCTTAAACACCGGGTTCGTATCTTGAAAAGTTCGTTAGAAGAGGCGTTCGTAAGATGAGGTACCACTGTATTAGTATTTGGGCACACTTGGTCTTCCCTCCCTATGCAAAGAACACTGATAACATCATTATTATCATTATTATGACATGGACCCTTGTCTGGGTGATAAAGCAAGGGGCTTATTTATACCAGGACTCAGGTTTTGGGACTTAATAACTATGCTGCCCCCTGCTGCATGTCCTACAGCAGTGTTTCCCAACCTTGGCAACTTGGAGATATTTGGACTTCAACTCCCAGAATTCCCCAGCCAGCAAATGCTGGCTGGGGAATTCTGGGAGTTGAAGTCCAGATATCTTCAAGTTGCCAAGGTTGGGAAACACTGTCCTAGAGACATTGTTGAGGGAAAAATTGGATCAGAACACTTTCAACTTTCTGAATCTAAGTATTGTACTCAGATTAAGAGAGCACAAGGACGATCTAAAATCAGGACTTGAAAGAGGAGGAACGTTTAGGCAATATATGTAGCAATACGTATATGTATTGCTCCTGATATTGTGGAACAGGAGACCTTGCCTGAAAGGCTAGGAGAGCTTTTGTCGTAGTTTAACAAATTGTGATTTCGCTAACGGGTTTTTAACTGGAGAGGGTTTTAATGTGGGGGACAGTGTGTGCGGGATGAGTGTGTTGGGTGAGTGGATGAGAGGATGACCTCCTGAGATTAAGCGAGGCCTGGGGGATGGGGTCTGTCTCTGGTAGAGGGCTAGAGTATACTGGTCGTGACTGGGAGAGGTGGGAGCCGGGGGGTAGGCTGCTCACGGGGAACTAGAACTTGCTGCCTGGAAGCAATTTCCTGTTATGGCCCCTTGGAGTCTTCTTGCTCAATCTGTGGTACTGGTGATAGGAGAATTTCGGACCTTGGGCTCATTGGTTGTTGATTGGTTTCTGGACGCAATTTAAAGTGTTGGTCATGACCTATAAAGCACTATATGGCTTAGGATCAGGTTACTTACAGGACCATCTTCTGCCTGACCTCCTATCAGGTCCCACAGAGATGGCCTTCTCCAGGTCTCGTCAGCTAAGCAATGCTGGCTGGTGGGGCCTAGGGGAAGAGCCTTCTCTGTGGTAGCCCTGACCCTCTGGAACCAACTCCCTCCAGAGATTCACACCACACCCATTCTCCTGGCCTTTTACAAGGTCTTAAAAATTCATCTTTGCCTGCAGGCCTGGGGCCATTGAGCATTAACATCTCATTCCGGACGATGATACGAATACATGATTGTAGGTAGAATGAATTTGAATGTCTGGTTTTTATATCTTTGGGGTTTTAATATGTTTGGGTTTCCCTTTGCTGTATTTTGTATTTATTTTCTAAGGGAAATAAGTAAGTTAATAAATACAAAAATGTTGAAATAATATGGAAAAAAATCAGATGAGAATTGCTACTGATAATGTATGCGTTTGTATTGAGAACATAGCATTTTGTCAAAGAATATAATTAAAACAAATGATACAAATGTTAGTGTCCAAGAAAATAAAATGAAATAAAATGTGATAAGAGCTATACATGATAAAAAGTGTGTGTATGTACATATATGAAAATAATTGAAATGCTAAGTGAATTGTTCAATGGTGATCAGGGAATAAAACTGGGCCCTGTGATTCTTCCGGGTTCGGCGTTCGGAGGCTGCTGGGAAGCCCCGCCGCGCGGCTGTCACCTTTTAAAACAGCCTGGGGGCTTCTCGGCGGCCTCCCGAACGCCGAACCCAGAAGTTGTTTAATGCTTTTGCTGATATTCAAATTATATGTACATATGATGATTGTACTGCGTATTGGCCAAGAACTCAATTGATTCATAGCTAATGTCAGATTTTGTGAGTCATCAAAAAGTATGAATCTAAAAGTTATAATACTAAAGACAAAGGAATTTACATTTGATAAAACAATAAAGGAAATGATTGTTTAAGTTAACAAAAAAAATATGTCAAGGAAATAGATGATTTTTGTATCTTAATAGATTTTTAATAATATAAAAATAAAATGTACAAATAAAGGTAGTGGATAATACTTCTTTTACAAAGTATAAATGCCCACAAATATGAAAAAAATACTATAATACTTTTCTGTTTTTTAATATGCAAGTATAATCAATGCCAGGGGTGTCAAACCCACAGCTTATGGGCCAGATGTGTCATACTATGGTCACATCCACACCCAGTTTACTGAAGGGGGAAAGTTGCAATATGTCATGTGACACTACTTTGACGATGTAAGTTTGACATCCCGATCTATACCGTTGCTAAGAGTTGAAAATGATTTGATGGCATATAACTATATAATCCTAGGGTAATAATAATTGGGTGCATCTGGTAAAACTTTAAAAAAAGAGGAACCAAGAATGCATAGGAGTGAACACAAAGAGTGATAAATAGGAAGTACATTAGTAGTAGTAGTATATGGCATTATTACAGTAACCAGGAGACCACAGTGTTAATGGAAGGCAGTAGTTTGGCTTGTTATAGCTGGCTGGGGGATTCTGGAATTTGAAGTCCATCCATCTTAAAGTGCACAAGATTGAGAAACACTTGTTTAATTTTATTTTCCAAGCCTTTCTATTTATTATTGGCTGTTTTTCTGTTTCTTCGGAGACTTCAGTTGTATTCACTTGATTCAGTTGTATTCATTTCCGATTCTGAAAACTGAAAATTTGCTCCAGCTGAAATAAGTTGCTCTGCTCTTACACAAGTTAATTTTTCTTACGCAAGAACTTCAGATCTCATATGCCACAAATAAAAATGATTCAATTTCAAAATACTGAATAAGACTAGCAATATTAGGGGATAGGGATACATAGATATTTATTTGTTTGTTTGTTGGCTTTGTCAAGTGCATATTGGTGGTATACAAAGATATAATAATATTTATATGCATGATACTAGTAAAAAAGAAACATTAGCACAGGGGACAGAAGGCACTTTGGTGCACTTATACACGCCCCTTACTGACCTCTTAGGAATCGGGAGAGGTCAACAGTGGATAGTCTAGGGGTAAAGTTTTGGGGGTTAGGTGATGATACTGCAGAGTCTGGTAGTGAGTTCCATGCATAAACTACTTGGTTACTAAAGTCGTATTTCCTTTAGTCGAGTTTAGAGCGGTTTACATTAAGTTTATATCTGTTGTGTGCTCGTGTGTTGTTGTGGTTGAAGCTGAAGTAGTCGTTGACAGGAAGGATGTTGTAGCAGATGATTTTATGGGCTATGCTTAGATCGTGTTTAAGGCGATGTAGTTCTAAGCTTTCTAAACCTAGGATTGTAAGTCTAGTTGATTGTAAGTCTGTGATTCCAAATATTCTTTTACATTCTCCAATCATTGCAGTAGTCCATAGTCAGTGGTTGACCTCCGTCCGTCAACCAATCAGGACTGAGGAAAGGACAGACGGAGGTCAACCATTGACTGTGGACCACTCAATCAATTGAGAATCACCATTCAGATAAAGGTAAGTTCAACGGTTGACTTTTTACCTGTACTGCTGATTGTAGCATCATATTAGCAAAACCTATGCTTCTCAAACAGTAGTAGGTTCTACTGCTCTTTACTAACAGTCCGCGCGTGCACTCGCAATGCTTCTGCGCATGTACAGAAGCGTCCCTGGTGGGTGAGCAGAGCCTCCCGCCGCCAGTGATACCGGTTCTTAGAAACGGGCCAAACCAGGAGCAACACACTGCTGGTCTCAAATCAAAATGGAGCAACAGACCACATAATCAAGTATTGCGAGGAAATATTCCTTTATTTTTATGACATAATTAAATTAAATCTCAGGGTTTTTTAAAAAAATATTATCCGGAATGTCCAGAAAGCATTACAAATAATATTTTCGGGTTTCTTCCCGTGTAGGATTTAGAGATTTCTGGCGACGTTTCGACGAGGTCCCACTCGTCATCTTCAGGCTGGTGCTTCTGTCCTTGTTCTAGGGCTATCATATATATCATATATATCATATAAATATTCCAACTCTATATGCTAGAGATATTTAGGAAATAATTAAAGTGGTTTATGTTTTATTGTAGAAACTCTCAAAGCAAGGTTGAATCAAGCAAGGTTTATTTCGCTAACAGGACAAGGAAGTCAATTCAGTGAAGAAGCAATGGGGTATTGAGAACTCTATACAATGACAGTTCTCCTATTTATACAATCTAGCCCAGCAACAGGCAGTTTTACAAAGATACATTTTAAGCGCCAAAAGAAGGCAACCAATCAACATGCAATAAACAAATCTGAACTTTTGACTTTTACCCTGTCTGGGTAGGTCACCCAGGAAAATATCTAACACTAATGATAGTGTTCATCTTATATATAAATGCTCAAGAGGTCCCTAATTATTTTCTTTGCTTCATCATTTTTCCCCATGAAGCATAACTAATATTACAGCTAAATGATCTTTTGAAGGCATCCCAAATAGTTAATACATTTACTAATATTCCTCAAATTTTGGTTGCTTTTGTACAATTAAAAAAAAGTAATTTCTTATTTATTAAGACTTCTTTATTTACTGGCAATAGATTTAACTGTAGTCTTCCTGTGTGGCTATATATATATATATACAGTGATCCCTCGATTTTCGCGATCTCGATCTTCGCGAAACGCTATATCGCGATTTTTCCCACCCGATGATGTCACTCTCTTCCTTCCTTTCTCATCTTTCTTTCTCTCTCTCTTTCTCTATCTTGCTTCTTCCTCTCTCACACTCTCTTCCTCCCTCTCTCATCTCTTTCTTTCCTTCTCTCTCTTTCTCTATCTCTCCCCCTCTTGCTGGCGGGCGGCGGGCGGGCGGGCGAGCGGGGGCATCAGCGAGGAGCCGGGGTTTCCCCTTTGCGTGGGCAGCGGGGAAACCCCGATCTTCGTCTGCTCACAGCAGCGAGCAGACGAAGATCGGGGTTCCCCCGCCGCCCACGCAAAGGGGAAAGCCCGATTTGGCTCCTCGCTGCTGCCGCCGAGCAGATCAGCTGCTGGGCGGCCGCAGCAGCAGCGAGCAGACTAAGATCCGGGTTTCCCCGCTGCCCACGCAAACTCCACCATCTGCGCATGCACGGCCATGGAAAAAGGGCGCACATGCGCAGATGGTGTTTTTACTTCCGCAACCCTACATCGCGAAAAATCGATTATCGCGAGGGGTCTTGGAACGGAACCCTCGCGATAATCGAGGGATCACTGTAATGCATTTTTTGGCTTGATTTTGAGTCCAGTTGTGGTATAAGAAATGCAAAGCAATAATTAAACATAATTAATTAATTCATAATTAAGGTTGACAAGCCATTCACTAATGCATTGTTGATCTGCAGAATGTGGAGTAGGCTGGAGTGCTGGGTAAGATTGCTTCTGTAAGATCTCTGCACCATCTTCAACTCCAAGGATTTCAAAAAGATGCCTATAGTAATAGTGGTAAAAACCAGTCACAAATATAATTGAACAGCAATGTGAGTTTATGTTGAAACTTACACAGTGGTGATAAAGCTGGATAAATAGTAATTCTTCTCTGCACTTATAGCAACTTCTAGGGAAAGATAGGATGAAGCTGTTCCAGGCCTACAGCATAAACATGTTGGCTTCTTTGCAACTAAAGACATTTGTGATATGATCTGGAATTACTTTCTACTTATAGTCCTTTATAGTCATAACTTGTGCATTGGATCCATGCCCCTCACACTATCAGGTAGCTGAATGGGGCAAGAATGATTAGATTTGGGAGATTATTGATACTCCTTTAGAAACATAGGATTACTGCATATTTTAAAGAAGCTACTTGGAATACATATTATATTATACATATATAATTGTTCATTATATGTAGAGATCGAAGATAGGATATTGTTACAACCAGATTGTCAACTTTTATATACATACATACATACATACATACATACATACATACATACATAAATACATGCATACATACCTACATATATGTGTGTGTGTGTGTGTGTGTGTGTGTGTGTGTATATATATATATATATATATATATATATATATATATATATATGTATGTATGTATATAAAAGTTGACAATCTGGTTGTCAACATGTATATATTGTAAATACGGACATATATATATGTATGTATGTATTTACAATATATATATCAATATATATATATATCAATATATATATCTGCAAGCTTCAACTACTCAGGATATCACGCCTAATCTACAACCATTAACTAATCAGCATACCTCAACTACATCAACGACCCCAGGTGTTACCCCACTGACTCACCAGGAAGTTTCTACACAGCAGGCAATTGCTGAGCCATCAAACCACACCCAGCCACCAGTATTTATAGAAGGAAGGCAGCTCAGGTCTCGCTGTGTTCGCCCTAGAACAAGGACAGAAACACCAGCCTGAAGATGACAATTGGGACCTCGTCGAAAAGTCACCAGAAATTTCCAAATCCTACACAGGAAGAAACCCGAATATACCAAGACCGTCATATATATATATATATATTTGTTTTCGTAGATTTTCACGGGTATATGTATGTAGATTGTTCTGAGTTCGGGTTTTACCCCGTGTAATATTTTGAGTATCTATGCGACGTTTCAGTGAAATCACATTCACCATCATCAGGCTGAAGTTATAAGCTTCGTGCTGCTGTAAATATAGTTTATTTCGGCAAAAGTTCGGGTTCGGGAGGCTGCTGGGAAGCCGTACCGCCCGGCTGTCACCTTTTAAAACAGCCGGGGGGGCTTCCCAGCAGCCTCCCAACGCCGAACTCGGAAGTTCAGGTTTGGCGTTCGGCTTTGGGAGGCTGCTGGGAAGCCCCCCCAGCTGTTTTAAAAGGTGACAGCCGGGCTGCGGGGCTTCCCAGCAGCCTCCCGAACCCCGAACTTTTGCCGAACTTCCGGGTTCGGGGTTCGGGAGGCTGCTGGGAAGCCGCGCCGCCTGGCTGTCATCTTTTAAAACAGCCGGGGGGCTTCCCAGCAGCCTCCTGAACCCGAACGCCAAACCCGAACTTCCGGGTTCGGCGTTGGGAGGCCACCGAGAAGCCCCGCCGCCCGGCTGTCACCTTTTAAAACAGCCGGGGGGCTTCTCGGCGGCCTCCTGAACGCTGAACCCAGAAGTTCGGGTTTGGCGTTCGGCGTTTAGGAGGCCACTGAGAAGCCCCCAGGCTGTTTTAAAAGGTGACAGCCGGGCGGCAGCGTTTTTTTTGCGGGTTTTTTTGTTGTTGCACGGATTAATTGACTTTACATTGTTTCCTATGGGAAACAATGTTTCGTCTTACGAACCTTTCGTCTTACGAACCTCTTCCTGGAACCAATTAGGTTCGTAAGACGAGGTATGACTGTATATATATAACTTACTTACTTACTTACTTACTTACTTACTTACTTACTTACTTACTTACTTACTTACTTGTTATTTAGATATTTAGTTCATTTAATTTATTTATTTAAAAGTTCATATAATTTTTCCAGAAGGGTAACTAAATCAATCATAATTGGGAAAAACATTAGTAACATAACAAAAAAATATTTCGTAGTGTGTTTCTGTTCTTTATGTTCAGAACATTCAGTAATATTATTATTCTGTTTTGCTTTTCATAGTCGGATAGCAATGCAAGCTTCCTTCGAGCTGCCAGAGCTGGCAATCTGGACAAGGTAGTGGAATATCTAAAAGGAGGAATAGACATTAATACATGCAATCAGGTGAGTAAGAAGTCCGTTTCAATAACCACTGATACACTTGGCATCCATGAATCTATAATGTCCTTTCTTATGGATATATATGGCAAATGTTTGTCATAGAAAATACATTTTAAGAACTGCGAGAGAAATGAAATGCCTAAATATACTGTTATTTCTGTTTCTCTTTCCCTCCCATGTGCCTGTCTGTCATTATATTAAAAGATAAAGAATGTTAGTAATATTATATAACCCTTAAAATACCAATAAAAGCAGATATTCACTTGCTACCATAAATGAATTGTAATCTCCTTAGATAAAGAAGGAATAAACAATTTTATTTATATCTATATTACAGTGGTAGCAATGGAACATGATAGAATAAACACTACTTAGTTGTGTTACACTTTAATTCCTTTCACACTTTTCTATCTGACCTCTATTAATTGTGGATTTGGGTCTTGGTTGTATAAAGAAATGTAGTACTGAAGTTTATAAGAGACACTCTTAATATTAGACACAACTATTATTTAACTAGGTCCTTTTTTTCTATTTTCCTTTCATAAACAACTCTTTCCTCTAGGTTCACAGCAGTACTTTCTTAAAATTAAATAGGACATTTCAGTGTAAAGCTCAAAAAATACTGATCTTCTCTTTTCTGATCCCTAGAAAAACCTCTGGATAATGAAAAATCAACATGAGGGGTTTTTTAGTGTCTTTTTTCCTGCTTTGATCCATTTAATCAGTTAAGCAGTATTTGGTTTCTAGCCAGTTTCTCTTCTAAATAGATTTGATTGTGCTCAACTGACCTTTTGCAGATTCCATTGATAATTACAATTAAATCTTAGCTGTAGCATTGTGTTAATTTATTTCATGATCAGTATATTTCCCTATGTATAACTTCCATATAACTGTCTCAACAGAATAAGCTGTTTTTTTCCTAATATATTTGGTGCATGGTGCCCTGTGTCATATTAAATACTAATAAATGTATTAGCAAGCTTGTGGTCTAAATAGCAAATCTATGCAGAGTTCTATAATAAAAGGAGAAGATGAGATTTAAAGCATGCACACTTAACACTTACATTTATACCTTTCCATGGACTTGTCTGTCTATTCTGCAATTGATGCAGAATCTTCCCCACAAAATACTGTATGTTAGTTTTCAAGTATTTTCTAATAGCCCTAAAATTCCCATTGTTGCGTGCCATACTATTTAAATTATTAAGCAAAGATTCTGGTGTTTATCCATGAGCTGGGCAAGTGATTGGAGATACTGTACACAGTTTTTGGAACCAGTTGTTTTACTTTGTGGCATCTCAAGGCATCTTATACCAACAAACAATTTTTCTAAGTTAAGAGATTATACAAACTATTGGAAGATCACATCCACAAATTTGAATGAAAAGTAATCAGTATTCTGATGTCACCCAAGGGTTGCACTAAGGTGCTGTAGAAGTCATTATCTAGAAAAGCCTATATGGCAAAGCACTATATACAATGGTACCTCTACTTACGAACTTAATTCATTTCGTGACCAGGTTCTTAAGCAGAAAAGTTTGTAAGGAATCTATAGGAATCAATGTAAAAACAAATAATGTGTGCAATTGGGGAAACCACAGGGAGGGTGGAGGCCCTGTTTCCTCCCAGGAGATTCCTAGCGAGGCCCCATGGAGGCTTCTCCCTGCCTTTTCCGGTTACAGTTTCGGAGGCTCGGGTTTGTAAGTGGAAAATGGTTCTTGAGAAAAGGCAAAAAAGTCTTGAACACTCGGTTCTTATCTAGAAAAGTTCTTAAGTAGAGGCGTTCTTAGGTAGAGGTACCACTGTGTTAAAGAACTGATGGGTTGAATCAATTCAACTGAGCAGGAAGTTGGAGTAGAACCGCCTTCTACCGCATGAATCCCAGCGGCCGATAAGGTCCCACAGAGTTGACCTTCCCTGGGTCCCGCCGACTAAACAATGTCGTTTGGCGGGCCCCAGGGGAAGAGCCTTCTCTGTGGCAGCCTCGGCCTTCTGGAATCAACTCCCCCCCAGAGATTAGAACTGCCCCCACCCTCCTTGTCTTTCACAAATTACTTAAGACCCACCTGTATCGCCAGGCCTGGGGGAACTGAGACACCTCCCCCAGGCTTTTATATTTCATGTTTGGTATGTGTGTGCCGCATGGTTTTAAATGATGGAGTTTTATATGTTTTTAATATTAGATTTGTTTCATTGTAATATCTACGGAGAGGGGCGGCATACAAATCTAATAAATAAATAAATAAATATTGTTTTATTATTGTTGTGAGCCACCCCGAGTCTTCAGAGAGGGGTGGCATACAAATCTAATAAATTATTATTATTATCCTTATTATTATTATTACAGTATTATCTTTCCAACTTTAAGGTTCTATTAAATATCACTACTTCAGCATCAATGTTACCCCTAATTCAACCTGATTCAGGTTGAAGCAATTCAAATCAAAGAACTGATGTACTGAATCAGTGTCAGTTCTTAATCACCATATAAATAAGTTATCACAGCTAAACTGTTCCCAGTCTGGTCCTTCAAATCTTCTAATGGTATACAGTATACCCATTACTTCTGTAATTGAGTTCATCCATCTCTTTCAATACATTTGCATTTACTCTCCCTTGCAATACATTTAAAAATGCGTTTTCAAATATAATTCTGCCAATCAGTTTTATATGTGGCTTATAAGGTGCAAGTTGTGTGTGCTATTTTTAAGCCATTCTTGATGAAGGCCTTTTTGTGTAGAGATGGATTTGAGCCTAACTCTCTTCTGGTTCTGAAAAACTCTGAAGACTATTTTATTTTGAAAGGACCTTTGGACCTTGGTAGAATGGTAGGCAACCAATGAGTTAATTTCTATGTTTACATAGATGTTATCTATATTTATATTGTTTTCCTGGTTGAATTCTTCATATTCTTATAAGGTTGGAAAAGGTAGAAAAATGTTAAATTAGTCACACACACCTAAATTATGAATGCTATTTGACTGTTTCTTTCTTGCTTTGGACAGTACCTGCTCTATGCTGATTTAATAGTTTTTCCCACACTGGGAATTATTGCTCCCATCTTGCCAAGGCTATGATTTACACTGAAGTGGAGAAACTATGCATAATATGGTATTCTGACATGTCAATGTAACCTCCAAATTAACATTATAATTTATTTGTATACAGAATGGACTTAATGCCTTACACCTGGCTGCCAAAGAAGGCCATGTAGGCTTAGTTCAGGAATTGCTGGAAAGAGGATCTGCAGTTGATTCTGCAACTAAGGTACTATTTATTGTCCAGGTGCTTAGAAAAAAATACAATTAACCCAAAGGAGTGAATGGCAAAATTTATTAGTCAATGTTTCAATGACTTATAGAATATAGAATATAGAATCCCTTTGTTACAATTTCAGTTCTGTAAAGTGTTGCAACACTTACTGCAAGTAATTATTGTTTTGGATTTATTATACTAAAATCAGGATTTAATAACACTGCTGAAAAAAATAAAGGGAACACTTAAACAACACAATATAACTCCAAGTAAATCAAACTTCTGTGAAATCAAATTTATTTATTTATTTATTTTGTCCAATACACAATGAGGGTTTTAGTGGGTATATATATATATATACACATAGTAAAATACATGATGAAGGTTATAGAGGAGATACTCATAGTAAAATATATCTAAGAAAGAAAAGAAAAGAAAAGAAGATATAGTAAGAGAACATACCAATGAAAGAATAGAAGAAGAGATATAGAAATAGAAGAAAGATATAGGAGATATAGGAGAGCAATAGGACAGGGGACGGAAGGCACTCTTGTGCACTTGTACTCGCCCCTTACTGACCTCTTAGGAATCTGGATAGGTCAACCGTGGATAATCTACGGGTAAAGTGTTGGGGGTTTGGGGATGACACTGTGGAGTCCGGTATGAGTTCCACGCTTCGACAACTCGGTTACTGAAGTCATATTTTTTACAGTCAAGTTTGGAGCGGTTAATATTAAGTTTAAATCTTTTGTGTGCTCTTGTGTTATTGTGGTTGAAGCTGAAGTAGTCGCCGACAGGCAGAACGTTGCAGCATATGATCTTGTGGGCAATACTTTGATCTTGTTTAAGGCGTCTTTGTCCACTTAGGAAGCATCACTGACTGACAATCAATTTCACATGCTGTTGTGCACATTCAACTTTGTACAGAACAAATTATTCAATGGGAATACTTCATTCATTCAGATCTAGGATGTGTTATTTGAATGTTCCCTTTATTTTTTTTTGAGCAGTATATTTAACTAAGACAGGGAGGGCAAGCCTGAAACAAGTATAAACTCATTTCTTTCCCCATTACCTACTCCTCTTTATGTGCATTTTTAATTTCTATTAAAGAAACCAAGAATTGGTTAATTGCTAAATAAGCCAACAGTAAATTTTGAATTAATTTTATAATTTCATTCATTATGATCTAGAACAGTGATTTTCAACCTTTTTTGAGCTGCGGCACATTTTTTACATGTACAAAACCATGGGGCACATTGAGGGGGGGCTAAAAAAAGTTTGAACAAAAAAATTATCTCTTCTTTTCGCTCTATTTCTCCCTTCCTCTTTCTCTCCCTTCCTCTTTTTCTCTCTCATTCTCTCTCCATCCCTCTTTCTTTCTCTCTTCCTTCTTTCCTCTTTTTTGCTCTATTTCTCTCTCCCTCCCTACCGCCCTCTATGTCTTTCTCTCTCCCAGCTTCCCTCCCTCTTTCTCTCTCTCTCTTGCTTTCTTTCTTGCTCTCTTGCTTTCTCTCTCTTGCTTTCTTTCTCTGTCTTTCTTTCTCTCTTGTTTTCTTTCTTTCTCTCTCTCTTTCTCTCTCTCTCTCTCTCTCTCTCTTTCTTTCTTTCTTTCTCTCTCTGAGCTTCGCGGCACACCTGACCATGTCTCGTGGCACACTAGTGTGCCACGCCACACTGGTTGAAAAACACTGATCTAGAACCATCATTTTATTTCAGCGGACATTCTAAAGTAGTTCAATTCTTCTGTTTTATTAGGAAATGGGGTCTACAACTATATTTCAATGTTCATGTTGTTGATAGAATTTCATAATTAGAACCAACTATTTAAGTAAATTATTCCCAAATTGTATCCTTCCTAATGAAAATGCCTACCAACAGTACCGATTTTATTTTTTAAAAATAATAAATATATTGCTTTCCTAGAAATGTATTTGGATCTTAATTTAAATCAAATTATAAAAGAAATGGAAGATATTGGAGAAATTTCAACGTTTAATTCATATTTTATTAATATTACAGAGATTTACTGTATGTCGCTCTGAATTCTAGGTACAATTTAAATTAATGTGTGCGTTTTTATTTTGTGCAAAGCAGAAGGGAAATACTGCGCTACATATTGCCTCATTGGCGGGACAGGCTGAAGTGGTCAAAGTTCTAGTTAAGGAAGGAGCTGATATTAATGCACAGTCTCAGGTAAGTTGACATATATCTACAACCTTCTGCCCATATGCGTGCACTTTAATCTGAATAAAAATTGTTTCAAGGTTGACTGTTCTGTCTGGGTTCCCCCAGACGTCAACACCAACTAAAAAGAGTATGCAGACACGCTGGTAAAAAGCAAAGTCATTTTATATCTTTGAAAACAAACACAGATAACAAAAACTGTTCTTACAAACTGGAATGCTATGAAGCTTCACAGAAAAGTCACGACGGCCAGACAATACAACAGGCTTCTTGCTGGCAGACACACCACTGTAGATAATAAAACCCACGCCTCCCCCAAGTTTTCAGCCTTCGAGGCCACAAGCCAGAATCAGAGACGCCAAGGATCGAAGCAAGGTCACAGGACTCCCAAAAGATAACTCTCCACAATACAGGAAGGGCGGGCCTGCCTTTTCAACCTTTCTGAGGAGAAAGGTTGAACCTGAGGAGAACCACACCCAAACCCAGCTGTTGCCTATTAGGGATGGAAGTACCTGGCTAATTATCCCCTTCTTTGTGCTGCCCTTCTCTGCCTCATATCTATGATGGCTTGTGCATTCTCATCTAATGACTCCAGGCTACTCGCTGGGGAGAGCTCCCCGCCGGGGGTCTCAGGCTGTTCTCCCTCCTCCTCGTCCTGACATTCCTCTTCCCCGTCTGCCTGGTCCTCCTCCTCCTCCTGTTCCTCGTCCTCCCCCTCTGAGCATGGAGCCGGCAGAGTTCCAGCCGTTCCCTGAGGAGCCTCAGACTGAATCACAACAGTTGACATATATGGTGAAGTACACAGTTTATTCAGTATCGTGATTGACGTTAACTATTTCCAGCAAATGCAGTTGAATAAATTTATTTTATAAATGATGCATATTATCATCAATAATATGATACAATCATTTCAAGATTATTTAAGCCATCTTTTATAATCTGGTATTCACATATCCTTCTGCAAAATCGGTCACCATTTAGCAACATACCAAGCGTAAGGACGTCTCCCCTAAATTTTTGATATAGCTTAAAAATAACTTAGTGGTACAATAACATTTTTTTTTCATTTTTTAAAATTATTTTTCAAAAGACAAACAAAAAACAAAAAACATTCAACATTTAAGGAGCTACCATTGCTCCGCTTATCTTAGAAGTCTAACTAGTACAGAAAAGAAAAAAGCCTAACTATAATCAGATCAATACAGAAATATAACACACATACTCTATGTTCTTATTAAATTTAACTCTAAATTCTCTATATTAATTAATTTTCTTATCTATAAAATATCAAATGATTAATCTAAAATAAAATATAAAATATAACACTTCTAAATTTATCATATTGCAAAAAATACTCTATATTTGTATTGTTTTTAAACTATTCATGTATGCATACAGTTAACCATCAAATTAATAAGTTCAAATAATTATAAATTCTTGCTTATTTAATTTTAAAACTATTTTTAAAATTCCACCATTTATATACTTTATCCCATATTTTATAAAATTCTGTTTCGACTTGGTTATTCAAGCATTTTGTCATCATGTCTAATTCTGCACAATCTATAATTTTTTAAAATACTTCTACATCTTTTGGTATTTCCTTTTCTTTCCATTTCTGAGCAAATGTAATTCTTGCCGCAACCAATATATGTATTATTAAATAATAAATTTCTTTTTTATACTTCGTATTTCAAATACCCAGTAGGAAAAATTTGCGAGATTTTTTGATCTTCTCCTTTGTTATTTCATTTATCCATTTCTCTATTCCAATATTTCTTGGCTTCAGAGCATGTCCACCATGCGTGGAAATATGTGCCAGGTACACAATAACATTTTAAATCATTCCTAAAAACGATATAAATTTAGTTCATGTGTCTAATGAGCAAGGAATTATCAATGACAGTGACCAAAGTATATGCTTCTAATTTTTTGCCTCTCTGTCCTAGGAAGGACACGTCCATGCTTAATCACCATACCTTTATAAATGTAAAATACAAACTTAAAAATATAGTGTTATGTTTTTATTTTCTCTAAAAGTTTAAAGTTTTGCCATAATAATGAGCAGTGATTATTCACAAGCATTAACTATAAGGTAGCATCTGGAATAATGCTTTCCAACTCAACCACCCCCTTATATTCAGGAAATGCCTTGGTATCTGAGACAGTATTATTTGATCTATTTTTATAATTGCTGACTCACACCAGCAAAACAGAAGACGCCTCCTGTTCTGGAGAGAGAGAAAGAACAGAAAGGAACCGACAAATTTTTAAATAAAGGGGCAGCTATAATCAGATGAAGATTCTTAATCTGTGCATGGGGGTACTGATATTAGTACTGATACTGGTACTAAAAGGCACTCAAGGTATATCAGTATAAAGTATGTATTTCCTTCAAGGTATATGAAGGTATTTCTATATGCATCAGTATTTTTACAGCATTAATGTGCAATGATCATGTTCCCATGTCAAAGTAATCTCATGGTTGGCATTTACTGTGGTTTTATTAGTGTTCTATTGTTTTACATCGTTTCTTGATTTTTAAGAACAAGTTCTTTAAAATTGTACATTCTTTAGACAACTGTCAGGTAACAGCAAGATTTAAAAATAATTGTATTTTTAATGGGTTATCTACTTTTGAGCTTAAACTGAGACAGTATATTTAGTATGGGATGCATACTACGTACAATTACATGTATAAACAAAATATAAAGCACACAAATATAGACTTTAATGCTACTTTATTAATATGCTTGTGGTCATCTGGATGACCGTAAATATCATCGGTAGCTGACTTCAACTTTTCAAATGAGTGTACTGTACGTATAAATCCATGTTGCGTAGATTTGGCTCCTACATATTTTTGCTGCTTCATAGGCAGGAGTGTTACATAATAGAAAGACTCACTGAAGATTCATATTATGCTAAGGAACTGAAAGATGAAGAGAAAACAAAGAAAGAATAGAACAGCATCTTCCAGATTCATAATTTTACTTGTTTTCTGCAACGGTATATTAATGACAACATATTTGCATATATCAATTGAATGCCTGCATAACATTAATATATGTAAATATTATGAATAAAATCCATGGCCTGGTGTCATGGAGAAATGAAAGAGTAGAAAGTGGTTTATTAGATGGGAAAAACACATCTAATATTAGTAGATGTGTTTACTTTTTTTTTTCCAGATCCTAATTTTTTTTAAAAAATTGAAATACAGTGATACCTTGTCTTACAAACTTAATTAGTTCCGGGATGAGGTTCTTAAGGTGAAAAGTTTGTAAGATGAAACAAACTGCTGCTGGGATTCCCCTGAGGTTCCCCTCCATGGGAAACCCCACCTCCGGACTTCCGTGTTTTTGTGATGCTGCAGGGGAATCCCAGCATCGCAAAAATGAGCGCTTCACTGGCAATGGAAGTCCGGAGATGGGGTTTCCCAGCGAGGGGAGCATCAGTGAAATCGCAGCATCGCAAAAACATCAAAGTGCTCAAAACCCCATCTCCGGACCTCTGTGTTTTTGTGATGCTGCGATTTCACTGAGGCTCCCCTCGCTGGGAAACCCCACCTCCGGACATCCGTTGCCAGCGAAGCGCCCATTTTTGCACTGTTGGGATTCCCCTGCTGGGATTCCCCTACAGCATGAAGTCTGGAGGTGGGGTTTCCCATGGAGGGGAGCCTCAGGGGAATCCCAGCAGTGCAAAAATGGGTGCTTCGCTGGCAACAGAAGTCCGGAGGCGGGGCATCCCAGCGGCGGCGGTGGGTTTGTAAGGTGAAAATAGTTTGTAAGAAGAGGCAAAAAAATCTTAAACCCCGGGTTTGTATCTCGAAAAGTTTGTATGACGAGGCGTTTGTAAGATGAGATATCACTGTATCTGCTTTGCTGGATCACTACACCATACTTGTGGTAATACATTAATATTAACATAAATATGCATCAATAAAAGTTTGTTAAATTTGCATGCCACTTGACTCCTAGTGGTGGTGCGTGGTTTATAAATAGTTAAAAAGCTTTTAAAATAATATCCTTCTGTTTGTCTTTCTTTCATTAGGGGAAGTTTTGATAAATTTACTGACACTCAAGAAACTTGCATTTCTTTTTCATTTTCTAATTAAATAAACTCTGAACTACTAATACAGTGGAACCCCGACATAAGAGCTGCTCTACTTAAGAGCAACTCGAGATAAGAGCTGGGAGGGGAGAGATATTTTTGTTCTACTTACAAGCCCAAATTCGAGATACAAGCGCCAAGGAGCTGTCTCCTGAAGCCAAATGCTAACTTCCGCGTTCGGCTTCAGGAGACAGCTGCGAAGCGGCGCGCGTGTTTTAAAAGGTTGCAGCCGGCCTGGGGGGCTCGGGGGGGTGCTTGCAGCTTTCTTTCTTGCTCTTTTTCTTTCTCTCTTTTACCTTCCCTTCCTCTATTTCTTCTTTTCTTTCTCCTTCCCACCTTCTTCCCTCCCTCCCGCCCTTCACTCATTCCTCTCTTACTCTCCCCTTTCATAAGTTTCCTTGCTTCCTTCCTCTGTTCCTGTCCCTTCCCCCTTTCTTTCTTTCTTTCTTTCTTTCTTTCTTGCTCTTTTTCTTTCTCTCTTTTACCTTTCCTTCCTCTATTTCTTCTTTTCTTTCTCCTTCCCACCTTCTTCCCTCCCTCCCGCCCTTCACTCATTCCTCTCTTACTCTCCCCTTTCATAAGTTTCCTTGCTTCCTTCATCTGTTTCTGTCCCTTCCCTCTTTCCTTTCTTCCTTCCCACCCTCCGTCCATTCATTCACCCATTCCTCTCTTGATCGCTTAAAGCCGGTCCCTGGTGCAAAAAGGGTTGGGGACCTCTGTCCTACAGGATTGGGTGGCAGAGAAGTTGAACATATGTAAATTTAAAAGTTTAAGAAAGTTTACAAGTTAAGTGAAAGAAACTTCATTATTCATTTATATGTACATGTACATTTCTTCATTAAAAACATGTCTTTCTGCATAATTTAGACTAACTTTGTGAGTTTTTTGAGGGCTGGAACCAATTAAAATTATTTACATTAATTCCTATGGGGAAAAGTCGTTCGAGATAAGAGCTGCTCGACTTAAGAGCCCAGGTCCGGAACGAATTAAACTCGTATCTCGAGGTACCACTGTATTTATTTAAGGTAAAGGTTCCTCTCACTCATATGCAGTGATGGGCTACTATTCCTGGCGCCACCGGAACGGCGCCACCGGAACGGCGTGTGCACATTGCGAGATTCAGCTTCTGCACATGCACAGAAGCAGAATCTCGCACGAGAACATGCGATTTCTGGCTTTTTGCTTCCACAGAAGCAAAAAAAGCCCAAAATTGCAAAAAACAGATTAATAATCTCCTAGTCATGGACCAACTTCCCCACCCTGTCGCTCGCAGCCTGGCTTCCCCGCCCGGCGCCTTCCCTGCCGCAAGCCTTATCTTTCTCTCCGGTGCTTGCATGCAGCATGGAGAGGAAGATGGCATGCGGTGTAGTGAGGAGACCATGTAACCCCGAGCTCCAGTCACACAGCTTGTTCTGTTCTTTCCACACCGCAGGCATTTGCCTGTGGCGTGGAAGAGCAGAAAGCAAGCCACGTGGCCAGAGCTCAGGCAAGCCGCTTTTGCTGATGGCCCCAGCTGTTGCGCATGTGCACATGCCCACAAGATCATCTGCTGCAACGTCCTACCGGTCAATGACTACTTCAGCTTCAACCACAACAACACAAGAGCACGCAACAGATTCAAACTTAATACGACCCGCTCCAAACTTGACTGTAAAAAATATGATTTCAACAATCGAGTTGTCGAAGCGTGGAACTCATTGCCGGACTCAATTGTGTCAACCCCTAACCCCCAACATTTCTCCCTTAGACTCTCCACGATTGACCTCTCCAGGTTCTTAAGAGGCCAGTAAGGGGTGTACATAAGTGCACTGGTGTGCCTTTCGTCCCCTGTCCAATTTGTCTTTCCTTTCTCTCACTTATCATATACTGTATATTTTCTTTCTTTCATATATCCTCCCCTCTAAGTTCACTTTACCCTTATATATATTACTTCATGTCTATTTTTCTTCCTATGTATTTGTGTATTGGACAAGTGAGTGAGTGAGTGAGTGAGTGAGTGAGTGAGTGAGTAAGTAAGTAAGTAAGTAAGTAAGTAAGTAAGTAAGTAAGTAAGTAAGTAAATGTGCAGCAGCCGAAATATCATGCGGACGTCCTTGCGGCAATGACATTTGGGCAAAAATTGCCATTTGTTTGCTTCCATGCATACGCAGTTGCATGTGCATGCCCAGTGGAAATGGAGCTAGGCCTTCCACCACCGGAACGACGTTCCCGACCGTTCCAGCCAGGACCTATCCCTGCTCAAATGCTAGTTGTTCCTGACTCTGGGGTGCAGTGCTCATCTCTGTTTCTAAGCTGAAGAGTCAGTGTTGTCTGAACTGAAGACGTCTCCATGGACATGTGGCCATGCTGAAGGCACATGGAACACTGTTACCTTCTTACAAAAGTGGTCCCTATTTATCTACTTGCAGTTTTTTACATGCTTTGGGACTGCTAGATTGGCAATTCAATTTCAATTTCAACTTTATTTGATTAGTCTATCGACCATATCAAAGCGAGGAAAAGGACCACATTGGTCGTCATAAAACTGACTGGTTAAAATACAATAAAATTGGCTAAAATAGACGGAATTTGAATAAATAATAAGTTAAAATGCAGTATAATATGCTAAAATTGAGTAGTAAAACATGAGAATATAACTTGTGCAAAGGATTATATTAAACAAATCTAAGATACTGATAATAAAATATTCTTAAGTGAGTTCATCTCCTTTGCATGCCACCCCAATATGTTCTATAAAACGTATTCTCATCTGAACAGCCCTGACTATAAACTTAGCGGTTCTAGAAACGACATATATATTTGTACCCTGAAGAAAATATGACAATTGTATGACAACAGTCCCAGTGTATTATTTTGACAAGTAGGGGCTGTAAATACTGAGGTCTTACAGAGGAGTATAGTTTACAATTGAGTAGCACATGTGCAATGTCTTCTATTTTTGGTGCACCGCAAAAGTGGTCCCTATTTATCTACTTGCAGTTTTTGACATGCTTTGGAACTGCTAGATTGGCAGAAGCTGGGGCAAGTAACGGGGGCTCACTCTGTTAAACAGTGCTAGGGATTGACAAGTTTAGCCACTGAGCCCCCAATCTTTGTATACTGTATGCCAAAAATACAATCTTTGTTTATGGTATGCCAAAAAAGATATTGAATGAATAGGTAGGTAGGTAGGTAGGTAGGTAGGTAGGTAGGTAGATTCAAGTTCACTATATATCTTGGCATGCAATAAAGGAAGAATAGTAATTGCAGTTATAAAATGAAAAAAAAATGCAAGTTTCAATTAATTTTAAAATTCATTTTAAAGAAAAAATGAATTGTAATTCCATAGAAAAGCAAAACAAATTTTCTCCAGAGGAAACAATTATTCCATTTTTTCAGCTCAGTTATTGGTAGCACTTAATGTTCTAGGCACTGCCTGTAGTCATTATAACAGATGTTCAGTTTTTGAATTTTGATTCCATACAATTGATTCAGAAAATGATAGTCTGACTCAGACATTAAACATTTTGATTACATTTAAGATTTCCAAAAAATGTGTGTGTGTGTAACATATTTTTGCTAGAAGTTTGACAGAAAACAGTGTGTGTATGGGTGGGTGTATATATTTATATATGAAAACAATAATTTGAGAATTCAGAGATAACAGTGGTTAAAAGTGAATTACATTCTTTCATATTTTATGCTGAGAAATTTTGGGTCTTTTTTAATATAACATTACAAATGCTATGACTGGTTAAAAATTTTTTTAAAATTGAGCTCATATGGAATATAAAAATGAAATGGCATGACGAATATCTCCGAGACCGCCTGCTGCCGCATGAATCCCAGCGACCGATTAGGTCCCACAGAGTGGGCCTTCTCCGGGTCCCGTCAACTAAACAATGTCGGTTGGCGGGCCCCAGGGGAAGAGCCTTCTCTGTGGCGGCCCCGACCCTCTGGAACCAACTCCCCCCGGAGATTAGAACTGCCCCTACTCTCCTTCCCTTTCGTAAGCTCCTTAAGACCCACCTTTGCCGTCAGGCATGGGGGAACTGAGTCATCTCCCCCGGGCATATACAATTTATGAATGGTATGTCTGTATGTATGTTTGTTTAGAAAATGGGTTTTTAAAAATATTTTTAAACTGTAATTTAGATTTGTTGTAAATTGTTTCACTTTGTTGTGAGCCGCCCCGAGTCTGCGGAGAGGGGCGGCATACAAATCTAAATAATAAATAAATAATAATAAAAATAGAATGCATTTTATTACCATAATGTTATGCATTTCCAGGAAATGTATGCTGACCTCAAAGCAGATGTGAAGAACTGTGTAATAATCCTGAAACAAAAATAGCAAGACTTAGTGTTCAAAAACCATAATACAAAATCCATCAAGCTGTTCTGAATTCTTATGTTATATGCTCCATACACAATAAATAATTAAAAACTATATTCACATTATACACACACACATTATACACACACTCAATTATACACATAATTTAATGAGATGTTCTCAAAACCAATAAAATGTGTTTTGCATATATTGCTTTGGGTTTTATTCTGGGATGAATTAAACAAAAAGAAAGAAAGTTAATTAGTTTCTATTTATAATTAACCAGATGCTTTAGCGTCATTTTCAAAGATATACCTAAAATGCAAGCCACAAATGTTTTATTTGACTCTATTAATAGCCTGCTCACAACTCTATTTTATAAATTCTGGCATTATAAGTATTCAATCTGATAGTTAGGCTGGATTATATTATTCTTCAAAGCATTTCATGAAAATATGAATTTTTCAATCCCCTTAAGTCTTGAGTTCACATTTTTGACTCCTGGTTAAGACATTAAGTTATAAAAGTTCTTTTGCAGCCCTGTTATAATCAAAACAGTTTTTCCTTATATTATAGTGCCATGGAATATATATTGTTACAGCCATAAATCTACCATGATTAAAATCACTGTTCTATGTTGGACAATGATTTACTTTTAATTAAATACAAGCAATAAATAATAGATTATTTCTTTTCTTCATAAATATTGTAACTTTTATATTATTTATTTGACAATCCTATTTCTTGCAGTATTGCTAAATTAACTTAAGTGCTGCGTAAAGAACTTGAACATTAAGGTTCTTTTAAGGATCTTAATGTATTAAGACTTACAAAACCACACGAAGTCTATAAATCATTGCAATGTCATGGTTCATTTATTTATTTTTAATTATTTTATTAAATGTATATGTCGCCCAACTCCCAAAGGATTCCGGGCAGCTTAACAACAGAATAAAATATTAAAGCATCTTAAGTATTAAAACAATTAAAACCCATACATATCATTCCATGGTCGGATCTTGTCGATTACAACTGCAGGATCAACGGCACCAGGCCTGCCAGAAAAGCCAGGCCTTAACTGCTTTTCAGAAGGCCAATAGGGTGGGAGCAGTCCTGACTTCCAGAGATAACTGGTTCCAGAGATCTGGGCAGCCACAGAGAAGACCCTCCCCCATGGGCCCACCACCTGACACTGTTTAGCTGTCAGGACCTGGAGGAGACCAACTCTGGGATCTCACCCGTTGCTTGGACTTGTGTGGCAGAAAGCAGTCATGAAGATAAAAGGCCTCACAATATACAGCGTTCCCTCAATTTTCACGGGGGATGCATTCCGAGACCGCCCGCGAAAGACGAATTTCTGCAAAGTAGAGATGCGGAAGTACATACACTATTTTTGGCTATGAACAGTATCCCAAGCCTTCCCTTAACACTTTAAACCCCTAAATTATAATTTCCCATTCCCTTAGCAACCATTTAGATTATTACTCACCATGTTTATTTATTAAAGTTTATTTTAAAAAATGTTTTTTAAAGGCAGACGAAAGTTTGGCAATGACATATGACGTCATTGGGTGGGAAAAACTGTGGTATAGGAGAAAAAAAACCGCGAAGTATTTTTCAATTAATATTTTTGAAAAACCGTGGTATAGACGTTCCGCGAAGTTCGAACCCACGAAAATCGAGGGAACACTGTATTTACTTTAATAAATTAAATGTTTAAAAAGGTGCAAGCCTTAAAACAGTTTTTCCAAAAGAAGATTTTGTAAGCACCTGATATTTCTTAGAATTGAGTTGTTCAGTGGAATTTTTTGTTGGTTTTCCCTTTGGATTTTACTTGATCTTGCTTTAGAGATTACATTTGTAATTTAATTGCTTTTTAATATTCATGATTTGTAATTGCTTTTTAATATTTTTGATTTGTATATTTCTTTGTTTTTCCTTAGAATGGCTTCACGCCTCTCTACATGGCAGCGCAGGAGAACCATATCGATGTAGTAAAATATCTTTTGGAAAATGGAGCCAATCAGAGCACGGCTACAGAGGTACAGTATTCAGATCTCTTCCTCTTTCTCTGATTGTTCTTTTCTTAAAAATAATGCTTCCTCCTTGATCCTGGTTTTATGAAAACACAAACCATGCCCAACATTCAATTCTCATTCAGGATAAGCATTACCAAAAATAGATAAAATGGTATACAGTGATACCTTGTCTTACAAACTTAATTGGTTCCGGGACGAGGTTCTTAAGGTGAAAAGTTTGTAAGATGAAACAATGTTTCCCATAGGAATCAATGGAAAAGCGATTAATGAGTGCAAGCCCAAAATTCACCCCTTTTGCCAGCCAAACGCCCGCTTTTGCACTGCTGGGATTACCCTGAGGCTCCCCTCCATGGGAAACACCACCTCCGGACTTCTGTGTTTTTGTGATGCAGCAGGGGAATCCCACCATCACAAAAACGAGCGCTTCACTGGCAATGAAAGTCCAGAGGTGGGGTTTCCCAGTGAAGGGAGCATCAGTGAAATCGCAGCATCGCAAAAACACCGAAGTCCTCAAAACCCCATCTCCGGACCTCTGTGTTTTTGCGATGCTGCGATTTCACTGAGGCTCCCCTCGCTGGGAAACCCCACCTCCAGACTTCTGTTGCCAGCGAAGCGCCAGTTTTTGCACTGCTGGGATCCCCTGCAGCATCACAAAACACAGAAGTCCAGAGGTGGGGTTTCCCATGGAGGGGAGCCTCAGGGGAATTCCAGCAGTGCAAAAACGAGTGCTTCGCTTGCAATGGAAGTCTGGAGACTTCCCAGCGGCGGTAGTGGGTTTGTAAGGTGAAAATAGTTTGTAAAAAGAGGCAAAAAAATCTTAAACCCCGGGTTTGTATCTCGAAAAGTTTGTAAGACCAGGCATCACTGTAGCTCGGTTTATGACCACAATTTAAGCCCAATATTTCATTTTATGCTTTTTTTTTAGCCAAAGTTATGTGAAGCTCTGAAATTATTAAGTTAGTAACAACAGTATTAAGTGAATCTAGTTTCTCCATTGACTGCTTGTCAGAAGATCACAGAAGGTGATAATGTGATTCAGGAACACTACAACCCTCATAAATATGTGTCATTTGCCAAGAATTTTAATTTTAATCACGTGACCATGGGGATGCTGCAACCGTGATAAACAGTCATAAGTCTCTTTTTTCCAATCCTCTTGTAACTTTAAACGCTCCCTAAATGAACTGTTATAAGACAGGTCACGTTATAAATCAGCCTACATTAATGGCAAAGCAATTAAAACCATGAGACCTCACCTACAAAAAGATATTGACAAAATTGAACGGGTCCAAAGACGGGCTACAAGAATGGTGGAAGGTCTTAAGCATAAAATGTATCAGGAAAGACTTAATGAACTCAATCTGTATAGTCTGGAGGAAAAGGGGACATGATCGAAACATTTAAATATGTTAAAGGGTTAAATAAGGTCCAGGAGGGAAGTGTTTTTAATAGGAAAGTGAACACAAGAACAAGGGGACACAATCTGAAGTTAGTTGGGGGAAAGATCAAAACAACGTGAGAAAATATTATTTTACTGAAAGAGTAGTAGATCCTTGGAACAAACGTCCAGCAGACGTGGTTGGTAAATCCACAGTAACTGAATTTAAACATGCCTGGGATAAACATATATCCATTGTAAGATAAAATACAGGAAATAGTATAAGGGCAGACTAGATGGACCATGGGTCCTGTCGACTAAACAATGTCGTTTGGCGGGACCCAGGGGAAGAGCCTTCTCTGTGGCAGCCCCGGCCCTCTGGAACCAACTCCCCCCAGAGATCTGAGTATCCCCCACCCTTCTTGCCTTTCGTAAGCTTCTTAAAACCCACCTCTGTCATCAGGCATGGGGGAACTAAGATATTCTTTCCCCCTAGGCTTCTACAATTTATGTATGGTATGTTTGTATGTATGATTGGTTTTAAAATAAGGGTTTTTAGCTGTCTTAGTATTGGATTGTCGCATGTTGTTTTTACCACTGTTGTTAGCCGCCCCGAGTCTACGGAGAGGGGCGGCATACAAATCCAATAAATAAATAAAATAATAAATAAATAAATGAGGTCTTTTTCCACCGTCAGTCTTCTATGTTTCTATGTTTCTATGCCAAAGCAATTAAAATCATGATTAAGAAAAAGATAAATATGGTAACTTTAGTTTAAAACTCCTGGTATACTTCTGCCCTACAAGCTATCTTGTTTGCACCATGCCTTCCAAATTTCTAGGTTGAATATTTTCCCACTGTTGCGATACTGCAGTTAATATGTATATTGCAGAAGTGCGCATTCATGAATAAATTTATTTACGAGACAACCTTCTACGTTTAGCATTTGTTTCATGTCAAACCATCCCTTATAGATTTCTTAATTTGTCACCTTTCCTGGTATGCAGTAATAGGCAGGGCAGGCAAGATAGCACGGTATTTAATAGAGGAGCCAAGCTTCCCTTTGTCAACAGCTGTTTTGCTATCTTTTCATTGGGTGGATACTGTTCCATTTGACAGTGGCTTTTAAAATAATCCTTTCTGCTGCTGGAACGGATTGAGGTCATGTTACATTGCGGCTTTTTGTTGCTGGGATGGACAGAAGCCACGTTCCCATTCCAATTTTGCTGGATATGGAACGTCGTGTGGTTACTAAGCAACTGGACAGAAACAACAGTGCAAATGAATGAATCACTAGGCGATCTTGATGCCTACATTTCTCTATTTATTTGATGATGGTGGTGACGATGATGATAACATATCGCATGGTTTTCTCCCACGTACATTAATTCATTTCTTGGGAGGATATGAAATTGATAGTGCGCTCATATTATGCTAGGAACGAGTAGCAGTTGCGTTATTCTATTTTAAGGGAATACATGGAACAGGATGAGATTGATAACACTTTTTCTTTGTTAGTTCTAAAACCGCCTACTTTATTAACAGATCTTACTGCGTGCTTTTAGATTTGGAATGGAACCATTTCACTTCCCGACTTCTTTAAACAGAAGAAAGTATATAACCCTATACCAACAGTTCATTATTAGCTTCTGTTGTCCTAAAATATCTTGCTCTATATTGCAGTTTGCTTTGAATGGCAGCATAAGGTGCCATTTATGTATGTATGTATGTATGTATGTATGTATGTATGTATGTATGTATGTATTTATTTATTTATTTATTTATTTATTTATTTATTTATTTATTATTTAGATTTGTATGCCGCCCCTCTCCGCAGACTCGGGGCGGCTCACAACAAAGTGAAAACAATTTACAACAAATCTAAATTACTGTTTAAAAATATTTAAAAACCCCATTTTGTAAACACATATACATACAAACATACCATTCATAAATTGTATATGCCCGGGGGAGATGTCTCAGTTCCCCCATGCCTGACGACAAAGGTGGGTCTTAAGGAGCTTACGAAAGGCAAGGAGAGTAGGGGCAGTTCTAATCTCTGGGGGGAGTTGGTTCCAGAGGGCCGGGGCCGCCACAGAGAAGGCTCTTCCCCTGGGGCCCGCCAACCGACATTGTTTAGTTGACGGGACCCGGAGAAGGCCCACTCTGTGGGACCTAATCGGTCGCTGGGATTCGTGCGGCAGCAGGCGGTCTCGGAGATATTCTGGTCCAGTGCCATGAAGGGCTTTAAAGGTCATAACCAACACTTTGAATTGTGACCGGAAGTTGATCGGCAACCAATGCAGACTGCGGAGTGTTGGTGAAACATGGGCATACCTAGGTAAGCCCATGACTGCTCTCGCAGCTTTATTCTGCACGATCTGAAGTTTCCGAACACTTTTCAAAGGTAGCCCCATGTAAAGAGCATTACAGTAGTCGAACCTCGAGGTATACTGATGCTTGCTAGGCGATCTCAACCAAACCAGTCAAAATTCCATCCCAAACTAGCTTTTTGTAACACTTCTTTTTTGTTAGAGTATATAGATATATACCCACTAAAACCCTCATTGTGTATTGGACAAAATAAATAAATAAAATAAATAAATAGATTAAAAGATAGATTTTTAAGCACTGGAGCCCTGCAGAAGACATAGCCTCCCGTCCCCTGTCCTATTGTCTCTCCTATATCTCCTATATCGTATCTACTATTCTTCTATTCTATTCTTATATTACTCTCATAATATCCTTCTATTCTCTAATTGATATATTCTCTTCCTAAATTGTCACTTCTATTTGTTCTCTAATATATTTTACTCGAATATAACCTCTATAGCCTTCATTGTGTATTATTGTGCGTTGGACAAAATAAATACATAATAAAAGAAAATAATAATTATAATTTCTTTTAAATGTGAGTAGTCCACATAGTCCTGGGATGCATGTGTGTATCAAAAAAGGCAAGTTACCGGTCGTCAAAGCAGCATAGCATTTGTTTGTTTGTTTGTTTGTTTATTATTTATGTCAAGCACGTATTAGAAAACAGATACAACTATAATATGATTAAGAATACATGAAATGGATATGTATAAAAGGGAACATTAGGGCAGGGAAGGTAGGCACGCTGGAACACCTATGCACACCCCTTAAAGATCTCTTAGGAATGGGGTGAAGTCTACAGTAGACAATCTAAGGTTAAAGTTTTGGTGATTTGGGGAAGAAACCACAGAGTCAGGTAGTGCATTCCAGGCACTGACTCTGTTGCTGAATTTCTGCAATCGAATTTGGAGCAATTTACCATAGCTCTTATATTGCTGTGGTTGAAGCTGAAATATTCATTGAGAAAAAGAACACTCTAGCAAATGATTTTATCTGCTTAGGTTAATGCTATGCTTAGGTGGGATTGAAGACTGCAAAGTTTTAAAATTTAAAGTCTTGTGGTATAAGGTAATTCTGTTGCGAGCGGAGGAGTGGAGGACTCTTCTTGTGAAATATCTCCAGACTCATTCGATTGTATTAATGTCCAATATGTAATGCAGGTTCAAGACAGATGAGTTGTATTCAAGAATTGATCTAGCAAAAGTTTTGTATGCCTTAGTTAGCAGTCCAATACTACTGAAGAAGCTACGCAAGATTAGGTTACCAACTCTTAATGCTTCTTTTGGCAATGCTTTTACATTGAGCTTTGGCACTTAGATAATTTGAGTTGAATACTCTAATGTCTTTGACAGGAGGAGGGTCGTCTACCAGTTCGTATCTGCCCAGCTTGTATTTTATGTCCTGATTTTCCTCCCAATGTACATTTAAAATGATATTATTAATTACAATGATATTTGTAATACAGTGATACCTCGTCTTACAAACGCCTCGTCATACAAACTTTTCGAGATACAAACCTGGGGTTTAAGATTTTTTTGCCTCTTCTTACAAACTATTTTCACCTTACAAACCCACTGCCGCCGCTGGGAATTCTCGCCTCCGGACTTCTATTGCCAGCAAAGCACCCATTTTTGCACTGCTGGGATTTCCCTGGGGCTCCCCTCCATGGGAAACCTCATCTCTGGACAGAAGTCCGGACGTGGGGTTTCTCAGCGAGGGGAGCCTCAGCAAAATCCCAGCATTGCAAAAACACAGAGGTCTGGAGTTGGGGTTTTGAGGAGTTCAGTGTTTTTGCAATGCTGCAATTTCACTGAGGCTCCCCTCGCTGGGAAACCCCACCTCCGGATTTCCGTTGCCAGCGAAGCGCTCGTTTTTGTGATGCTGGGATTCCCCTGTTGGGATTCCCCTGCAGCATCACAAAAACACATAAGTCCGGAGGTGGGGTTTCCCATGGAGGGGAGCCTCGGGAATCCCAGCAGCGCAAAAACAGGTGCTTCGGCTGGCAAAAGGGGTGAATTTTGGGCTTACATGCATTAATCGCTTTTCCATTGATTCCTATGGGAAACATTGTTTCATCTTACAAACTTTTCACCTTAAGAACCTCGTCCCGGAACCAATTAAGTTTGTAAGACGAGGTATCACTATATCATTTGTGATATTTGTTCCACCTAAGTGATAAATAGAAAGGCTGGTTATACATTTTCAATACCTGATATAGCACCGTAAGAAATGTAGCAATGCCTCATACTTTATTTTAAAATTAGGTTTACTGTCTGGAGAAGTCAATCCCTGAGGATGCTGTTCCATATTAGATATGATGCAATCAACAATGTGCTCTGATGTTGGATTCTATAAGTAAAGGGACTGCCTTCTGCTGCACAAATCCCAGCGACCAGTTAGGTCCCACAGAGTGGGTCTTCTCCGGGTCCCGTCAACTAAACAATGTCGCTTGGCGGGACCCAGGGGAAGAGCCTTCTCTGTGGCAGCCCCGGCCCTCTGGAACCAACTCCCCCCCCAGAGATCAGAATTGCCCCCACCCTCCTTGCCTTTCGTAAGCTGCTTAAAACCCACCTGTGCTGCCAGACATGGGGGAATTGAGATACTCTTTCCCCCTAGGCCTTTACAATTTATGCATGGTATGTATGTATGTATGTTTGGTTTTTTTTATAATAATGGGTTTTTAACTGTTTTTAGTATTGGATTATTGTTATATGCTGTTTCATGTTGCTGTTAGCCGCCCCAAGTCTCTGGAGAGAGGCGGCATACAAATCTAATAAATAAATAAATAAATAAATAGGTAGGTAGGTAGGTAGGTAGGTAGGTAAGCAAGCAAGCAAGTAAATAAATAAACATACATACATACATACATACATACATACATACATACATATATATATGACAGTCTTGGTATGTTCGGGTTTTTTCCCGTGTAGGATTTGGAAATTTCTGGCGACGTTTCGATGAGGTCCCACTCATCATCTTCAGGCTGGTGTTTCTGTCCTTGTTCTAAGGCGAACACTGCGAGACCTAAGCTGCCTTCCTTCTATAAATACTGGTGGTTGGGTGTGGTTTGATGGCTCAGCAATACCCAACCACCAGTATTTGATATTTGATGGCTCAAACCACACCCAACCACCAGTATTTATAGAAGGAAGGCAGCTTAGGTCTCGCAGTGTTCGCCTTAGAACAAGGACAGAAACACCAGCCTGAAGATGATGAGTGGGACCTCATCGAAACGTCGCCAGAAATTTCCAAATCCTACACGGGAAGAAACCCGAACATACCAAGACCGTCATACCTGTACCCGTGAAAATCTACGAAAACACACACACACACACACACACACACACATATATATATACCTCACCCTGAATATAATAAAAATATTGCCCTATTGATAAATGGTATGATTTATGTGAGGGCTCTTTATACCAAAAAGGATTGAATTTTGTCTTTCATTTATTTTTAGATAAAGTTTGTCTAAACTTAGAGTGAATGGTTTCATAAGGAACACTATGTTTTGTAATATTACCTTAGTGGTAAGTCAATTTTGGTGTGTGGTAGCCGCTGAATGGAACGTGAGACTTTTCTTGCAAAGTCAAACAAATAAAATTCTGTAGAGATTCTCATCCAGGTCATGGTTTTCCCAGACCTGCTTTTTCAAGAACCAATGGGACTTTCATGGTTTGTTTTTCTTTTGAAGATATTTCACTTCTCATCCAAGAAGCCCCTAAGTATAATCTTTGAAAAATCCTACAGGAACAGTTCCCTACCAAACCTATGGTCATTAGCCATGGTCATCCCCATCTTCAGAAAGGGAGATCCCAGTCTAGTAGAAAACTAAAGACCAGTCTCTCTATGCTGTGTCACATACAAAGTCATGGAATCAATCATAAACCAATCCATTACCCTTCACCTAGAAACTAACAATCTACTTTCCAGCAAGCAATTCGGTTTCAGGGGGAAAAATTCCTGCAATCTACAACTATTTTTATTTATTTATTTTGTCCAATACACAATGAGGGTTTTAGTGGGTATATATCTATATACACATAGTAAAATACATGATGAAGGTTATAGAGGAGATACTCATAGTAAAATATATCTAAGAAATAATAGAAAAGAAGGTATAGTAATAGAACATATCAATGAAAGAATAGAAGATGATATATAGGAATAGAAGAAAGGTATAGGAGAAATAGGAGAGCAATAGGACAGGGGACGGAAGGCACTCTAGTGCACTTGTACTTGCCCCTTACTGACCTCTTAGGAATCTGGATAGGTCAACCGTAGATAATCTAAGGGTAAAATGTTGGGGGCTTGGGGATGACACTATGGAGTCTGGTAATGAGTTCCACGCTTCGACAACTCGGTTACTGAAGTCATATTTTTTACAGTCATGTTTGGAGCGGTTAATATTAAGTTTAAATCTGTTGTGTGCTCTTGTGTTGTTGTAGTTTAAGGTGAAGTAGTCGCCGACTACTACACTACAAAAAAATATGGACCTCAAAACTTGACCAGGACAAAGCAATAAATGTAATTTATACAGACTTCTGTAAAGCCTTTGACTAAGTGGTTCATGATAAACGGTTTCTGAAACTGAAAATCTACAACATCTTTGGACATGACTGGATAACCATGTTCCTGTCAAACAAACAAGTGGTCAAAATAGGAAGCATTCTATCTAATTCCATTCCTGTTAACAGTAACTGAAGGCAGCGTACTAGGACCAACACTCTTTATACTCTAAATGACCTTTGTGATCACATTACAAGTGATTGTGTTCTCTTCACCGATGATGTAAAACTCTTCAACACCATTGACTACACTGCTACCTTCTAAAAAGACCTTGAATTTGTTAGAATGGTCAAACATCTGACAACTCCAGATCTAAACCAACAAATGCTCTGTCCTGCACATTGGCAAAAAGAATCAGAATACCAAATACAAGCTGAATAAAGAAGACATTGCAGACAACCAACACTCTGTCAAAGATCTTTGAATAACTCATATCAAATGACCTAAGTGCCAAAGCCCACTGCAACAACATCGCCAAAAAGACTTCAAGAGTTGTTAATGGGTCCAAAGATGGGCTACAAGAATTGTGGAAAGTCTTAAGCATAAAACGTATCAGGAAAGACTTTATGAACTCCATCTGTATAGTCTGGAGGACAGAAGAAAAAGGGGGACATGATCGAAACATTTAAATATGTTAAAGGGTTAAATAAGGTTCAGGAGGGAAGTGTTTTTAATAGGAAAGTGAACATAAGAACAAGGGGACACAATCTGAAGTTAGTTGGGGGAAAGATCAAAAGCAACGTGAGAAAATATTATTTCACTGAAAGAGTAGTAGAACCTTGGAACAAACTTCCAGCAGACATGGTTGGTAAATCGACAGTAACTGAATTTAAACATGCCTGGGATAAACATATATCCATCCTAAGATAAAATACAGGGCAGACTAGATGGACCATGAGGTCTTTTTCTGCCGTCAATCTTCTATGTTTCGTCTATGTTTCTATGTTAACCTAATCTTACATAGCTTCTTCTCCAGTAATATCATACTACTAACCAGAGCATACAAAACATTTGCCAGACCAATCCTTGAATATAGCTCATCTGTCTGGAAGCTGCATATTGGACATAAATACATTAGAATGTGTCCAAATATACTTTACTAGAAGAGCTATTTACTCCTCTACTCACAACAGAATACCCTATGCAAGCAGACTTTAAATCCTGGACTTATAAAGCTTAGAACTACAGTGATACCTTGTCTTACAAACTTAATTGGTTCTGGGACGAGGTTCTTAAGGTGAAAAGTTTGTAAGACGAAACAATGTTTCCCATAGGAATCAATGGAAAAGTGATTAATGCGTGCAAGCCCAAAATTCACCCCTTTTGCCAGCCGAAACGCCCATTTTTGCACTGCTGGGATTCCCATGAGGCTCCCCTCCATGGGAAACCCCACCTCTGGACTTCTGTGTTTTTGCAATGCTGCAGGGGAATCCCAGTAGGGGAATTCCAGCATCGCAAAAACGAGCGCTTCGCTGGCAATAGAAGTCCGGAGGTGGGGTTTCCCAGTGAAGGGAGCATCAGTGAAATCGCAGCATCACAAAAAAACCGAAGTCCTCGAAACCCCACCTCTGGACCTCTGTGTTTTTGTGATGCTGCAATTTCACTGAGGCTCCCCTCGCTGGGAAACCCCACCTCCGGACTTCCGTTGCCAGTGAAGCGCCCGTTTTTGCGCTGCTGGGATTCCCCTGCTGGGATTCCTCTGCAGCATCACAAAAACACGGAAGTCTGGAGATGGGGTTTCCCATGGAGGGGAGCCTCAGGTGAATCCCAGCAGCACAAAAACGGGTGCTTTGCTGGCAACAGAAGTCCGGAGGCGGGGCATCCCAGAGGCGGCAGTGGGTTTGTAAGGTGAAAATAGTTTGTAAGAAGAGGCAAAAAAATCCTAAACCCCGGGTTTGTATCTCGAAAAGTTTGTATGACGAGGCGTTTGTAAGACGAGGTATTACTGTACGTCGCCTTTGGCACAATTTAAGCATAGTTCATAAAATTACCTGTTACAATGTCCTTCCTGTCAACCACTACTTCAGCTTCGACCATAACAATATACTAGCACACAACAGATACAAACTCAAAGTGAACCGTTCCAAACTTGACTGTAGAAAATACGACTTTAGCAACAGAGTGTTAATGCCTGGAAATCACTACCTGACTGTGGTTTCATCACTAAGCCACCAAACCTTTACCCTTAGACTGTCCACTGTTGACCTCAGTGACCTATTCCTAAGCGGTCAGTAAGGGATGTGCATAAGCGCACCAGCGTGCCTGCCGTCCCTGTTCTAATGTTCCCTCTTATCAGTGCCCATCATATGTATATAAACAATGTTATATCTATGTATATTACAATTACATACTTGCCTAAATAAAGAAATAAATAATAAAGCTTCTTCAGCTCTGGTAGGATAATGGGGAATGAGAGGATTTATATTCCTTGCCGATAGCTGGTAAATTATGTCCTTTTAGAGGATCATTGAAGCATTTGAAAGTTTATTTCTGCTCTCAAGGTCACATGAGTATTGCTCTTGGTTCCTGTAGTCATGCCTAGATACTGTGTTTCCCCGAAAATAAGACACTGTCATATATTAATTTTTGCTCCAAAAGTTGTGCTACGTCTTATTTCGGGGGGTGCCTTATATTTCTCAAATAAGACAAATTCACAGGCAGAAAAGCTGACACCCCCAAAGAAAGTGTACCGTACAGTACACTGATTACGGTACGGTACCTGTCAGTATGGCACCCACACACACAAACGACGGCACTTACATGGTACAACAGTATACTCCTGCTATTGCAGCTTCCGGCCACCAGAGGAACTACAGTCTACGCACTGTAGTGGAGACTGTAATGGCGGTGAGACAGCAGCAGACTGTGTCTGCTGTACTGGACGGTACAAAGCGATGGAAGGGGCCAGCAGGGGATGCCACATTATTACGGTACCGCTATGAACAGCTTTGAATGGTACCGTATGTTTTTCCACCGTACCGTATGTAAACTTGACTACGCCTTATTTTCGGGGGGTGCCTTATATTAGCAAATTCTGCAAAACCTCTGACATGCCTTACTTTCGGGGTACGTCTTATTTTCGGGGAAACAGGGTAGTACCAAACTACAGTGGTACCTCGAGATACGAGTTTAATTCGTTCCGGACCTGGGCTCTTAAGTCGAGCAGCTCTTATCTCGAACGACTTTTCCCCATAGGAATTAATGTAAATAATTTTAATTGGTTCCAGCCCTCAAAAAACTCACAAAGTTAGTCTAAATTATGCAGAAAGACATGTTTTTAATGAAGAAATGTACATGTACATATAAATGAATAATGAAGTTTCTTTCACTTAACTTGTAAACTTTCTTAAACTTTTAAATTTACATATGTTCAACTTCTCTGCCACCCAATCCTGTAGGACAGAGGTCCCCAACCCTTTTTGCACCAGGGACCGGCTTTAAGCGATCAAGAGAGGAATGGGTGAATGAATGGACGGAGGGTGGGAAGGAAGGAAGGAAAGAGGGAAGGGACAGGAACAGAGGAAGGAAGCAAGGAAACTTATGAAAGGGGAGAGTAAGAGAGGAATGAGTGAAGGGAGGGAGGGAAGAAGGTGGGAAGGAGAAAGAAAAGAAGAAATAGAGGAATGGAAGGTAAAAGAGAGAAAGAAAAAGAGCAAGAAAGAAAGAAAGAAAGAAAGAAAGGGGGAAGGGACAGGAACAGAGGAAGGAAGCAAGGAAACTTATGAAAGGGGAGAGTAAGAGAGGAATGAGTGAAGGGAGGGAGGGAGGGAAGAAGGTGGGAAGGAGAAAGAAAAGAAGAAATAGAGGAAGGGAAGGTAAAAGAGAGAAAGAAAAAGAGCAAGAAAGAAAGAAAGAAAGAAAGAAAGAAAGAAAGAAAGAAAGAAAGGGGTAAGGGACAGGAACAGAGGAAGGAAGCAAGGAAACTTATGAAAGGGGAGAGTAAGAGAGGAATGAGTGAAGGGAGGGAGGGAAGAAGGTGGGAAGGAGAAAGAAAAGAAGAAATAGAGGAAGGGAAGGTAAAAGAGAGAAAGAAAAAGAGCAAGAAAGAAAGCTGCAAGCACCCCCCCGAGCCCCCCAGGCCGGCTGCAACCTTTTAAAACACGCGCGCCGCTTCGCAGCTGTCTCCTGAAGCCGAACGCGGAAGTTAGCGTTTGGCTTCAGGAGACAGCTCCTTGGCGCTTGTATCTCGAATTTGGGCTTGTAAGTAGAACAAAAATATCTCTCCCCTCCCAGCTCTTATCTCGAGTTGCTCTTAAGTAGAGCAGCTCTTATGTCGGGGTTCCACTGTAGTTTAATGCAGCATCTCTTTTCTTTCCATTATAACAGGACGGGTTTACTCCACTAGCAGTTGCCTTGCAGCAAGGACACAATCAGGCAGTGGCTATTCTTTTGGAGAATGACACTAAGGGGAAAGTGCGACTGCCGGCACTGCATATTGCTGCCAGAAAGGATGACACCAAATCAGCAGCTCTTCTTCTCCAGAATGACCATAATGCTGATGTTCAGTCTAAGGTACGAAAATTACCTCTTTTTCCAGGGTGCGATCAAAAATAGGATGTTTCCAAGGATTTTTTTTTCTCCAATGAACGGGATAAAGGAATGCTTTTTTTCTCTGAGATTGGAACCATTTGCAGCTTTTTGTATTATTCTTAAATTTATTATTTACAGCATATTTATAAAACATCTTATTGTGGATAATAAGCATACAGTACTATAAAAGCTACTAACATGGATGCTGAATCTGATATATCAGAAAACCCTGCCTTTTTTTCTTACAGTTGAAAGAAGATATGGACTTAAAGACACAATTCATTCTTTGGGTTTCTTTTTCTTGTGTTGATTACCTGCTGGCTTTTCGGTGCTTTCTATCTTTGAAAATATAATCCAATTAATACTGTCCTTTAGATTTTGAAATATAAAATTAGATTATTTACTAGGTGTTCTGCCGGCGCCCGTAATTACAGGGTAATTAGTCCAAAAAGACACACACCATACGATAGAAGGAAAACCAAAAGTCTTTATCAACAGAAAAAGCAGAAAAAACTCCCTTTTTAAATGTCAAAGGGATTTTCTGGTACACACAAGGCACAGGTTAAATGCAATCCAATTTCTCACCCAGTAACTGGGAAATTGAGTCCAATTCCAAAGTCCAGAAAGGCCACACACAGTCTTGAACAGGGAAACAGCAAAACCATGATCTTGACAAAACTATGAATCAGATAAACTTCCACAAGGCTAAACCAGCACGCTGCTCTTTTTATCTGTAGCACTAATTACAGCAGCCCCACCCAACCACAGGTGGCCTCACTTATCTCCTGTAATAATCCTTCAGCATCACTCTACGCCTGCGTGGGTCCATCATGCATTCTTGTTCAGAATCCAGGGATAATAAGGATGATTGATCTCCTCCTGGGCTGTCAGCCAAACTCCCCTCTTCCCTGCTACTCACACTTCCTTCGTCAGAGGAGCCTTCGTCGGGAGATTCTATCAGGAGCAAAACAGGCCTGTGGCATGTGGATGTTTCCCCCACATCCACCTCCACATTCTTTGGGGCAGGAGCTGGGCCAGAGCCAGCCACAACACATGGGGGAAAGCAACTGTTTAAAAGTGTTGCTCTTAAGTAGGCTTTGGGTTGTGTAATCCAGTGTTTTTCAACCAGTGTGCCGTGGCACACTAGTGTGCCGCGAGACATGGTCAGGTGTGCCGCGAAGCTCAGAGAGAGAAAGAAAACAAGAGAAAGAGAGAGAAAGAGAGAAAGAAAGAGCAAGAGAGAGAGAAAGAAAGAAAGAGAGAGAGAGAGAAAGAACAAGAGAGAAAGAAAGAGAAAGAAAGAAAGAGAGAGAGAAAGAGAGGGAGGGAAGGTGGGAGAGAGAAAGACATAGAGGGAAGTAGGGAGGGAGAGAGAAAGAGCAAAAAAGAGGAAAGAAGGAAGAGAGAAAGAAAGGGATGGAGAGAGAGAAAAAAAGAGGGAGAGAAAGAGAGAAAGAGAAATAGAGCGAAAGGGAGGAAGAGAGAGAATTTTTTTGTCCAAACTTTTTTAGCCACCCACCACCACCACCACTCAATGTGCCCCATGGTTTTGTAAATGTAAAAAATGTACCGCGGCTCAAAAAAGGTTGAAAATCACTGGTGTAATCCATAGAAATGTGAGATTCCATACACTGACATTATAAATTAATCATACGTATCTGAAGTTTTTCCCCAGTAATAAGATTGTAATTCATTTTAGTGAACAAGTGAGCTTTATGTCATTCTACCAATCTGTAATATCTTTCCTCTTTTTTCCAAAACACGCTTCAACAGATGATGGTGAATAGAACAACTGAGGTACCAAAACCAACAATTTTGTTAACGTATTCTTGCCAGCCCTTTATTGAAAATCATTTCACCCTGCCCTCCCGCCATCGCCATTCCATATAGTTCAGAGTGTCTCACATTTCATTTTTATGTACTCTTGGCAGAAATATATACTGTCTCATCTTTCTTGTTTGGGGGTTTTGTTTTGTTTTTTTGGCTTTGAGAGGCTCAGGGTTTTTATATTTGTTTTTCATTGTAGAATAGGGAAATAAAATAGTAGGCCTGCAGAGGAATTATTAAGTATAGAACAATTGCCTGTGACATGAATTTATTTCTGTAGCAGTGTAAATCCATTCCAAAATATTCATCTGGACAATTGGTTTGGATTGTTTGTTGCTTACAAATGGCATTTTAAATTTTTTGAGATTTTCCCCCCCTCTTCATAATTTATTATGTTTTCAAGTGCTGGGCAATTTAATATACTGGAATCAGTGGAAGTCTGTTCCAATTTAAAAGTATTCCCAGCTCAGCAGAGCTCAAACTCTATTTTCTTGAACAACAATTGGGATGTTGAGTCTGTCATCTGCACCTCTATAACTGCCTGGTTTGGTCCTGCAACTCAACATGACAGAGGATAATTAGATTTCAGAGGATAATTAGAACTACAGAAAAAACAGTTTGCTACCAACCTGCCTTCCATTGAGGACATGTAGACTGCACGAGTCAAAAAGGGGGCTGTGAAAATATTTATAGAAACCTCACATCCTGGACACAAACTGTATCAACTCCTACCCTCCAACCACACTATAGAGCAGTGCACACCAGAACAACTATAGACACAAGAACAGTTTTTCCCTGAACGCCATCACTCAGAGAGGGGCGGCATACAAATCCAAATAATAAATAAATAATAAAATAATAAATAAATTGCCCTAGCATTGTCAAAATATTTACTAAGTCTACACTACTATTAATCTTCTCATTGTTCCCATCACCCATCTCCTTCCACAAATGATTGTATGACTGTAACTTTGTTGTTTGTATCTTACAATTTATATTGACTGGTTCCTGATTTGATTTGATATCTGTACCCAAAGTATCATTAATTGTTGTACCTTATTACTCTTAATTAACTTATCTTTTCTATGTACACTGAGTGCATATGCACCAAGGCAAATTCCTTGCATGTCCAATCACACTTGGCCAATAAAATTCTATTCTATTCTATTCTATTCTATTCTATTTATAGAATCTACCCCCTAATTTCACAGAACTCCTTTCTGTAGACAACTATGGAAATTTGCAATAGAAGATGGCTAGTTAAACATGGACATTTATAATTTATCAACTTTTGGATCCATATTTGGTTAGAAACAAAATATCACGGCATAATTTGATACAGTCCTTGATAGAAAGTATTAAAAAAAATTTTTTTTTTCCAAAAACAGAAAAAATGAGTATTGCATCTGAACTTAGAAAAATGATTAAATAAGGAAATGAGCAAATAAGAAACCGTAACATTTACTTCTTGTACAATTAGAATAGTCCAGAAGTAGGAGTGCGTTTGGGCTTATAGTGTTCAAATTTTAGTAAGTATTGTCTTGTGAAAAAAAAGAAGAACTGGATTTTCTAATTGGGACTCTTATTTTTGCAGAGTGGCTTCACACCTTTGCACATAGCGGCACATTATGGAAATGTTAATGTAGCGACGCTTCTTCTCAACCGAGGAGCTGTTGTAGACTTCACAGCAAGGGTATGTCTTCTCATCTTCTGCACATAGAAATAACAGTGAATTTTCAAGGAAATTTTCATTAAAGATATTGAAAAGAAGAAAACAAGGAAGGAAAGAAGGGAGGAAAGAAAGCAGTAAATCTATTCACATATTTGTTTATTTAAAGGCAATGATTCTTAATCCCCCCTTTCCCTTAGAAATAATTTCATGTTTCATAGTTAGAAAATAGTTAACTGTAATGCATTCATTATATTTTTACAATGTACCACTATAAATGAACAAAAAATATATCTAATAGCTAGAGGTATAACAAGCAGGAAGAGGGAGATTATGATCCTGTGATGTAGAGTGCTGGTGTGAGACCACATTTGGAATACTGTGTTCAGTTCTGGAGACCTCACCTAAAATCAGATACTGACAAAATTGAACGGGTCCAAAGACGGGCTACAAGAATGGTGGAAGGTCTTAAGCATAAAACGTATCAGGAAAGACTTCATGAACTCAATCTGTATAGTCTGGAGGACAGAAGGAAAAGGGAGGACATGATAGAAACATTTAAATATGTTAAAGGGTTAAATAAGGTTCAGGAGGGAAGTGTTTTTAATAGGAAAGTGAACACAAGAACAAGGGGACACAATCTGAAGTTAGTTGGGGGAAAGATCAAAAGCAACATGAGAAAATATTATTTTACTGAAAGAGTAGTAGATCCTTGGAACAAACTTCCAGCAGACGTGGTTGATAAATCCACAGTAACTGAATTTAAACATGCCTGGGATAAACATATATCCATCCTAAGATAAAATGCAGAAAATAGTATAAGGGCAGACTAGATGGATCATGAGGTCTTTTTCTGCCGTCAGTCTTCTATGTTTCTATGTTTCTAATATGGGTAATTCTCAAAGTATGATCACAATTGAGCCCAAATTTATGTTGCTAAGCAAGACAATTGTTAATGAGGTTTGCCCCATTTTACAACATTTCTTGCCACAGTTGTTAAGTGAATTACTGCAGTTAAGTTAGTAACAAAGGTGATTCTGACTTCCTCATTGACAGTGCTTGTCAAAAGATCACAAAGGTCATCACATGACCTCCCAGGGCACTGAAAACCATCATAAATATGAGTCCGTTGCCAAGTGTCCGAATTTTGATCACATGACCACGGGGATGTTGTAATGGTCATGGGAAAATGTCACTCTTTTCAACTCCATTGTAACTTTGACCAGTCACTAAACAAACTGCTGTAAATTAAAGATTACCTATATTAATATAATACCGTGCTTCCCCGAAAATAAGACGTACTCCGAAAGTAAGGTGTAGTCAAGTCGAGCTTCTTGCTGTCCATGGGGGGGGGGGCGCCGACCAGGGGCTGCCAAAAGGCAAGCGGCGAGCTTCTTGCCGTCCAGGGGGGGGGGCAGATGCTGAATGCTTTCCGTCCACAGTGGGGGATTCAGGGCAGGCACAGGCAGCCCCAGGAGAGAAAGAGGGGGAGAAAGGAAAGAGAGAGAAAGGGAGGGAGAGAAAGAGGGAATGAAGGAGGGAGAGAAAGAAATATTGAGAGATAGAAATGATAGAAAGAAAGAGGGAGAGAAAGGAAAGAGAAAAAGGGAGAAACAGAAAGGAAAGAGAGAGAAAAGGAGGGAGAGACAGAGGGAATGAAGGAGGGAGAGAAATAAAGAGGGAGATATAGAAAGGATAGAGAGAAAGAGGGAGGGAGAGAAAGGAAAGAGAGAGAAAGGGAGGGAGAGAACAAGGGAATGAAGGAGGGAGAGAAAGAAAGAAAGAGTGAGAGATAGAAATTATAGAAAGAAAGAGGGAGAGAATAAATAAATGTGAATTTGTCTTATTTGAGAAATATAAGGCACCCCCTGAAAATAAGACACAGCACAACTTTTGGAGCAAAAATTAATATAAGACAATGTCTTATTTTCGGGGGAAATGGGTATGTATATTGCTTCATTTTTAACTAATCTCTATTTAAGTTAAGAATTGCTATGAATTGGGCATTCAAGAAAAAAAATGTATGGTAGGAAAACCAAAAGCTTTATTAATCTATAGCATGCCCACCTCAACATATTTTAACGCACCTGTTTCTTTCTCTCAATCATCGAGATGTTGCTTGTTCCACCCATATCGCTGACAGATGAAGATGAAAGCAGGCTTTCTATTATGAAAGCTTCCGTTAAAATTTTTCAGATACTGATACAAGGGAAAAGACTTTGGGAGAACTTGATAAGACATTGTGGCAAGGGAATGGTCTGATAAGAATCAGTATTGCCCACAACTGGAGAATGAGTAGGGCAGGAGGATAAGAAGGCACTTTCCATAGTGTGTCTGCCTATGGATGGGTATCGGAGGATTACACTTTCAGAGTTGAGAGATTGTCATTGAATCACAACCAGACAATTTAATCTAGTGGTCTCCGAGTTTTCCAAGGTCTTTCCCACATATCATCATGGCTATAACAATTATCTCAAGATAGTAAATAAAATTTGCTTTTTAAACCCATTTTCCCCACATAGATCTTCATATGGATCATGTTACTTCTCTAGGGTCATGTTACTGTCACTTCATAATTTATTTTGTTCTCACTCTACATACAGTGATACCTTGTCTTACAAACTTAATTAGTTCCGGGATGAGGTTCTTAAGGTGAAAAGTTTGTAAGATGAAACAATGTTTCCCATAGGAATCAATGGAAAAGCGATTAATGCGCGCAAGCCCAAAATTCACCCCTTTTGCCAGCCAAAGCGCCCATTTTTGCACTGCTGAGGTTCCCCTCCATAGGAAACCCCACCTTTGGACTTCTGTGTTTTTACGATGCTGCAGGGAAATCCCAGCAGGGGAATCCCAGCATTGCAAAAACAAGTGCTTCGCTGGCAACGGAAGTCTGGAGGTGGGGTTTCCCATGGAGGGGAGCCTCAGGGGAATCCCAGCAGCGCAAAAACAGGTGCTTCGCTGGCAACGGAAGTCCGGAGGCGGGGCATCCCAGCAGTGGCGGGGGGTTTGTAAGGTGAAAATAGTTTGTAAGAAGAGGCAAAAAAATCTTAAATCCCGGGTTTGTATCTCGAAAAGTTTGTATGACGAGGCGTTTGTAAGATGAGGTATCACTGTACAGTGATTGGTTTGTTTTACTTCAGCGCAAGATCTAAATGTGGTTCTCAACCTTTCTAATGCCATGACCCCTTAATACAGTTCCTCATGTTGTGGTGACCCTCAACCATAAGCCTAGCGCCAATTCTCCCAACAGAGTTTTAAGCTGATTGGCAGGAAGGTCAGAGGGACAAACCACGCCTGATTGGATGGATTGTAAAAATATGTTCCAAGGTGCCAGAATAGAAGCTTTAGTTCCTAACACCATGGGCAATTTGTCTTTTCCTCTGGTCTTAGGCAACCCCTGTGAAACAGTTGTTCGACCCCCAAAGGGGTCCCGACCCACAGGTTGAGAACCACCACAACTGAAGCTTATCTAGAATGTTATATTTTGAGGAAAACAATTGAACCCTTCGTTTATCTCTATGAATCATTTCATGATGATCAACTTCACCGCATTAGGACACCAAACTAACTCTTATTTCAGCAATAATAAGCACTTTCTTATTGCAGCAGGTCTTAGAAATTATATTTCTGTGATGACCAAGGCTTTTATGTTTTAACTATTATTGATAAACTGGTTTGTAATTTTTTAAAAGAAAAACAGATACAGTGTTCCCTCGATTTTCGCGGGGGATGCGCCCGCGAAAGTCTAATTTCCGCGAAGTAGAGATGCGGAAGTAAATACACTATTTTTGACTATGAACAGTATCACAAGCCTTCCCTTAACACTTTAAACCCGTAAACTGCAATTTCTCATTCCCTTAGCAACCATTTAGATTATTACTCACCATGTTTATTTATTAAAGTTTATTAAAAAAATATTCATTAAAGGCAGACGAAACTTTGGCGATGACGTATGACATCATCAGGTGGGAAAAACCATGGTAAAGGGGAAAAAACTACAAAGTATTTTTAATTAATATTTTTGAAAAACCGTGATATAGCTGTTTCGCGAAGTTCGAACCCGCGAAAATCGAGGGACCACTGTATTCGCATTTAAAGAACAATACCTCAAATAAATTTAGAAATATTTTAAACAAGCTGGATAAGTATTTATCCACTTACAAATGTGTGCTCATTTCTACTTTGTCTAATTCTTGAAATCATGCAAATAAAACCTTTCTTTTTTAAAAAAAGTAAAAAAACAAGAACAACAATACAGACTTTCAGCTGGAAGTTCCCTACATCCTACCTATTCTTACACACAAATTTTATTTGATTCAGCCGGATTAATTTTGGAGCAGATACAGTATACACAGGATTGTGCTGCTAATTTTGAACATTTTATAACTCACCATCTAACTATTTTATTTATTTGTTATATTAGACACTACTACACTGAGCAGCTATTATTAACTGTCTGATAGTTGTATGCGCTCAACTCAAATATTATTTCCCTGAATATGAATTTCTACATCTTATTAGGATTGGTTTTCTTTATATATTTAAAGTGCTTTTTAATATTTTTTCCTTCTATTTCCTAACATGATGCCAAATCCTTACCTATTATCCGTGAATAGAAAATGAAGCAACGTCTTCAGTCTCTTTAAGATAGTTTAATGCAAATAATTTGTTATGATAATTGGCTTCATTGTTATACTACGGTGTTTATGTATTTAGGTATTTGATATAATATAAATATAGCTATGAAGGTCATTCTGTCTTTCATATTGTTTGTTTGTGTATGTCTGCAGCAAAACTTTTGATGTTTTGATCTTTCAAAATTTTTAATAGAACTGCACTGCTGTAGCAGGAAACCCTATACAGTATCTTCTTAATTGTTAAATTGTGCGCCTTATTCATAATCCATGGCTTATCCAGAAAGAAGTAGATTGTATAGTAAATTGTTTTAACACTATTTTATATTTTTGAATAACACTTGGTTTATTTTAAATTATCTTGTTCTAGTCACACACTGTAATAAAGGAAGAAAATGTTGAATGGCCTCAATTGATCTTGCAAGAAAAGCTAAAAAAGTATTGGTCCCAGTTAGACTTGATGGGAAGATATAAGGAAATCCCAGGGCTAGGGATTAGAACTCTGATTATCAAAAAACATTCTTTTATTCTTCGTTCAGAATGCTTGGATCCAACATTTTTCCTAACCAACCAATCAACCAAGCAGGCAGTGGCAATCACTTCTGCTACATTTATTTATTTTATTTATTTATTAGATTTGTATGCCGCCCCTCTCGGAAGACTCGGGGCGGCTAACAACAATAAAGAAGACAATGTAACAAATCTAATATTAAAAACAATCTAAAAAACCCCAATTTAAGAGACCAATCATACAAACAAGCATACCATGTATAAATTCTATAAGCATAGGGGGAAGGGAAAAATCTCAATTCCCCCATGCCTGACGACAGAGGTGGGTTTTAAGGAGCTTGCGAAAGGCAAGGAGGGTGGGGGCCACTCTGACATCTGGGGGGAGCTGGTTCCAGAGGGTCGGGCCCGCCACAGAGAAAGCTCTTCTCCTAGGTCCCGCCAAATGACATTGTTTAGTCGACGGGACCCGGAGAAGGCCAACTCTGTGGGACCTAACCGGTCGCTGGGATTCGTGCGGCAGAAGGCGGTCCCGGAGATATTCTGGTCCGATGCCATGAAGGGCTTTATAAGTCATAACCAACACTTTGAATTGCTTAGAAAACTACCCAGATCTGTTCATATCATCGCCATGATCTCAGGAATGATACAAACAACTTGAGAGTCTTTTGGCCTTTATTAATCATCTGTTCTTTCTAACGAAATGCTAAACACAACACAACACAAATGTTACGTTTCTAATCCACGTCTCTATCAGTAATATAACAACATTTATGTCGTGTCATGTTTAGATAAACATACGATATACCTAGAGTCAGGTTTTTGATTGAATTGTTTTTAAATGTTGAATGTACTCTGTGATACATCTGTGTTTATATTCTGTGCTGTTTTGTGTCAAAATGCAAAACCATTCCCATTGAACGTCCCCAACCCCATCATGCTTTTGTTTGTTCTTTTCATGGTGTAGAATGGAATCACCCCTCTGCATGTGGCTTCCAAAAGGGGGAACACTAACATGGTGAAGCTCTTGTTGGATCGCGGAGGGCAGATCGATGCCAAAACCAGGGTGAGTGTTTTATTCCCTGAATGTGTGTTCTCATGCATTTAACATTTTTTTTTTTGCTTGGCTGGGGCTAGAACTCAGGGGGATAGAACATCAAAACACATTTTTTAAGAAGATTTTTTTTTGGTCTTTGTCTACAAAAGGAAATGCACACAGTGCTATTTTATTCATGGAAGAAATCCTTCTAAGCATAGTTCCCTCTAAGCTGAGCAGTGAGCAATCGCTCACTTAAAAATCATCATCAACTCAGAGTTTTCCAAACCTGCCCAGAAGCCGAGAGGGAAAGAGTGAGAGGGAAGGAGAGAGAGAGGAAGGGAGGAAGAGAGAGAAACAGATAGAAAAAAGAGAGGAAGGAAAAGAGAAAGAAAAAGAATGGGAGTAAGGAAGAGAGAAAGAAAATCAAAATCTAGTTTGAAACTAGCTCAACTATTTAAGTGGCATTTTGATATTGATAGAGTTGCCTATTATGAGCTCACTGTTATAGACACACAGTACAGTATTTTATTTTGAAATTCTCTGAGGCAAAACAGGGTGGGTTTTTTATTTGTTTGTTTGTTAGTTAGTTTGTTTATTTATTTATTATTTCTGTGCTTTTCCACTATACTTTTCCACCCACCCCCCAAAAAAAAAAATTAGAGGGAACACTGTTTCTAAGAGTAAATATCTCCTTCCTTTTTTAAAATAGATACTCTTTCTGTTTTGGCTGTATGCACTTTGAGAATGAATTTGGTTAACATCAAGCGTAGCATTTGTTCTTATCAGAAAACCATTCTGAAAAGGTACAAAAGTTCAAATTCTCTGTTGTTCATCAAAATGGCCTAATATTTTTTCAAGCTACTGTATTTATTTTATTTTATCTTATTTGTTTCTTTGTCAAATACGTACAAGATAGCAGATATAAACAAACAGATAAATGAGGACAATAGGACAGTAAGATAGGGATGTTGGGCACAATGGTGTGCTTATGCTGTGGGTTTTTTTTAATGCTTTAATTTTCGAAGTGCACAGAGCCTTGTTTGCAGTTTATAAAGGAAAACTTTGGATTAAACTTTAATCCATTTGGATCACTGCAAAGTGCTCTACAAGAAACTTCCCTTGAAGAGGTTACAACTAGTCCAGATGCAATGGTGAATGCAGTGGTACATATCATTTATTCATTTATTTATTCATTCATTTGTCCAATACACAAATACATAGGAAGAAAAATAGACATGTGGTAATATATATAAACGTAAAAGTGAACTTAGAGGAGAGGATATATGAAAGGAAGAGAATATATATGATAGGTGAGAGAAAGGAGAGACAATTGGACAGGGGACGAAAGGCACACCAGTGCACTTATGTACGCCCCTTACTGGCCTCTTAGGAACCTGGAGAGGTCAATCGTGGAGAGTCTAAGGGAGAAATGTTAGGGGTTAGGGGTTGACACAATTGAGTCCGGTAATGAGTTCCACGCTTCGATAACTCGATTGTTGAAATCATATTTTTTACAGTCAAGTTTGGAGCGGTTCGTATTAAGTTTGAATCTGTTGCGTGCTCTTGTGTTATTGCGGTTGAAGCTGAAATAGTCATTGACCGGTAGGACGTTGCAGCATATGATCTTGTGGGCAATACTCAAATCGTGTTTTAGGCGCCGTAGTACTAGGCTTTCTAGGCCCAGGATTGTTTGTCTATTTTCGTAGGATATTCTGTTTCGAGTGGAGGAGTGAAGGGCTCTTCTGGTGAAATATTTTTGGACATTTTCAAGGGTGTTGATGTCTGAGATGTGGTATGGGTTCCAGACAGATGAGCAGTAGTCTAGGATGGGTCTGGCAAAAGTTTTGTAGGCTCTTGTGAGTAGTGTGAGATTGCCTGAGCAGAAGCTGCGTAGGATCAGGTTAACAACTCTAGAAGCTTTTTTGGCTGACCAGCTCCCTGTTTTCTTTTGGGTGCAATTCAAGATGCCAGGTAGTATTTTTAAAGTCTGAAGGACTCTATGAGGCTATCTTTCTGTACCACACGAGTGAATTGGATGGGAACACCCCAGTTCCTTCCCGTTAAACATTGCCAGCTTGGCAGTATGCCTTTTCCATTTCAGACCCTGCTTTTATGGAACATTTTCCCTGCTAGCATCCAATGGGCCTCACTCTTCTGTCTTTGCCTAGAGTGCTTAAGACTTGGCTCTTTCGCCAGGATTTGGGATAGGGTGAGGTCTGGGTAGGATTAGAATATGGAAGCACCAGGAGGGTGTGACTTTATGATAAGATCTGGGGGTTTTTTTCTTTTTGTTTTTAATTACTTCTTCTTGGCTTTACATGATTTCATGATGTCAATGACTACTTCAGCTTCAATCGCAACAACACAAGAGCACGCAACAGATTCAAACTTAATATTAACCGCTCCAAACCTGACTGTAAAAAATATGACTTCAGCAACCGAGTTGTCGAAGCGTGGAACTCATTACCTGACTCAGTAGTGTCAACCCCTAAGCCCCAACATTTTCCCCTTAGACTCTCCACGATTGACCTCTCCAGGTTCCTTAGAGGTCAGTAAGGGGCGTGCATAAGTGCACCAGTGTGCCTTCCGTCCCCTGTCCAATTGTCTCTCCTTATCTCATTTATCTTTTCTTCCTTTCAAATATGTTCACCTATACATTTATATCTTTTCTTCTGTTCTTTTCTTTTGTTTATATTATTACATATCTATTCTCTTCAATGTGTATTATGTATTGGACTAAATAAATGAATGAATAAATGAATGAATGAATGAATGAATGAATAAATAAATAAATAAATTTTTTATTGATTGCAGGCTGCCCAGAATTGTTTTAAGACGGGTGGCTATATAAATATTCTGATTTAATACTTAATAATAAAGCATTATGTTTAAATCCTAGAACAGGTTAATAGAACCCATTGAAGATAAACCCCAAGTAAACTATCAGGTCTTTAAAGTTTTCCTAATAGCTGACAGTGAAGGGCCTTAATAAAGTTGCAGGAACAGTAAGCTCAAGAGGAGCATTCTGCAGAAAAATCTGATTAGCTTGTGCTACCCAGCTAAACAGCTGTTGAAAGAGCCTGGAAAAGAAAACCAAGGAAACATTTACACTTCTATAATGAAGATGAAAGATTTATTTAGGCAGCTGATACAGTAGCTATCAATGGCCTTTCTAATTCAAGATTCTGGGATATGATTACAGATAGAAGTATTCTAACAAATCTAACATTCCGTAGTCTATTTTATTCTTTCTACTAAACTGGGAAAAACACTTGATGAAAATATAATCTCAGATTCTATGATTTCCATTTTCATTTCACTCTTCTGAAAAAGATTTTAAATGACTTTATTGTTTAATTTATCACCGGCATCAGATGAAAGTGTTGTTCTGAACTGCCAGTACAGCGACATTGACATCTGAGAGGACTGGCATCCAATTTGCATATAATTTGCCTATTTTTCAAGACATTTTTCAGTGTGGGAGATTCCATACTTTGGGTTCCATTTGTCATCATCATGTGACTGTGCAATATCCCTGTGTCCAACTTTGATGGAGCTTTCATTATATTTGTTCCTTGCTTTGTCTATTATGTCATGGTCATATGTAACTGAATAGTGATGATTTACATAATGTATAATATAAAAGCCTTGCAGCTAAAGATATTATTGTTGAGTAGAAAAATAGAATGCATATTGCTGAAAAGGACTGTATTAATAACTACAGGAAAAACAAGAAAGAAAGCGTCTCATATCTGTTTTATTGAGGTTTTTAGATTTAGATTTTAATTGGATTTGTATGCCACCCCTCTCCGAGGACTCGGGGCGGCTCACAGCATGTACAGAAAAAACAGGAAACAATAATAACAATCCAATTATACCTTAAAAAACAATCTTAAAATTCTAATTAAAAACTATCAATATCATTCATTCAGCATTCAAACTAAGCATTCATCGGTCAAGGGGGAAGATCTAAGGAACCCCAGGCCTGGCGGCAAAGATGAGTTTTTAAACTTTTTCGGAAGGCAAGGAGGGTGGGGGCAGTGCGAATCTCTGGGGGGAGCTGATTCCAGAGGGCTGGGCCCCCCACAGAGAAGGCTCTTCCCCTAGGTCCCGCCAGCCGACATTGTTTGGTCGACGGGACCCTAAGGAGACCAACTCTGTGGGACCTCACCGGTTGCTGGGATTCGTGCGGCAGAAGGCGGTCTCAGAGATAATCTGGTCCTATGCCATGTAGGGCTTTATAGGTCATGACCAACACTTTGAATTGTGTCCGGAAACAAATTGGTAACCAATGCAGTCCGCGGAGTGATGGTGAGATATGGGCATTTTTTGGAAGGCCCAAGACTGCTCGCGCGGCTGCATTTTGGACGAGCTGAAGTTTCCGAACACTCTTCAACGGTAGCCCCATGTAGAGAGCATTGCAGTAGTCGAACCTCGAGTTTGTTAGGAGTCCCTGAAATCCAGTGCAACTCAGTCAAGCCAGCGGTGCCCAAAAAGTATGTTTGAGGGACAATCAGTTTTGCCACATCACTATGCAACCTCCTTCATTCCAACAGCCAAAACTTAAAAATCAAGAAATTATTTTTATGCTGTGACAGGAAGATATCAGTTTGCTAAAACCAAACCATAAAAGTAAGATGATATCCATATTCTATCATTAAGGTAAAAGCTAATAAATTGTAAATTAATAGGGACTAGGATCAGAAGGGAGAAAGGATTATGAATAATTAAATGAGGAGAAAATATTATTCAATCAGGGGGAAATGAAAGGGGGAAATAACTAACCTATGATTTTTTTTTGGTTTAAGTTATAATAAAGATAAATTTTAGAATAGAATAGAATTTTTATTGGTCAAGTGTGATTGGACACACAAGGAATTTGTCTTGGTGCATATGCTCTCAGCGTACATAAAATAAAATATACATTTGTCAAGAATCATGTGGTACGACCCTTAATGATTGTCATAGGGGTCAAATAAGCAATGAAGAAGCAATATTAATAAAAATCTTAGGATATACGCAACAAGTTACAGTCATACAGTCAACATGGGAGGAAATGGGTGAAAGGAATGATGAGAAAAACTAGTAGAATAGAAGTGCAGATTTAGTAGAAAGTCTGACAGTGTTGAGGGAATTATTTGTTTAGTAGAGTGATGGCGTTCGGAAAAAAACTGTTCTTGTGTCTAGTTGTCTTGGTGTGCAGTGCTCTGTAGCGACGTTTTGAGGGTAGGAGTTGAAACAGTTTGTGTCCAGGATGTGAGGGGTCAGTAAATATTTTCCCTGCCCTCTTTTTGACTCGTGCAGTATACAGGTCCTCAATGGAAGGCAGGTTGGCAGCAATTGTTTTTTCTGCAGTTCTGATTCTCCTCTGAAGTCTGTGTCGGTCCTGTTGGGTTGCAGCACCAAACCAGACAGTTATAGAGGTGCAGATGACAGACTCAATGATTCCTCTGTAGAACTGTATCAGCAGCTCCTTGGGCAGTTTGAGCTTCCTGAGCTGGTACAGAGCATTTTAAGATTCCATTTTACAATTTTAGAGGTAGAGAGAAATTGACATGCTTTCAACTTCTGTGCAAGGTTAGACCAGCATAGAAACGGGAAGTTTACGCTACTAGATTACTTGCTAAAACAGTCCTGTCAAACCAGGGCTCCCACTATGGGGCCATGGTCTATTCAGAACTGGGCTGTGGAAGCGGTAGGCATTCACAAATGCGCCACTCCCATCCAGCCCCCCAAAGTCAAACACAACCCTGATGCCGCCCTCAATGAAATTGAGTTTGACACCCCTGGATTAAGAGATGAGCCCAGATGCTCTATTTTTGGTAACAGGTTGCTAGATTGCCCTTTTGTATGAATATTATCAATAATAATAATAATAATAATAATAATAATAATAATAATAATAATAATTTATTGGATTTGTATGCCGCCCCTCTCCGTAGACTCAGGGCGGCTAACAACAATGATAAAAACAGCATGTGACAATCCAATAATAAAACAACTAAAAACCCTTATTATAAAACCAAACATACACACAAACATACCATGCATAACTTGTAATGGCCTAGGGGGAAGGAATATCTCAACTCCCCCATGCCTGGCGGTATAAATGAGTCTTGAGTAGTTTATGAAAGACAGGGAGGGTGGGGGCAATTCTAATCTCCGGGGGGAGTTGGTTCCATAGGGCCGGGGCCGCCACAGAGAAGGCTCTTCCCCTGGGGCCCGCCAAACGACATTGTTTAGTCAACGGGACCCAGAGAAGGCCAACTCTGTGGGACCTTATCGGTCGCTGGGATTCGTGCGGCAGAAGGCGGTCCCGGAGATATTCTGGTCCGATGCCATGGATATCCCATGGTGATAATGGTGTCTGTTTCTCCTGGGCTATTGGAGTTTGTTTAATTTTTTCTAGGTTGAGATTTGCTTAAAGGGACATTTTCTCTCTTCCATGAGTTATGTTAGAGGTTGAAAAAGACATTTGCTGCCTATTGCCTGAATATAAACAGATCCATTTGTATAGTTTAGGACTACAGTAAAGTAGGGCCCTGGAGCACACAGGGGACTGTACTTCCATTCAAACAAATACATGCAGGTTCTCCTTCAGACTTCCAGCTGGTGAGAGAATGGTAGAGATAACATGTTAAGTCCCTCTTTCTACTTAGGTTGATTGCTTCACATGTGGAACTGAATATATTGGCTTACAGCCTCTATGGTTTTCCTTTTATCTTCATCCTTCAGCATTAGTGACACAGACAATGGAATAGAAAAGCTAAATTTTACTGGGGGGTGTTCTTGTATTTTAGTCATTCTTTGAACAGTGAAGTGTGTTACTACAGAATATAGTTTATTTATTGTTCTGTCGGGCTCTCTGGCAGACTCCTCCCAAAAATTCACAGGTACAAATTTCAGACACACACACATTTGAAAATTCAAAACAATGTTCTTTATAATGAAAATTCACTTAAACTAAGCCCTCTTTTGGTATAGCAAAGAGCACTCGTCTCCAAACAAACTGGTAATTGGTACAAGTCCCTTATCAGTTCTGTGGTACTTAGCTTGCAGCTGTGAGGCAATTCACAGTCCTTCTTTCACAAAGTGAAACACACTTTGCTCTGGTTTAGTTTCAAAGCGGGGGAAAATCAGCACACAAAAGGTCAAAGTCAGTAAAGCAGTCACGAAACACAACGATCAGATAATCCTCCACAATGGCCAAACCCACAGCCTGCTATTTATAGCAGCCTCACTAATGACCACAGCCCCACCCAACCACAGGTGGCCTCATTTTCTTTGATAATAATCTCTCAGTTGTTGCTGCCTAGGCATTGCTCTCCGCATGCGTGGCTGTATCATTAACTCTTGTTCTGAATCCAAGGAGGAGCTAGATAATTGATCTCCTTCTGAGCTGTCTGCCACACTCTCTTCCTCCCTGTCACTCATGTCTTCTTGGTCAGAGGAGCCTTCATCATCAGATTCCACTGGGGGCAAAACAGACCTGCAGCATGTGGATGTCTCCCCCACATCCACAGTCCTTGGGGCAGGAGCTGGGCCAGAGCTAACCACAACATTTATGAAGCATTTGGGCAGGAATAATGTGGAACAGTTGAGGTCCATTTAGAAATAGAAATTTCTCTCTACACCTGCGTGGCCTTCCATGAGGAGCCCTGCCTAGCCATTGATGCTAAAAGTGGATTTATCAAGCTATTATTATGTCATCCAATGCTTCGGTGAATTTCTGGGATTTAGAAACTGATACCTACTTTAAAATGTTATGACTTGCTTTATTTCTGTGGTGGGAAATTTCAGCAACCTTTAAAAGTACCATCCACTTAAGTACTTATAAAAGTTTACATACAGCTATTGGTAATAAAGTGACATTAATATTAATGATTGTTAAGTTAGTTAAAGTTACAGCTTTCAGGTCTTATTTATTTATTTGCTGCTTTTAAATAATAGAAAAAATAGAAAAGGAACAAAACGAAGAGATAATCGTGATAAAAATACATATATTATAACAGAAAAAAGAAAAACAAGTGCTTTTAAAAGATGATTAAAAGTACCACAAAATAAAAGAAAAAGAAACAAAATGTAATACGTTGTTTTAATAGTACACAGTTTCAGTTTTATGTATATACACATATCCATACATATGTACATATACATCAATCAACTTTATTTGATTAGTCAATCGACCATATCAAAGCGAGGAAAAGGACCACATCGGTCATCATAAAACTGTGACTGGTTAAAATACAGTAAAATTGGCTAAAATAGAGGGAATTTGAATAAATAATAAGTTAAAATGCAGTATAATAAGCTAAAATTGAGTAGTAAAACATGAGAATATAACTCGTGCAAAGGATTATATTAAACAAAACTAAGATACTGATATAAAATATTCTTAAGTAAGTTCATCTCCATATATGTACATATACATATATGCAGTTTTTGTGGGTGTGGGTGTGTTTGCATTTTGGTCCTCAGAATAAGTAAGGAAAGGAAGGAAGGGAAAGAAGGAAGGGAAGGAAGGAAGGAAAGAAAGAAAGAAAGGATGGTGCAGAGTGCAGCACTGCAGGCTACTTCAGCTAACTGCTACTTCAATAATAATAATAATAATAATAATAATAATAATAATAATAATAATAATAATAATAATATTTTATTAGATTTGTTTGCCGCCCCCTCTCCGAAGACTCGGAGTGGCTCACAACATGTACAAATCTAATGTTAAAGAACAATTTAAAACCCATCATTATTTTAAAAAAAACAATCACACAACCTAACAAACCATACATAGAACCATAGTAGCTGGGGGTATATTAATTTCCCCATGCCTGGCGACATAAGTCTTCGGAGAGGGGCGGCATACAAATCCAAATAATAAATAAAATAAATAAATAAGTGGGTCTTCAGGAGCTTTCGAAAGGCAAGGAGGGTGGGACCAGTCCTAATCTCCGGGGGGGGGGGGGGGGATTGATTCCAGAAGGCCAGGGCCGCCACAGAGAAGGCTCTTCCCCTGGGTCCCGCCAGACGGCATTGTTTAGTCGATGGGACCCGGAGAGGGCCAACTCTGTGGGACCTAATTGGTCGCTGGGATTCATGCGGCAGAAGGCGGTCCCGGAGGTATTCTGGTCTGTTGCCATGTAGGGCTTTATAGGTCATAACTTGTTCTTGGTAATTCAGAATCAGTAGGCAAAGGCCGACTCTGTGGGACCTAATCAGCCACTGGGATGCATGAGGCAGAAAACGGTCCCGTAGGTAATTTAAATTGTCAATGGAGATTCTCAGTCATCCAGAATCATGGTTGTCCCAAAGGTGCCTTTTCAAGAGGCATCTGGACTTCCTTGTTTTTTCGTTGAAGAAATTTCGCTTCGCATGATGAAAGAAAAAAGAAAGAAAGAAAGAAAGAAAAGAAATAGCCAGGAAGTCTAATTTCTTTAATTTAAATTAAATTAAATTGAATTATAAAATAACATTTTTGAAAATCAGTTCTGTTTTGTTTTCTTGCTGAAAACTGCCAGGGAAGTACTAGCTACTCCACAGGAATGGAACACAGACAGAAGCTCATTGTCTTCTGACCCTCTTTTCTTTAACTTGCATGGAACTTGCAGGCCCTCAAGCATCCAAATTTGGAATGCATATGTCCCAAACTGATCCACCCACACTTCAGAAATAATTGCATATTTTAAAAAGATGTTTTCATAATTTCCTATTCCGTAGACAGATTGGGTATTTCTGAAGGAGACATATTCTTATTATTCTTTTCATTGCTAATAAATTACCGTTGGCGTATAGAAATATATATAATCTTTCCTAACAGAACTATATCTCCTAGCACAATTCTGTGCATGACTGAGAACTACTATTAAATGTAATTTATAGAAAAGACTTGCAGTTTAATGCCAATTTCCTGAGCTGCATGAAATTATTAATGCCAGTGCTGTTGTTACCTGATTGATGATGGATCACTTCTGAGGGTCTGTTCTGGGTCCTATTCTTTTTAATATGTTTGTGAGTGACAGAGGGAGGTTTGGTAGGGAAGGTTTGCCTGTTTGCCGATGATTCTAAAGTGTGCAATAGGGTTGATATTCCTGGAGGGGTCTGTAATATGGTAAATGATTTAGCTTTACTATTAGATAAATGGTCAAAGCAATGGAAACTGCAGTTTAATGTTCCCAAATGTAAAATAATGCACTTGGGGAAAAGGAATCCTCAATCTGAGTATTGCATTGGCAGTTCTGTGTTAGCAAAAACTTCAGAAGAGAAGGATTTAGGGGTAGTGATTTCTGACAGTGAGCAGTGTGGTTGGGCAGTAGGAAAAGCAAGTAGGATGCTTGGCTGCATAGCTAGAGGTATAACAAGCAGGAAGAGGGAGATTGTAATCCCCTTATATAGAGCGCTGGTGAGACCACATTTGGAATACTGTATTCAGTTCTGGAGACCTCACTTACAAAAAGATATTGACAAAATTGAACAGGTCCAAAGACGGGCTACAAGAATGGTGGAAGGTCTTAAGCATAAAACGTATCAGGAAAGACTTAATGAACTCAATCTGTATAGTCTGGAGGACAGAAGGAAAAGGGGGGACATGATCAAAACATTTAAATATGTTAAGGTCCAGGAGGGAAGTGTTTTTAATAGGAAAGTGAACACAAGAACAAGGGGACACAATCTGAAGCTAGTTGGGGGAAAGATCAAAAGCAACGTGAGAAAATATTATTTCACTGAAAGAGTAGTAGATCCTTGGAACAAACTTCCAGCAGACGTGGTTGATAAATCCACAGTAACTGCATTTAAACATGCCTGGGATAAACATATATCCATCCTAAGATAAAATACAGGAAATAGTATAAGGGCAGACTAGATGGACCATGAGGTCTTTTTCTGCCGTCAGTCTTCTATGTTTCTATGTTTCTATGAGAGTTCCCTGTTGGAGGGAACCTAAAGCAAATACTTCATCATTGCCACTAAATATCTAATTTTGCTGCGAGATTTGTATTAGCAGTACAGTCAAATGACTGTGTGACTCCAATATAAAAGAGCATTGTTTTTGTTTTGTTGTTTTCACAGGATGGGCTGACTCCGTTGCATTGTGCTGCACGAAGTGGACACGACCCAGTTGTGGAGCTTCTCCTGGAACGAGGTGCCCCACTTCTTGCCAGGACCAAGGTGTGTTTATAGCCCAGACTAGTATTTTAAGAGGGGGTTATTGCTATTGAAACCCATAGCAGTAAAATAAATTAGTAGAGGAATTGATAAAGGTCTAATCAAATATACACTGCTCAAAATAAATAAAAATAAAGGGAACACTTAAACAACACAATATAACTCCAAGTAAACCAAACTTCTGTGAAATCAAACTGTCCACTTAGGTGGCAACACTGATTGACAATCAATTTCACATGCTGTTGTGGACATTCAACTTTGTACAGAACAAAGTACAGTAGTCCCTCGCTATATCGCGCTTCACCTACTGCGGCTTCACTTCATCGCGGGTTTTCAAGAAATATTAATGAGAAAAATCATTCGCGGATCTTCGCTGGTTCGCGGGTTTCTGAGGAAGTCGATCGGCAGATTTAAACAGCCCGCGGAACTCGATCGGCAGGTTTTTCAAAAAAAATATATCTAAAATTGTAAATACTGTATTTAAATACTGTATCTAAAATAAATACTGTGTGGGAAGGGTTTATAAACACTTAAAACAATGAAAACTTACCAAACAATTACAATATAAATACTTAAATAAGTACTATCAGTCGATAAATTCCCCATCGCGGATTTCACCTATCGCGGCCGGGTCTGGAACATAACACCAGCGGTAGGTGAGGTCTTACTGTATTTAAAGAGAGTATGTCATTCATTCAGATCTAGGATGTGTTATTTGAGTGTTCCCTTTATATTTTTGAGCAGTATATTTTAATCTAATAAATTTCTACAAGCAGAGTATCTGCAGATAAAATGAAGTTAGCAACAAACTAGATGTACATTTAAGCAAAGCAGTATTAATATAATGCAATAGACAGTGGATTGGGCAGAGATGCATGAATACCCATTTAGTTTCTAAAACAGTGAGATTTCCAAGTGAATAAGCAAAAGCTTAAGTTTGTATGTCTACAATTATCTACGGTTGACCTATCCAGATTCCTAAGAGGTCAGTAAGGGGCGAGTACAAGTGCACTAGAGTGCCTTCCCTCCCCTGTCCTATTGCTCTCCTATGTCTCCTACACCTTTCCTCTATTACTATATCTCTTCTTCTATTCTTTCATTAATATATTCTATTCCTATATTTTCTTTTCTATTATTTCTTAGATATATTTTACTATGGGTATCTCCTCTATAACCATCATCATGTATTTTACTATGTGTATATTGATATATACCCACTAAAACCCTCATTGTGTATTGGAAAAAATAAAATAAAATAAAATAAATAAAACCGTCTTTGAAATATAACTAGGCAATGCATTATTGTAACTTGATGGATGAATCTGTTAATTTTATAGGCTGTTTTTCATTTGTTGTGGTTGGCTCTGGCCCAGCTCCTGCACCAGGGAAGGTGGAGGTGGATGCAGGGAAAACTTCAACATGTCATAGGCCTAAGTTATTGCCGACAAAGTCAGTTCAGAGTTTAGTTTCCTCGGACGAAGAAGAAGGTGGGAATGACTTGGAAGAGGGGGGCTTGGCACACAGCCCAGGCAGTCAATCTCCATTATCTTCCATTGATTCGGATGAAGAAATCTTGGAACCACGCAAGCGCAGAATTATGCATAGAAGAGACTAAGTAAGGACATATTACAGGAGATAAGAGTGACCACCTGTGTTTGGGTGGTGCTCCAGTAATTAGGGCTGCTGCTATAAATAGCAGCGTGTGAGTTTGGCCGTTGTGGAAGAGTATCTGATCGCAGTTCTTCAGGAATCGTGTGCTGTTGTTTTCTGGACTTTGTTTGTTGATTTTTCTCGCCTTTGAAACCAAAGCAGAGCAACGTGCTGTGTGTCTCACTTTGGTGGAAGAAGAAGGGGTTTGAAGTTTCTTCACAGCTTCTAGCTGGTTGTTTTGGGACGGGTGCTCTTTGCAATACAAAAAGAGTGCTTAGTTTATTTTGAATTTTGGGATTGTTCTGTCGGGCTCTCTGGTAGAATCCTCCCAAAAATTCACAGGTACAAATTTCAGACACACACACGTTTGAAAATTCAAAACAATGTTCTTTATAATGAAAATTCACTTAAACTAAGCCCTCTTTTGTTATAGCAAAGAGCACTCGTCTCCAAACAAGCTGGTAATTTATACAAGTCCCTTATCAGTTCTGTGATACTTAGATTGCAACTGTGAGGCAATTCAAAGTCCTTCTTTCACAAAGTGAAACACACTTTGCTCTGGTTTAGTTTCAAAGCAGGGAAAAATCAGCACACAAAAAGTCAAAGTCAGTAAAGCAGTCACGAAACACAACGATCAGATAACCCTCCACAATGGCCAAACCCACAGGCTGCTATTTATAGCAGCCTCACTAATTACCACAGCCCCACCCAACCACAGGTGGCCTCATTTTCTTTGATAATAATCTCTCAGTTGTTGTTGTTGCCTATGCATCGCTCTCCGCATGTGTGGCTGTATCATTAACTCTTGTTCTGATTCCAAGGAGGAGCTAGATAATTGATCTCCTTCTGAGCTGTCTGCCACACTCTCCTCCTCCCTGTCACTCATGTCTTCTTGGTCAGAGGAGCCTTCATCATCAGATTCCACCGGGGGCAAAACAGCCCTGCAGCATGTGGATGTCTCCCCCACATCCACAGTCCTTGGGGCAGGAGCTGGGCCAGAGCTAACCACAACAGGGATAAAGAACATTGTTTTGAATTTTCAAACGTGTGTGTGTGTGTCTGAAATTTGTACACTTGAATTTTCGGGAGGCTCCTACCAGAGAGCCCGGCAGAGCAATATTTAGTTTTGTTGTGCATGCACGTTCATTTTCAAATTGTCACTGCGTAATGTTTTGCGTTGTTTGTTTCAGAACGGACTGTCTCCACTTCATATGGCTGCCCAAGGTGACCACGTAGAGTGTGTCAAACACCTACTGCAGCACAAAGCTCCTGTGGATGATGTTACCCTGGATTACCTGACTGCCCTCCATGTTGCTGCACACTGTGGTCACTATCGGGTCACCAAACTTCTTCTGGACAAGAGAGCAAATCCAAATGCCCGGGCTTTGGTAAACCTTTCATGGATTTCTGGTGGAGCATAAAGGGAGCTGAGATATTGGCTCCACACATTCAGTTCAGTGACTATATAAAGGCCAAGGGGAGAATTTATGGCTTTTCAGTAGGATACTCTAAAATTCTGCCACAAATCCCTGTAGTTAATTAAAGCAATTGAACATTAAAAAGATGTACATTTAAGGAAAGCAGTATTAATATAATGCATTAAAAGATATCTAACGGATAAAGTGGCATGTGATAAGAATGTGATAAATACATGAGAAAGTGCAGCTTCTGCATAGAATTACAGTCAGATTTTAGATTTTTTTTTTTTTAGATTTATTGGATTTATATGCCGCCCCTCTCCGCAAACTCGGGGCGGCTCACAACAATAATAAAAAACAGTACATAATAAAAATCCAATGCCCACCAATCTAATTACAATTTAAAATTAGTAATTTCCTAAAACAATCCCAATATATATAAAAAACAGGCACACAGTCAATCAATCAACAACACAACATGGGCAAGGGGGAAGTGTTTTAGTTCCCCCGTGCCTGACGGCAGAGGTGGGTCTTAAGGAGTTTATGAAAGGCAAGGAGGGTGGGGGCAATCCTAATCTCAGGGGGGAGCTGGTTCCAGAGGGTCGGGGCCCCCACAGAGAAGGCTCTTCCCCTGGGTCCCGCCAGACGACATTGTTTAGTCGACGGGACCCGAAGAAGGCCGACTCTGTGGGACCTAACCGGTCGCTGGGATTCGTGCGGCAGGAGGCGGTCCCGTTTTGAAACATTAAGGGTTTCCTCAACCCAATCTACATTAAGGTTATATTATATTCTTCACCATAAGTAGTGCGTTATAGTGAACGACATCAGAGTAATGCAGCCTTCTTCATGCTCTGAAGTAGTGTTGGTGTGGAAGTCCTTTATTATAGTTTCTAGCCACTATATTTATGCTACTTGCAAACCCAGTGTTGTAGTCCCAACATTTTTCTCCATCCCTTGGGGACGTTTGAGCTTATATATGTTTGGTAGGTGGTCAGCAATATTTATTTGATTAATAATTCTGATTTGACAGATATATTTGATTACTTGAGTTAGCATTTTCATAGTTTTTTTCTATTCAGAATATGAATATTAGAGTTTACTCAGCTATTTCAGAACAGAAAAAAGGTTTTCCAACTGCCTTATTTGAACCCATTCCATTTCAAGTTCATCTCCTTTTCTTGCATGTATTCATCAACTTTACAAAATCAGACCTCATTCATTCATTCATTCAGATCTTACATGGCTACCTATTTCATATATATGGCTAAGAATTAAAACAAACTGAAAAGAAACAAAATTTAAAAATGAATCAATATTATAAAAATAGTTGCAAAGAACATCAATAATATCCAGTGTTTAAATCCGCTATGAACCAAACTGTCATAGTCACACCATAGGTAGCAGAGCCACGTTTTTAATAAGTCACCAAATGCCACTAGGGTTTAGGCAAATATAATCTCAGGATAAATAATATTCCAGAGGAATATTTCAATGGAGATTATTCAGTAATTTCTGTTCTTTACCATTTACTATTCACTTTACATGTTATAGTCTTCTGTTTTCCATGGTTATCATCAAATGATCCATAGATTTTCATTTTTTTCTGCCCATCATAAGTTTATCCAATCAAGTTTGTTTCAATTCTACCTAATGATAAGGATGCCACAAGATAATCAAAGCAAGTTTTACCCCAAGGCTATTCACATAGTACTATGGAAGCTAAAATTCTCTTCTAAACCAGGGATGTCAAACTTCCGGCCAATGGGCTGCATGCGTTCTGTGCTGGCGACGCCCATGCCTGGTTTAACAAATGGAGGAAAAGTCCCAATATGTCATGTGACACTGCTGTGATGACATAAGTTTGACACCCCTGTTCTAGAGATTGCCCTGAAAGTCAGGGTAATGTTGTCCATACCAAAAAATTATGAAGTATAAGTAGCTTCCAATATAGATATAGTTGAGAAAGTTGACCTAATCTATTATACCTCCATTTTGTTTGTTGTACATGTCTACTAATTTCACATCATCATTAAATGTATTATAATAATAATAATAATAATAATAATAATAATAATAATAATAATAACAACAACAACAACAATAATAATAATAAATAATTTATTAGATTTGTATGCCGCCCCTCTCTGAAGATTCGGGGCGGCTCACAACAACGATAAAAACAATATTATACTGGCACAAATCTAATATTAAAAAAAACCCTAAAAACCCTATCATAATTAAAAACCAAACAGCACATACATACCAAACATAAATTATAATAAGCCTGGGGGAAAGGTGTCTCAAATCCCCCATGCCTGGCGGTATAGGTAGGTCTTAAGTAGTTTACGGAAGACAAGAAGGGTGGGAGCAGTTCTAATCTCTGGGGGGAGTTGATTCCAGAGGGCCGGGGCCGCCACAGAGAAGGCTCTTCCCCTGGGGCCCGCCAGACGACATTGTTTAGTCGACGGGACCCGGAGAAGGCCAACTCTGTGGGACATTATCGGCCGCTGGGATTCGTGCGGTAGCAGGCGGTTCCGGAGGTACTCTGGTCCAATGAGTTCTTCCATGAATCTTTAGATGCTCAGAAATACTAAGCAAGCTTAAACTTTGTTAAATCTTTGGTGGAAAACTATAGATCTGATAGAAAGGCAAGGAAATACTTAGTTAAACGTTGCTAAGGAAAACACATGGATATGTCCATGTAATAACCAAGTTACCAAAAACCAAGTTCCAAAATATCAAGGAATTTCTACTTTTTATGACATATGAATTCACTCATACACAATGTATGATTCATGTTTAACCTTAAACACTTCTTGATTTGATGTCGCCTGGAAATTCACTGTGTGACACTTTTAGGCAGAATAAATATTTCAAATTATTAGTAATTAGACAATAGACCAGAGCTTAATGTCAAACATAAGTGGCTTAGTGTCAGTGGATAAGGGTAAAAAGTGAGATTGCCTTTCAGCCACTGAACCAAACATACAATGGAAACTGAAGAAAACAAGATTTTGTTACTGTTTTTAAGCTCCTTAAATAGTGTTTTCTTTGAGAATAAGGGCATCACTAGCTGAAATGGACTACAATCCATGAAAGCTAGTAACAGTATATTTGTTAACTTCTAAGATGCCCAAGTCTTGATAAAAGAAATAATTTATTCCTGAGTATATGTGCATAAGAGCCCTTACTTATGTTCTGTCGGGCTCTCTGGTAGACTCCTCCCAAAAATTCACAGGTACAAATTTCAGACACACACACATTTGAAAATTCAAAACAATGTTCTTTATAATGAAAATTCACTTAAACTAAGCCCTCTTTTGGTAGAGCAAAGAGCACTCGTCTCCAAACAAACTGGTAATTGGTACAAGTCCCTTATCAGTTCTGTGATACTTAGCTTGCAGCTGTGAGGCAATTCACAGTCCTTCTTCTTTCACAAAGTGAAACACACTTTGCTCTGGTTTAGTTTCAAAGTGGGGAAAAATCAGCACACAAAAGGTCAAAGTCAGTAAAGCAGTCAGGAAACACAACGATCATATAATCCTCCACAATGGCCAAACTCACAGGCTGCTCTTTATAGCAGCCTCACTAATTACCACAGCCCCACCCAGCCAGAGGTGGCCTCATTTTCTTTGATAATAATCTCTCAGTTGTTGTTGCCTATGCATCGCTCTCCGCATGCGTGGCTGTATCATTAACTCTTGTTCTGAATCCAAGGAGGAGCTAGATAATTGATCTCCTTCTGAGCTGTCTGCCACACTCTCCTCCTCCCTGTCACTCATGTCTTCTTGGTCAGAGGAGCCTTCATCAGCAGATTCCACTGGGGGCAAAACAGGCCTGCAGCATGTGGATGTCTCCACCACATCTACAGTCCTTGGGGCAGGAGCTGGGCCAGAGCTAACCACAACAACTTAACCACGATAATGACCTAATAATGAAATGTGCAATGTAACATGAACATGACATAAATTTTGCCCTTTCATATTATCAATATAGTATCACACACAACTGCACAAAGAATGGAGTTTATGTTGTAATGTCAAAACACATCCATCCTTTCCTATGAATTCCCATACTTTATACTTTTCTATTTTGGACATTGTATATGTCTCCCCATGAATTCAATTACCATTCTTTTTTTAAATTTAATTTATTTTTTTGCATGACTTGCCTGAGTTGTTGAAATAATACTTTTTTGTAGCCCACAAATCAGATTGTTTCTTAGTTTAGTCAATGTAGTTCTGGAATGTAACATACTGGGGTGATTGTGTGTTCTATAGAATGTGTTTTTGATTATCATGCATACAATTTAGGAATGACTTGAAATAGTATCGTCAGTTTATTCCCTTTATTTGCAGATTGCAAATGGAGGAGAGAAAATTTGGGGCCAAGAATAGGATAAGCCAAAAGAGGATGGATTTTATTAGAACTGAGCCAAGAGAGAGAACATTTCCTTTCTTTTCCATTTATTCTTACAGTTAAGAGATTGCTAAGCATTCCAACAACAACAAAAAGGACTAAGATTTTATTTGTGCCAGCACTTATGCCAAGTATGTGAGCTAAAAGAAGTACTGTAAATCTGTCACTATTTTTCCGTAGTCCCAAATGACTCTTAAATGATCAGTAGTGTCATTGTAAATAACTTCATTTCAGAAGCATTTTGGAGTGGGAAAGATAGCCATTGGTGCTTTGTTGTAACTAGAATTAAAAACACTTGCATTATTAAAAAGTATTAAAATTGTAGATTTCTACAGAAAAGGGCTTTAGGGGCTAGTTATAGAGTTCTGTCCAGTTTGAAACAAATACTGCCCCTCACTCAGAGTGTCCAAGACCTTTAGAAAGCTTCTTGGGAGCAGAGAAGTTGTACAAGTGAGAGTAGGATCATACTTATTTGGGTTTCTTGTTAAAACCAATAAATTACTGAATTAGCTTACCACGGGACTAGTATTTGGAACCCTGATATAATCACTCCATTGCAGTTAACATAGTCTAATTCAGTGTTTCCCAGCCTTGGCAACTTGAAGATATCTGGACTTCCCCAGCCAGAAGCTAGAAAAATTTGCTGGCTGGGGAATTCTGGGAATTGAATGGCTGGGGAATTCTGGCTGGGGAATTCTGGGAATTGCTGGCTGGGGAATTCTGGCTGGGGAATTCTGGGAATTGAAGTCCAAATATCTTCAAGTTGCCAAGGTTGGGAAACACTGGTCTAATTGGAAGGTGTCTTGAGCCATAGAAAATGGTGGCAACATATAAACACGACATTCTACTCTAATATCCTTCCTCCATACTTTAATCAGCCTGGAAATTCCTTAAGTGTAGCGTAGTTTTAAATTGATATTGGTGATTATGAGTTTGTATTATTTACACATAGTGGGTAATACTACACTACCATGGTCTCTGTAGCTACTATTATAGCAAAAAGAAGGAAGAATGTCACACACATTAAACTGCCAATCAGACTTTTTGTCTGCTTAAAATGTCCATTCAGAAATTCTCTTGGAGTCATTGCTGCAGCTGTTCCAGTGGCCCTGGTACAGTGTTCCCTCGATTTTCGTGGGTTCGAACTTCGCGGATAGCCTATACCACAGTTTTTCAAAAAATATTAATTAAAAAATACTTCGCGGGTTTTTTTCCTATACCACGGTTTTTTCCATCCAATGACATCATATGTCATCGCCAAACTAATAATTTTTGCAAATAAATAACAAAAAAAAATTATTGTTAATAAATAATTATATTTATAAATATCAGGATCACTATTCAATGATGAGTACCAGTAATAATGGTGAGTAGATGGTTGTTAAGGGAATGGGAAATGGTAATTTAGGGGTTTAAAATATTAAGGGAAGGCTTGTGATATTGTCCATAGCCTAAAATAGTGTATTTACTTCCGCATCTCTACTTCGCGGAAATTCGACTTTCGCGGGTGGTCTCGGAACGCATCCCCCGCGGAAATCAAGGGAACACTGTATTCCTGTTTTCTCACTATGTCAGAATCAGGTTTCTTTTAAAAAGGGGATAACCTATCTATTTGACAATGGAAGGTGCATGCTTTAACTAACATGACTGTTTTTTGCACAGAATGGTTTTACTCCACTGCACATTGCGTGCAAGAAAAATCGCATTAAAGTAATGGAACTGCTGGTGAAATATGGTGCTTCAATCCAAGCTATAACAGAGGTAGAGAAATTTCACAAAGAGCCATCTCTTCTTTCTCTTCACACTCTCCTTTTTATACATATATATAAATATATGTAGATTGTTCTGAGTTCGGGTTTTGCCCTGTGTAATATTTTGCATGTTTAAAACCCGAACTCAGAACAATCTACATACATATACCCGTGAAAATTTACGAAAACAAATATATATATATATATATATATATATCCGGAAGAATTTAAAAGCATTTTGCAGAGGAGTAAAATTGCTATTGCTTTATTTCACAGTCGGGCCTGACGCCAATTCATGTGGCTGCATTTATGGGGCATTTGAACATAGTTCTCCTTCTACTTCAAAACGGGGCTTCTCCAGATGTCACTAACATTGTGAGTATGGCTTGGATTTGAATAATCCTGGGATAACTGAGTGTGATGTTTCTTAACCAGAAGCGACACTAAATATTAGTACAGTGGTGCCTCTACCTAAGAATGCCTCTACTTACGAACTTTTCTACCGTAGATAAGAACGGGTGTTCAAGATTTTTTTGCCTCTTCTCAAGAACCGTTTTCCACTTACAAGCCTCTGTGGGGCTTCTCTAGGAATTTCCTGGGAGGAAACAGGGCCTCCATCATCCCTGTGGTTTTCCTAATTGCACGCATTATTTGCTTTGATTTATTGATTGATAGATTGATTGATTGGATTTGTATGCCACCCGTCTCCGCAGACTCGGGGCAGCTAACAACAATGATAAAAACAGCATGTAACAATCCAATTGATAAAACAACTAAAAACCCTTATTATAAAACCAAACATACACACAAACATACCATGCATAACTTGTAATGGCCTAGGGGGAAGGAATATCTTAACTCCCCCATGCCTGGCGGCATAAGTGAGTCTTGAGTAATTTACGAAAGACAAGTAGGGTGGGGGCAGTTCTAATCTCCGGGGGAGTTGGTTCCAGAGGGCCGGGGCCGCCACAGAGAAGGCTCTTCCCCTGGGGCCCGCCAAACGACATTGTTTAGTCGACGGCACCCGGGGAAGGCCAACTCTGTGGGACCTTATCAGTTGCTGGGATTCGTGCGGTAGCAGGCGGTTCCAGAGGTAATCTGGTTTTACATTGATTCCTATGGAAAAAATTGCTTCTTACAAACTATTCTACTTAAGGACCTGGTCATGGAATGAATTAAGTTCTTAAGTAGAGGTACCACTGTATTTTGTAAAAAAATTTCTATCTAGCCTTCTTTCTGGGATACATTCAAAATGGAATATGGGTTTTTTTTCCGGTGGTCTGCTTGTCTTGTAAATATTTTTAAAATACACTTTTATTTCCGAAATCTCAAAGCAATGTTTAATTTCCTAAATAAAGCAATTTCCTAAATAAATAATTTCAGGATCTTTTGTTTTTATCTACTCCTTACTCTTCCGATTTCTTCAATTTTGACTGCTATAATAGCATTTATGCCAGGCATGCCCATATATAGTAGAGCATACTCCCAAGTTTGGGCTAATAAATTTCCAACAATAAACAAGTATCTCAAGCTCTCTAAAATTGAGTATAGACTGAAATATAAATATTGCACAATTGCTACAAACTAATTTTATGCTCAGTAAATAAATATAAATAATTTTCCCAGTCATTATGTTCAAGCATAAGCAATATTTACTACTATTATTGCTTACATAAGCAATATTTACTATTTACAGTGATACCTCATCTTACAAACGCCTCGTCATACAAACTTTTCAAGATACAAACCCGGGGTTTAAGATTTTTTTGCCTCTTCTTACAAACTATTTTCACCTTACAAACCCAAGCCGCCACCACGAAGCACCTGTTTTTGCCCTGCTGGGATTCCCCTGAGGCTCCCCTCCATGGGAAACCCCACCTCTGGACTTCCGTGTTTTTGTGATGCTGCAGGGGAATCCCAGCCGGGGAATCCCAGCATCGCAAAACGGGTGCTTCGCTGGCAACGGAATTCCAGAGGTGGGGTTTCCCAGCGAGGGGAGCCTCAGTGAAATCACAGCATCGCAAAAACACAGAGGCCCAGAGGTGGGGTTTTGAGGACTTCAGTGTTTTTGCGATGCTGCAATTTCACTGATGCTCCCTTCGCTGGGAAACCCCACCTCCGGACTTCCATTGCCAGCAGAGCGCTTGTTTTTGCAATGCTGGGATTATCCTGCTGGGATTCCCCTGCAGCATCGCAAAAACACAGAAGTCCGGAGGTGGGGTTTCCTATGGAGGGGAACCTCAGGGGAATCCCAGCCCTGCAAAAACGGATCCTTCGGCTGGTAAAAGGGGTGAATTTTGGGCTTGCACGCATTAATCGCTTTTCCATTGATTCCTATGGGAAACATTGTTTCGTCTTACAAACTTTTCATCTTAAGAACCTCGTCCCGGAACCAATTAAGTTTGTAAGACAAGGTATCACTGTGCTATTTTTTTCACTTTTAAATATATTGGTCAGATTGATGTCCATATAGGCCATATGTATATAGGGTTTATGCTTGATCCTATAACCCTGTTTTTTCTATTTAGAAAATTGTTAAAAATTTTTAGCAATTTTCTGCTATCTAGGAAAGCAGAAACAGAGGGGGTAATTCTTGTTGCATTTTCCTTCCAAATTAGGTCCGACAGCATGTAGGGAAAACTTATTTCAGAGGACAATTAACATATGTCACTCTTGGGTTTTATATGTTGCCATTTGAGTAATAGTTTTAACTCACGTGATGTGGAAAATAGGTACTTATGATATATAAGACAAACTCACATGAAGTGAATTCAAAGGTTTTATTCAGATGGCTAGCAAATGTGACCCATTCATTCTTCTTCAGCGTGGGGAAACCGCTTTACACATGGCAGCTCGAGCAGGACAAGTAGAAGTGGTGCGCTGTCTACTGAGGAATGGAGCTTTGGTTGATGCAAGAGCCAGGGTAGGTATTCACGTATGTCATGCAACATTTTTTTTAAGCTAGAAAAATTCTAGGTGTGCTATGATAGATATATAGATAGATAGATAGATAGATAGATAGATAGATAGATAGATAGATAGATAGATAGATAGATACGTAGGTAAGGAGGGAGGGAGGGAGATAGATAGATGATAGATAAATAGATAGATAGATAGATAGATAGATAGATAGATAGATAGATAGATAGATAGATGATGATAGATACGTAGGTAAGGAGGGAGGGAGGGAGGGAGATAGATGATAGATAGATAGATAGATAGATAGATAGATAGATAGATAGATAGATAGATAGATAGATAGGAAGGTAGGTAGGTAGGTAGGTAGGTAGGTAGGCAGGCAGGCAAGCAAGCAGATAGACGATAGATAGATAGATAGATAGATAGATGATAGATAGATAGATAGATAGATGATAGATAGATAAATAGATAGATGATAGATAGATAGATAGATGATAGATAGATAGATAGATGATAGATAGATAGATAGATAGATAGATGATAGATAGATAGATGATAGATAGATAAATAGATAGATGATAGATAGATAGATAGATAGATGATAGATAGATAGATAGATAGATAGATGATAGATAGATAAATAGATAGATGATAGATAGATAGATAGATAGATAGATAGATAGATAGATAGATAGATAGATGATAGATAGATAGATAGATGATAGATAGATAGATGATAGATAGATAGATGATAGATAGATAAATAGATAGATGATAGATAGATAGATAGATAGATAGATAGATAGATAGATGATAGATAGATAGATAGATGATAGATGGATAGATGGATAGATGATAGATAGATGATAGATAGATAGATAGATAGATAGATAGATAGATAGATAGATAGATAGATAGATAGATAGATATGTAGGTAAGGAGGGAGGGAGGCAGGGAGGGAGATAGATGATAGATAAATAGATAGATAGATAGGAAGGTAGGTAGGTAGGTAGGCAGGCAGGTAGGTAGATGATAGATAGATAGATAGATAGATAGATAGATAGATAGATAGATAGATAGATAGATAGATAGATACATAGGTAAGGAGGGCGGGAGGGAGGGAGGTAGATAGATGATAGATAAATAGATAGGTAGGTAGGTAAGTAGGTAGGTGAATGGATGGATGGATGGATGGATGGATAGATGATAGATAGATAGATAGATAGATAGATAGATAGATAGATACGGAGGGAGGGAGGGAGGTAGATGAGAGAGAGAGAGAGATAACTCCTTTCCTGTTTTGAGTTGTAGGAGGAACAGACACCACTGCACATTGCTTCTCGTTTGGGTAAAACAGAAATTGTGCAGCTACTTCTGCAACACATGGCACATCCAGATGCTGCAACAACCAATGGGTACACACCACTACATATCTCTGCCCGAGAAGGCCAAGTTGATGTGGCCTCAGTTCTACTGGAGGCAGGTGCAGCACATTCTTTGGCTACCAAGGTAAATTCCCAAGTTTTGTTTCCTAATGTTCCAATATTAGCAAAGTGGCACCAACATTATAATTTCATCAATAGATGGTTGGGGCTATAGCTTGGGTAACTAGAAGCAACGGTTTTGAAATTATATCGGTCCATTGTAGTAACAATCTATGGGGTGTCTGGGGATGTGTGTATACACATACATGCACGCACGCGCACACACACACACTGATTTTCTACTTCTATACCTTTGCAGAAGGGATTCACACCACTCCATGTGGCAGCAAAGTATGGAAGCATTGATGTGGCCAAGCTCCTCTTGCAGCGCCATGCATCAGCTGATTCAGCCGGGAAGGTAAGAATTGGCATTCCAATTTGAATTACAAATAACCAAGACATTTTTATTCTAAGTGTTAAATATCCTAATTTTCATGTTGCATTCACTATTCTATAGTACAGTGATTTTCAACCTTTTTTGAGCCGCGGCACACTTATTACATTTACAAAACCATGGGGCACATTGAGTGGGGATGGGGCGGCTAAAAAAAGTTTGGACAAAAAAATTCTCTCTTCCTCCCTTTCGCTCTATTTCTCTCTCCCTCCCTCCCTCTTTCTCTCTCTTTCTCTTTTTTCTCTCTCTCTCCTTCCCTCTTCCTTTCTCTCTTCCTTCCTTCCTCTTTTTTGCTCTCTTTCTCTCTCCCTCCCTACCTCCCTCTATGTCTTTCTCTCTCCCACCCACCTTCCCTCTCTCTCTCTCTCTTTCTTTCTCTTTCTCTGTTGTTCTCTTTCTCTCTTTCTTCCTTTCTTTCTCTCTCTCGTTCTCTTTCTTTTTCCCTCTCTTGCTTTCTCTCTCTCTTTCTTTCTCTCTCTCTCTGTTTTCTTTCTCTCTCTCTCTCTCTCTTGCTTGCTTTTTCTCTCTCTTGCTCTTTCTGTCTCTCTCTCTTCTTTCTCTCTCTCTTGCTTTCTCTCTCTCTCTTTCTTTCTTTCTCTCTCTCTCTTTCTTTCTCTCTCTCTTATTTTCTTTCTCTCTCTGAGCTTCGCGGCACACCTGACCATGTCTCACGGCACACTGGTTGAAAAACACTAATATAGTAAATAGTTGATATTGAAATAAAAATATCATTTATATTACTACACAAATTATTATTATTATTATTTATTATTATGATTATTATTATTTATTAATTAATTAGATTTGTGTGCCGCCATTCTCCGTAGACTCAGGGCGGCTCACAATTCCCCCCCCCCCCGGGTGATGGACGGACAGATGGAATTGTCCTTGGGAGGCAAAACCCACAGCCACTCCGTCTTATCAGGGTTGAGTTTGAGTCTGTAGACACCCATCCAGGCCCCAACAGCCTCCAGACACCAGCACATACTATGCCTATTCTGTTTTTGCAGAAGCTTTCCCACTGTTATTCTTTACAGGTACTGCTTATACCCTATTGCAGTGTTTCCCCACCTTGGCATCTTGAAGATATCTGGACTTCAACTCCCAGGATTCCCCAGCCAGCGAATGCTGGCTGGGGAATTCTGGGAGTTGAAGTCCAGACATCTTCAAGTTGCCAAGGTGGGGAAACACTGCCCTCTTGTGAAGGTCAAATTTCAATGGATTTTATCGACTGACTTTTTATGGGATTAGCACATGAAGGATTCCTTTTTAGATGGTTGTTTGCAGGTTATAAAAATACCAGAACATTATGGTTAGAACAAATCAATGTTTCTACACATACTTCATAAGATCTACTAGATCTGGTGTGATCTAGTCTTTCATGTACATGCCAATTATATTTTTAGACATGCAGTGAGATAAGAAAAGGTGAAACAAAATCAGATATTATAAAGGCAAGATGGAGAAATCAATACATTTAGCAATTGGTTTTTTGCAATCACTTAGTACCAACCTCAGTGTCAATATTCTGTTACCTCGTTAGACAGTGCATTTTTAATTTTTTAACTCAGAGTTGAAAATGGAGGGGAAATGTGTTTTCTTTAGACTAAGATGGAGTTCCATAAACAATAATTCCATGTCGGGTATCTTGCTCAGGTAGGCTAGGAGAGGCACTTAGTTGCTCATCATTCCTTACAAATTCAGCTTTTTATTTATTTATTTATTTATTTATTTATTTATTTATTGATTGATTGATTGATTGATTGATTGATTGGATTTGTATGCCACTCCTCTCCGTGGACTCGGGGCGGCTAACAACAGTGATAAAAACAGAATGTAAAAATCCAATACTAAAACAGCTAAAAACCCTTGTTATAAAACCAATCATACATACAAACATACCATGCATAAATTGTAGAAGCCTAGGGGGAAAACAATATCTTAGTTACCCCATGCCTGACGGCAGAGGTGGGTTTTGAGGAGCTTACGAAAGGCAAGGAGTGTGGGAGCTGTTCTAATCTCTGGGGGGAGTTGGTTCCAGAGGGCCGGGGCCATCACGGAGAAGGCTCTTCCCCTGGGCCCCGCCAAACGACATTGTTTAGTTGACGGGACCCGGAGAAGGCCCACTCTGTGGGACCTAACTGGTCGCTGGGATTTGATCAACTTGATGCTTTGACAAGACCTTGCTTTTCTGCCCAACCAATATAGCATTCTATGCCTTCTAGTTTGGCTTCCTTCTTTTCTATAAACACGTTGGGAACTTATTTGGCAGAGATTTAAAAAACCTTGCATCAATTTTCTCCCTCATATTCCTTCTGCCTCCCAGTTTGACCTCACCTGCAACTTCTTGATAATTCTTTCACAACAATGAACTGCTTGGAAATGAAACGCCTCTACAAATGATTAGCTCTTGTAGCTATTATACAGCAATTGGAATTAGGGAATCCCACAATTCTTTATTTTCTATAAATACACTTGCATGTAATTATTTCATGAGTATATTTGTAAGTAATAATAATAATAATTTCAATGAAATGACCAGACATCCCATAAATAAAATGGAGGTGTTTTATTTCACTTTTTGCTATGAAGTACTTGAAGATTGCAATTGTTAGTAAAAATATAGGGTTAGGATTGCAATGCATCAGGGCTGTATAAAATATTTTGAGTTAAAAACTGCTTTCCTAATAATAGTGAAGTACATCTTTTGATAATATTCTGACCACTCTGGAAAAGTCTTGTTTGCTAACTCTCCCCATTCCAAGTGCTCTGAGCTTAAAACAGGTCTGATTTAAGCAGAAGATATTTTTATGGTAGATGGAAAAGTATCAGAAAGCTTTCAGTAAGGGCAAAACACCTGATATGAATCAAAATAGTGTATTTCAAGCTTGAAACATTTTAAATCCAAACTATTTGTGCTCTGCTACATATTATATTATTTCAGAAAAATTAATGAGTTTGAAATGGCTTGTTCTTTTTTTAAAAGCAATATTATTTTATCTAATATTGATTTGATACTATTTTTTAATATTATTCTTATTGATTTAAATAACATACCTAATACAAAATAATTCGCTTTGAATTAAACATGCTGTGGTGTTTTCCCCCCCCCCTGATCAATTGCTTAATTTATACTGTCATTTTCTAATTAATGTTAGTATATACAAAGCTAACCATCACTTAATGCCTTAACATAAACCACCCTTTCCAGAATGGTCTCACTCCCCTCCATGTTGCTGCTCACTATGACAATCAAAAAGTGGCACTACTATTATTGGAGAAAGGGTCTTCCCCTCATGCTACTGCCAAGGTGAGGTTTACCATTTTATTGTCAATTTGTTCTGGTTGTTGCAAAACAGTGTTATTCAAACTTAGCAACTTGAAGATGGGTGGTCTGCGGAAGTTTGTATGTTGGGGAAGTTTGAAAAACATTTCTAAAATCAACAAACTAGAACCTTCCAGACTTGTAGGATCATAACTATCTTCCATCTTAACTGCCGCATATCCAATATGTCTGGAAGGATACCATTTAAGGAAGGCAACTATGACAAAATTGAATGGGTCCAAAGAATGGTGGAAGGTCTTAAGCATAAAACGTATCAGGAAAGACTTAATGACCTCCATCTGTATAGTCTGGAGGACAGAAGGAAAAAGGGGGGACATCATCGAAACATTTAAATATGTTAAAGGGTTAAATAAGGTTCAGGAGGGAAGTGTTTTAATAGGAAAGTGAACACAATAACAAGGGGACACAATCTGAAGTTAGTTGGGGGAAAGATCAAAAGCAACATGAGAAAATATTATTTTACTGAAAGAGTAGTAGATCCTTGGAACAAACTTCCAGCAGACGTGGTAGATAAATCCACAGTGACTGAATTTAAACATGCCTGGGATAAACATATATCCATCCTAAGATAAAATATAGAAAATAGTATAAGGGCAGACTAGATGGACCATGTGGTCTTTTTCTGCCGTCAGACTTCTATGTTTCTATGTTTCTATTAAAGATGTTAGAAGTGCCATTTGGAGTGTTGTTTCCACTAAGATGATCTTGTCTGATCGTGGAAGGCTTGGTTAATTCCAGCACAGAAGAATATGAGGAAATACTAAGACAGTAGGCTAGAGAAGTAAAAAAGGTTTCTGAAAAAATACAACAGCAAATCACTATATTGTATATTGTATTGCTAGAAGATGTCTGGATATGTCCAACATGTCAAATTGTTCCTAAATAAAGCTTTACTTTCACCTTTAGTTTTATACAAGTTATATAAATTTTAATCAAGAATAATATATTTAAAGGAAAGCCTTTAACTATTCTCAACAAAGGTTATGTGTTCTATAATTAAGATTGGACCTTTGAAATATCAGGACCAACATGCTCCTTACCTGGATTGCAATTGTGATTTTATGCAGGAAACTACGGCTAATATTATTATTTAGGTGAAAGCTACATAAAATAATAGCTGTTCTCTGTGGCGCAGTGGTTAGAAGGCAGTACAGTGTTCCCTCGATCTTCGTGGGTTCGAACTTCGCGAAAAGTCTATACTACGGTTTTTCAAAAATATTAATTAAAATATACTTTGCGGGGGTTTTCCCTATACCACGGTTTTCCCCGCCCGATGACGTCATATGTCATCGCCAAACTTTCATCCGCCTTTAATAAATATTTTTTTAATAAACTTTAATAAATAAACATGGTGAGTAATGATCTAAATGGTCTCTAAGGGAATGGGAAATTGCACTTTAGGGGTTTAAAGTGTTAAGGGAAGGCTTATGATACTGTTCATAGCCAAAAATAGTGTATTTACTTCCGCATCTCTACTTCGCGGAAATTCGACTTTTGCGGGCGGTCTCGGAACGCATCCCCTGTGAAAATCGAGGGAACAGTGTACTTCAGGGCTAACTCGCTGCTAACTCCAGGAGCTTGATCCTGACCAGCTCAAGGTTGACTCAGCCTTCCATTCTTCCGAGGTTGGTAAAATGAGGACCCAGATTGTTGGAGCAATATGCTTACACTATAAACCACTTAGAGAGGACTGTAAAGCACTATAAAGAGTATATAAGTCTAAGTGCTATTGCTATTATGAAAGAAAAGGAAATTAAAACCTATATTAATACAAGCCGAATGGTTTTTAGAATGGGTATACTCCTCTACACATTGCTGCTAAGAAGAATCAGATGCAAATAGCCACAACCCTACTGAATTATGGAGCAGAGACCAACATTTTGACCAAACAGGGAGTGACTCCACTTCACTTGGCCTCTCAAGAAGGTCATTCGGACATGGTGAATTTACTTCTGGAGAAGGGAGCCAATATTCATGTGGCCACAAAGGTAATGTCCTCCTTCTATTAAGAATGAATTTTTGAATTGTGATTTAGAAAATGATATAAGTGTTCAACAAATCAATGCAAAGTATTAAGTTATATTAGAGAATTAAAAGCAGGAAAATGTGTAAAAATATATTTGGCTAATATCTTATCTAAAATACACAAAACCTACATTAGTGGGATTTGATTTTTTAAATCTATTTAAATGTGAAATTATAGTAGGTAATATCAATAGTAGATAATATATTCATAGAGGTTTGTGTAGGTCTGATTTCTGCTTAAGTGGAAATTGGAAACTGCTTAATTGGAAATTACAGTTAAATCTGTGAGATCGTTTTTCAATTTCCATGATGAAGTAGAGAGAGAACCAAATTTCAACCCAATTTTATTCGCTTGCAGAGTATTTCAACTTTTTCAATTATTTTATAGTACCAAGTTTTATTTTCTCTCTCACTTTCTTGTCTTGTTCATATTTATAATCTTTGTTTTCTCCAATATATAACAAGAATTGGAAAGACACTAGGAATGGGGTTGACAGTCTGAATATTTCATAATTGTTAGAAAAAAGTTACCGGTATTCAAAAATAAAGCTAATTGAATTTCATTAGGCTTAGTTCCAAGATGACATATTTAGGAATATCATACTTTACAGCCTTTATTTATTTTATTTATTTATTTATTTTGTCCAATACACGATGAGGGTTTTAGTGGGTATATATCTATATACACATAGTAAAATACATGATGAAGGTTATAGAGGAGATTCTCATAGTAAAATATATCTAAGAAATAATAGAAACGAAGATATAGTAATAGAACATATCAATGAAAGAATAGAAGAAGAGATATAGGAATAGAAGAAAGGTATAGGAGATATAGGAGAGCAATAGGACAGGGGACGGAAGGCACTCTAGTGCACTTGTACTCGCCCTTTACTGACCTCTTAGGAATCTGGATAGGTCAACCGTAGATAATCTAAGGATAAAGTGTTGGGGGTTTGGGGATGACACTATGAGGTCCGGTAATGAGTTCCACGCTTCGACAACTCGGTTACTGAAGTCATATTTTTTACAGTCAAGTTTGGAGCAGTTAATATTAAGTTTAAATCTGTTGTATGCTTTTGTGTTGTTGTGGTTGAAGCTGAAGTAGTCGCCGACAGGCAGGACGTTGCAGCATATTATCTTGTGGGCAATACTTAGATTTTACCTTTGCCAGGCATGAGTTCCATGAGGCAGTTTGTGGTATTCAGGGCAGTACTTTTAACTATTACAGTGTAAAATAAATTTCTTCTATTAATTTGCATTACTAAAATATTTACGTTGTTAATTTTTCAGAGTGGACTGACATCTTTACATTTAGCAGCTCAAGAAGACAAAGTGAATGTAGCTGATATGCTGATAAAGCATGGCGCAAACAAAGATGCTCAGACTAAGGTATAACAAAGAGTAACTCCCAATACAATACAATAACTTTCCAATACCTTATCACATTCTCTACTTACGCTTTTGGGGGGTCCTTTTCATTTAGCTGGGTTACACTCCACTAATTGTGGCTTGTCACTATGGAAACATCAAGATGGTGAACTTCCTTCTGAAGCAAGGAGCTAATGTCAATGCTAAGACAAAGGTAAATGTTAATTGTTTCCTTCCGTTCTCATTTGCAAAAAAAAGAAACACGTTGATATGAATTTATATTTAAGAGACTTATTATATTTGCAAGAAATTTGCAGTATATGAAAGAAGAGCCAATTTTTCTTTTTTATATAAATTTTTTAATTAGTTTTTCAAAAGACAAACAAAGGACAAACAACATTCAATATTTAAGGAGCTAGCATTGCTCCGCTTATCGTAGAAGTCTAACTAATACAAAATGATCAGGTCGATACAAAAACATAACGTACATACTCTATAATCTTATTAAATTTAACTCTATATTCTCCATGTTAATTAATTTTCTTATCTATAAAATATCAAATGCTTAATCTAAAATAAAATATAAAATATAACACTTCTAAATTTATCATATTGCAAAACTACCCTATGTTTATATTGTTTTTAAACTATTCATATATGCATACAAATTAATCAAATTAATAAGTTCAAAAATTGTAAATTCTTACTTATTTAATTTTTAAAACTATTTTTAAAATTCCACCATTTATATACTTTATCCCATATTTTATAAAATTCTGTTTCAACTTGGTTATTCAAGCGTTTTGTCATCATGTCTAATCCGCACATTCTATAATTTTTTTTAAATACTTCTACATCTTTTGGTATTTCCTTTTCTTTCCATTTCTGTGTAAATGTAATTCTTGCCGCAATCAATATATGTAGAAGAGCCAATTTTTCAATGCAGTAGCTGTAAAAAAATTATTTATTTATTAGATTTATTAGATTTCTATGCCATCCTTCTCGCAGAGACTCAGGGTGGCATACAACATTATAAGTACAGCAATACATAAAAGAAATCATAATTTACTTTAAAAGACTAATATAGATTGCTAAAAGTGTTAAAGCCCCATATACAGACATATACACACTCATCAGATTCAATTATTCATAATATTCATAATATTGGCCAGAAACAATCTCAGAGCTCATGGCCCCCATGCCCGCCAACAGAGGTGGATCTTCAGAGTTTTACGAAAGACCAGAAGGGAGGGGGTGGTATGTATCTCCTAAGGGAGTTCATTTTAGAGGCCCGGGGCCGCCACAGAGAAGGCTCTTCCCCTAGGTCCCACCAGACAACATTGTCTGGTCAATGGGACCTAGAGAAGACCGACTCAGTGGGACCTAACCGGCTGCTGGGATACATGAGGCAGAAGACGGTCCCAAATGTAGTCTGTAATGCAACATCAATAATGTATTTGACTATGTACAGATAATAATGCACAGCCTATCTTTATCATTGTGGCCATGGAATTCTGAAATTTTGGACTTCTCTAAATGACAGTGCTAATGCATTTCATTAGCATCCGTTTGAGGAAAGCTATTCTAAAAATATTCATTTAAAAATAAAAGTGTTATGAATGATAAACCAAATGGTACAGTGTTATACTTATTTTAGATTAATAAGTGTAAAGTGGTAGTGCATCCTGTAAAGTCTACTTTCCTATTTCTTTATTAATTAAGCTTATATGATGCCCATCTCACCTCGGGGTGATTCTAGGTAGCTTACAAACCCATACAAAGAACAAGAGAAAGCATTAAAGTAATAAATACTAATACTCAAATTGACTTAAAAAATAAAAAAAATACAGCAAGGAAGAAAGCAAAGTGCATAGAGGAGAAGGCAAGGTCCACTAACCACCTGAAGTATGACCTGCTATGGTCCCACGTCAATTAGGGGCCCAGGCCAATTGTCCAAGCCCAGGTCTTCAGGCTCTTTCAGGAGACTAGAAAAGTGAGGTCAAATCTCACCTTGGGGGCACAATATTCCAGAGGGCAGGAGCCATGGCATAAAAGCTTTTCTCCTGTACCCTGCAAGTTGAAATTCCTTGACTGATGGGATCCACAGCATGCCTTTTGGGTCAGTGTGGGTGGTGCAACATGGGTGAGGTAAGTTCCTCAGATAATCCATATTAATGACAGAAAAAGATCTAGGCATCATAGTGCACAGCCAAGTGAAGAGTACTGTGAAAAAGGCATATTTTACGCAGGGATCCTTGGGAAAGAAATTAATCATAAAATTCAAGCATAATGCCATTATATAAATCTACAATATGTCTGGCTATAAGGTACTGGCTGCCCCACTTGAAAAAGATTATACAATATCTGGGGAAAGTGCTGAAAATACCAGCCAAAAAGATCAGAGCCCTTGAACATCTTCTGTGTGAAAAAAGGCTTATAATGTTTGAGTTTGGGGAGAGAAAAGTGGGCAGAAGTGACTGAGATATATGGAATTTTGAATGTAAAAATCAGGAACATCTAAATAGCTGATTTGAAGGAGATTTGAAATGGACAAAAAGGCAATCCCCAATTTATTCAGTTTAGCACCCCAGCAGCAGTGGTGGTGGTGGGTGGAAAGGGGTGGTTTTGCACATGGGCTCCTCACTACATAAACAAATGGAGCTTCACATACTTGCCCACTACTTGTATAGTCTGGTTCCCTATGGGCCGCGGACCAATCCCAGTCCACAGAAGAGGAGTTGGTGTCTATTAACATAGTGCATAAGTAATTTGTACTATACTATAAAGCAGCGGTCCCCAAACTATGGCCCGCGGTCTGCATGCGGCCCGCTGAGGCCATTTATCTGGCCCACGGGTCTTTTCCAAGGCCGCACTGGAAAAGCAGTGAGAACGTCCCCCTCAATCTCATCTCACCCGAGGTAAAGTAAGGCTTGCCGAAAGCCGAGCTGGGCACAACACACACACATACATGCGCACACCTGCCTCCTCATCCTCTTGAGTTGCTAGCTCCCGTTTTCTGAATGGGGATTGAATGGGAGTCCGGGGTCGGAGGGTGGGGGCTTGTCGGGTGAGTCCTCCGCGGGGAGAGAAGAGGGAGGGTGAAAGAAGGAAAAGAGAGAGAGAGAAGTGGAGAGAAAGAAAGAAAAGGGAAAGAGAAGGGAAAAAGAGCGAGGGAGAGAAGTGGAGAGGAAGGAAGGAGAGAGGGAAGGGAGGGAGGGGGAGAAAGAGAGGGAGAAAGAGAGGGAGGAAGAGAGATAGCAAGAGAGAGAGTGAGAAAGACAGAGCAAGAGACAGAAAGAAAGCAAGAGAGAGAGCAAGAGTGGGGGAGAGAGAGAAAGAAATACGGTATGTGCAGTGTGCATAGGAATATGTTCACAGGTTTTTTTATAGTCCGGCCCTCCAACAGTCCTAGGGACAGTGAACTGGCCCCCTGTGTAAAATGTTTGGGGACCCCTGCTATAAAGTATAGTAATGGCCATTAACCTGAATGGCTTGAAAGGAGATAGTATAAAATCATTGAGATACGATTTGAAAAATATGGTTCTTAATCAAGGGTTATTTCTGTGTTGGGAATAGCATGCTGTCAAATATCTCTAGGAGAATAACAATAGGATAGTATTTGGCTTCATATTATGTTTGTAAGTACCTCACAGTTATCATAGTGAGAAATAAAATGCTGGACCGTAGAGCTGCTTCTATGGAGATATGTGTTTATTTCTGAATTTTCTATACCAGTATTATGTGCTGAACCCTTATAAGATAAGCCTGGTTGAAAAGATTTACAAGGAAAAAATGGGGAAAACAACTGTATGGCCTTAAAAAAATACTATAAATAAATATAAATAATTTAATTAGTATTAAGTAATTTAAATTTTAAATGTATAAGAATAATTAAATTTCACTTTCTTGTTATAAGTGGTTAATATTATTCTATTATGCATAATTGTATTGTGCAAACCTGGTTGCTTCTTGAGTTGAGAAGCAGTCCGGGAGGGAATACTTAGCTATATGCATAAGAAAATTAGAATTAAAAATTCTGGATTTTCTTTAGTTTAATTTGCTCCAAAGCATGTACGACCACCAAACTATCATTGCTCACTTCTTCATTTTCTCATTTCAATCTTTTCCAATAATACTTAGAATAAATTAGATGATGTTACTATAGCGATAATTTAACAGGGATATTGTTGGTAGGCTTAAGACTAAACTACTGTGAAAATTGCAGAGTTGTATGTAAGCAGAATATGTGTAATAAATGGAGCAAAACATATAAATGCTTACTTATCTCTTCCCCCATTCCAAATAAAACATCAGCAATTTGAAGAGGCCGTTTTATATATACAGTATGCCCAAATAAAAGAGATATGTTTATAATTTTACAGAACATCAACACAATCAAATTTCATGATAACCTAAAGTCTTTTTAATCTTACTTTCTTTGATCCATTGATTGCTTTTTTAAAACCTTAATTTCTAAAAATTAATAGGGATTTGAAAGATGTTATTATTATTATTATTATTATTATTATTATTATTATTATTATTATTTATTAGATTTGTATGCCACCCCTTTCCGTGAACTCGGGGCGGCTCACAACACAATAAAACAGTTCATGACAAATCTAATAATTTACAATTTAAAATATTAAAAACCCCATTATTAAGCAAACATACACACAAGTATACCATACATAAATTGAATTGGATAGGCCCGGGGGAGATATCTCAGTTCCCCCATGCCTGACGACAAAGGTGGGTTTTAAGGAGTTTACGAAAGGCAAGGAGGGTAGGGGCAGTTCTAATCTCTGGGGGGAGCTGGTTCCAGAGAGTCGGGGCCACCACAGAGAAGGCTCTTCCCCTGGGGCCCGTTATAGAAGGTTATTCTACCTTCTATCAATAATGCTATTTGAAAATAGTGATTTTTGACGTTCGTTTTCTGATGAAAACAGCTGGCACACTGTGATTAATACTTCTGTGAAATCAGCAGAATATTAAAATTTTAGAATTTTTGTCTCCTTTATATTCATAAACATACTAACTACCGCTAATTTCAGAATGGATACACTCCTCTGCACCAAGCTGCCCAGCAAGGCCATACTCACATCATCAATGTTCTTCTTCAACATGGAGCCAAGCCAAACGCAATCACTGCGGTAAGATCGTAGAGTACTTGCTCATATACTTGCAGTAATTTGTTTTTGAAGTTTTGATCTCCAAAGTAAATTAGATTAGTCAGCTGGGATCAGATGAATGGATGTGACTACTTGCAGAACTTGTACACAAGTCAGCTAAAAAGATATTATAATTAATAATTTATTTATTTATTTATTTATTTTATTTTATTTATTGGATTTGTATGCCGCCCCTCTCCGGAGACTCAGGGCGGCTAACAACAGTAATAAAACAATGTACAATAATGATCCAATAAATACTAAAAATGATTTAAAAACCCATTAATATAAAAACCCAAACATACATACAGACATACCACACATGAAATTGTAAAGGTCCAAGGGGGAAAGAGCATCTCAATTCCCCCATGCCTGGCGGCAGAGGTGGGTTTTAAGGAACTTATGAAAGGCAAGGAGGGTGGGGGCAATTCTAATCTCTGGGGGGAGTTGGTTCCAGAGGGCCGGGGCCGCCACAGAGAAGGCTCTTCCCCTGGGTCCCGCCAAGCGGCATTGTTTAGTTGACGGGACCCGGAGAAGACCCACTCTGTGGGACCTAACCGGTCGCTGGGATTCGTGCAGCAGAAGGCGGTCCCTGAGATAATCTGGTCCTGAGATAATTTAATAAGAAAAATGGTATTTATTGTATGCAACAAGTCTTTAAACTATAGAATGGATATCATTACACATGCAATATATGCATGACATCATAGTTTATGATTAAACAGCTGCTGAAATACGTATGATGCAATGGTAGTAGTGAAACAAGAACTTTATCACATGAGCCATGGTGATGCAGTGGTTAGAATACAGCACTGCAGGCTGACTCTGTCCACAACCAGGAATTCAATCCTCATCTCCTCAAAAGTTGACTTAGCCTTCCATCCTTCCAAGGTTGGTAAAATGTGGACCTAAATTGTTGGGAGGTGATATGCTGACTTTGTAAACTGCTCAGTGGAGCGATATATAAAATCTAAGTGCTATTGCTACAGACATATTTTTGTTACTCCTTTTCCTGCAGCAAAGCCAAATTTGACTGGTTTCTTTTCGCTGATCATTTTATAGACATTGATTAAATGTATCAATTTTTAATTCATAGACAATTAGTTACAGGAATTCAGATTGTTTATATAATATTGTTAATAGGAAACAATAGTTATCACTTCTATATTAACTTACTATATTTGCAATTAAAACAAAGTTAATTCTTTTTTCCCTAAAGTTAAAAAAAATACACTTTCATCTGATTATAATGTTTTTTGGGTTTTTTATTTAGTTAGTTAGTTACCGTAGTTAGTTAGTTAGTTAGTTAGTTAGTTAGTTAGTTAGTTAGTTAGTTAGTTAGTTAGTCCAATACATAATACACATTGAAGAGAATAGATATGTAGTAATATAACTAAAGAAACAAATAGAAGAAAAGATATAAAAGTATAGGTGGACAAATTTGAAAGGAAGAAAAGATAAATGAGATAAGGAGAGACAATTGGACAGGGGATGGAAGGCACACTGGTGCACTTATGCACGCCCTTTACTGACCTCTAAGGAACCTGGAGAGGTCAATCGTGGATAGTCTAAGGGGAAAATGTTGGGGGTTAGGGGTTGACACTACTGAGTTAGGTAATGAGGTTTGTTTGTTTTTAAGTGAAAGAATGTATAAAAACCATGTTTAAAATATACTAATTTAAAATATACTAAAATATACTGGGAAAAAGTGGATATAGACAGTTGTGCATTAATAGCACAAGTCCATATCTGATCTAACATTTCTGAGTTGGAACCTCTTAAATTCCTGCTGTATCTGGGTTCTATTAATATTATTATCAAAACCAGTGCCAATTAAAAGCTTATTGTCAAAATTATACAAGAACACATGTAGCAAATTTTTAAAAAATCTAAAGAGATGCAGAAAGCTGTGGGTTAAATTATTAAAAGTGCGCACTTTAAAAAAAATAACAGTATAACAGACAGATGTTCTGAGTTTATGTTTCCATGGCAATCGCTGCTATATTCTGAGCAAAGTTGCAGAGGGTTTTTCCATAGTGAATGACTTATTCTGGATGGAAATGTTGGTTCATTTAATTCTGGGTGTGATCTCTTTGGTTCATATCACAGTATTCCTTTTCCTTCTCTCCTCCTTCAGAATGGCAACACTGCCTTAGCGATTGCTAAGCGCCTGGGATACATCTCAGTGGTAGATACATTAAAAGTTGTAACAGAGGAAGTCATCACCACTACAACCGTGAGTACAGCAGAGGTTTTTTCCATTATTTTACTCTGGTTTTGTTTATTTGAGATATCTATTAAAAGGAATAAATTATCCTAAATTATCCACAGTAATTCAGTACTTGTTAGCATATCCATACAGAAATATGTTTATAATGTTTATATTTGTATATTCTTGCATTGTAACTTTAAAAAAAGTAAAGAAATTGCAAAGAATTCTTAAAATTAAATCCAAAGAGTTATTTAGGAAAAGAATTTACTGTTGACATGAAAAGTATTAAGCATATTAATAAATGTATCAAAACATAGCTGACAGTGATATGTGAATTTTATGCCTTTTCTTAAAAATCTACAAACATTTCCAGTTTAATTTCATGTCAATTGTGCATTGCCTTTTAATATTTACTTATTTGTGTCATCTTTTGTTATCTATCCTTTCTGATATTGGGGAAGGGTTCCTGTGGCTAGCCAGTATAGGAACCTGTACTTTCTGTATCCCTAATTATAGAAATATTCATGTTGCAAAGAAGTGGACAAACATTTTGTAATACAGATTCAGTTAAATCATACTTTAGATGGATTTATTAGGTATTTCATTCATTACTTACTTTGAATATTTTATTTATTAATTAAGAAGAGAAAATTCTATACCCTCTTAAAGTTTTCATTCCATTTCCCACAGTATATTTAGTTACTGTAGTTAGTTAGTAAGACTATTTTCATATTTATATCAAATATAAAAGTGAGTTTTGATTTATTAGATATCACACTTAGAAACGATAGTCTCTATGGTATAAATAAGGAATTTGAAGCAGGGTTAAAAACAGAAATGTTCTTCATCTTGTAATTGTTAGTGTTTTAAAATATTGAAATTATTTGGGTTCTCTACCCATCAAACTTATTATACAATGGAGCACACTGAAAACTACAAATAATTTATCAAAACTAACCTAATCCTTTTAATAGTAGATGCAAACATGATTCATGTTCTTAGTATTAACAAGACTGTTTATATTTATAGAGAAGCAGAAAAATATAAAGGAGGAACAGTTGTAGAACAGACTGTTAAGGTTCACAAATACCTTTAATATTGTGTTTAAAATTATGTTAGGGAAAAGGTATTTAAATGAATGGTCATTTTTTTAGAAATATGTTTATAATGTTTATATTTGTATATTCTTGCATTGTAACTTTTAAAAAAGTAAAGAAATTGCAAAGAATTCTTAAAATTAAATCCAAAGAGTTGTTTAGTGTTCTGTCGGGCTCTCTGGTAGAATCCTCCCAAAAATTCACAGGTACAAATTTCACACACACACACGTTTGAAAATTCAAAACAATGTTCTTTATAATGAAAATTCACTTAAACCAAGCCGTCTTTTGGTATAGCAAAGAGCACTCATCTCCAAACAAACTGGTAATTTGTACAAGTCCCTTATCAGTTCTGTGATACTTAGCTTGCAGCTGTGAGGCAATTCACTGTCCTTCTTTCACAAAGTGAAACACACTTTGCCCTGGTTTAGTTTCAAAGCGGGGAAAAATCAGCACACAAAAGGTCAAAGTCAGTAAAGCAGTCACGAAACACAACGATCAGATAATCCTCCACAATGGCCAAACCCACAGGCTGCTCTTTATAGCAGCCTCACTAATTACCACAGCCCCACCCAACCACAGGTGGCCTCATTTTCTTTGATAATAATCTCTCAGTTGTTGTTGCCTATGCATCTCTCTCCGCATGCGTGGCTGTATCATTAACTCTTGTTCTGAATCCAAGGAGGAACTAGATAATTGATCTCCTTCCACCTGCCACACTCTCCTCCTCCCTGTCACTCATGTCTTCTTGGTCAGAGGAGCCTTCATCATCAGATTCCACCAGGGGCAAAACAGGCCTGCAGCATGTGGATGGCTCCCCCACAGCCACAGTCCTCGGGGCAGGAGCTGGGCCAGAGCTAACCACAACATTTAGGAAAATAATTTACTGTTGACATTAAAATGTCATATTTGAACAAGTTTAATATCTTTTTGGTGTGGTTTTATCAGTAGGCAGCTGAGGGTATCTGAGGGATGCCTGATGGTATCGGGCATCTCACCAGTTAATACTTTTGTAATTAAACACAATCTTCCTTTCTGTAATCAGGCAGAGAGATAAACAAATGTCCTTTCCTTTTTCTTATTACAGACTGTCACCGAAAAGCACAAGCTCAATGTACCTGAGACTATGACTGAAATTTTGGATGTTTCTGATGAGGAAGGTGAGTTCTTCATTATTAATATATGTATTTATAAAACATATTTATTGCTTTCATCATGGGTAGTTGCTAAAGTTGTAGAAGAGTTAAAGTACTTATATATCTTACTGAAAATAGAAATATAAATTGAAAAACGTACCAAACATACTAAAATTCAGTATATATTCAGCTGTAGACATGTTTCTTCTGAGTTCGGGTTTTGCCCCGTGTAATATTTTGAGTGTCTATGCAACGTTTCGGTGAAATCACATTCACCATCATCAACTCCACCCCCAACACTGTATATAAGGAACAAATGGCAGTTGCAAACATTCCATATTTACAGCAGCATGAAGCTTAAAACTTCAGCCTGATGATGGTGAATGTGATTTCACCGAAACGTCGCATAGACACTCAAAATATTACACGGGGCAAAACACGAACCCCTCGTCTTACGAACAACTCGTGATACGAACCCGGGGTTCAGAAAAATTTTGCCTCTTCTTACGAACTTTTTTCGAGTTACGAACCGGCGTTCGGCGAGTGCTGGGAAGCCACGCGGCTGTTTTAAAAGGTGTCAGCCGGGCGGCGGGGCTTCCCAGAAGCCTCCCGAACGCCGGTTCGTAACTCGAACAAAGTTCGTAAGAAGAGGCAAAATTTTGCTGAACCCCGGGTTCGGTTCGGGAGGTTGCTGGGAAGCCCCCCAGGCCAGCTGTCACCTTTTAAAACAGCCGCGCGGCTTCCCATCCGTCGCCGAAAGCCGTTTTTTTGCGGGGGGGTTTTGGGTTGCACGGATTAATTGACTTTACATTGTTTCCTATGGGAAACAATATTTCGTCTTACGAACCTTTCGTCTTACGAACCTCCTCCTTGCACCAATTAAGTACGTATCATGAGGTATTACTGTATGTGTATGTATATATATATATGTCACATGTTTAAGCTGAATTTGAAAATTAAGGGAGACTAGGATAGATCTATTTCGGCCTTATTTTGGCCTCATCAGCTAGCCATACCCACTGGGACTTGAACCTGCAACTTTTGCCTTGTAAGGCAGAGAATTATCCTCTAGGCTACAGTATCCAATCCCTTCAGCTCTGTACCAGGGAAGGGTTACATTTTGTGTCGAATCACCCTGGTATATTGAATATATATAAACAAACAAACAAACAAACAAACAAACGTTTCTGTGTTTACAAAAAGATTTGTTGCCATTTGAAAGCCAATTACTATTGTTTCAGATGTCCCTGGGCTATGTCATGCAAAATTGGGAAAATCAGTTATTTTATTTATTTATTTATTTTGTCCAATACACAATAATACACAATGAAGATTATAGAGGATATAGTAGAGAAAGAAGTATGAGATATAGGAGAGACTATAGGACAGGGGACGGAAGGCACTCTAGTGTGCTTATGTACGCCCCTTATCCCAATGCTGTTTTTCTTAATGTAAATTACCTGCAAGCATAGACACGTTCCTTAAATGTTTTCTCAAAAAGGAAAATTTAGCTTATGTTTGACATGATTTTCAAGTGAAGCATATTACAGGTCATCCTCATTTAGCAAATGAATCAAACATGACTTTTTGAAACTATGACGGTAATGACAGTGTGAACAATGTCTGTATTGAAGACCTTCAAAGTGTCTGTTTTTTAGTCAAGTTCACCGTTACAGTCACCATTGTATAACAGTGTTGTCGTGTACCTGATGTGTTGCTCTATCCTTGTCCTGAGCTGCTTTTCTCAGCAGTTTGGCACATCTCTCAGTGTGCTAACTGCAAGTAACAAACTCACTTCAGTGACCGGAATTGGTCGGCTAGAAACTTCTGCTTGCAACTGCTGCCTAAAACTGACAAGATCTGACAGTTCCACATTGTAGGCTTTTGATTGCTAAAATATCATCATAAGTACAGTAGTTCCTCTAGATACGAGTTTAATTCGTTCCAGAAGGGAGCTTGTATGTCGAACAACTCGTATCTGGAACAAATGGCTTTAGACTTTGTTTTTCCCCTCCGAGATAACCAGAAGCAAGGATTCTTGCGCCACCTAGTGAATGCTTGACTCGTATCCCGAATTTGAGCTCGGGTCTCGAAAAGAAATTTCTCTCCCCTCGTGGCTCGTATCTTGGAATACTCGCATGTGGAGCAGCTCGTATCTAGAGGTACTACTGTACAGTGGTACCTCTTCCTACAAACGTGTTCTAGGCAAGATTTTTTTTTTGCCCCTTCTCATTTTCCACTTAAAAACCTGAGCCTCTGAAACTGTAACCAGAAAAGGCAGGGAGAAGCCTCCATGGGGCTCTCTAGGAATCTCCTGGGAGGAAACAGGGCTGGAAAAGGTGGGGAGAAGCCTCTGTGGGGCCTCTCTTGGTATCTCCTGGGATGAAACAGGGCCTCCAACCTCCCTGTGGTTTCCCCAATCGCACACATTATTTGCTTTTACATTGATTCCTATGGGGAAACTTGCTTCTTCTTGCAAACTTTGCTACTTAAGAACCTGGTCACGGAACGAATTAAGTTCGTAAGTAGAGGTACCGCTGTATAGTATGGAGAAGTAATTTCATTTAACAATTGCTTTGCTTAATGAATGAGTTGCTAGAAGCAACTGTGGTCACTAAATAAGGATTGCCTATAATGTAACTTTGTTCCTTCTACATTCCTTTGTAAACAATTTCCCCTAAAATTAATGTATGTATTATGCAGCTTTAAAACATTCTGATTATGACCATTCCACCGACGAGGAAGCCTTTAGCGATGCAGGTACTGTGGAAACAACTGTTGGAGAACAAGGAAAATATTTTTAATCTATCTTAATAATTTCCTTGTTTAAAAATACATTTGAGCACCTAACACTTGGACATTAAATTTGATTGTGCATCTGTGCATGTTTATAGTTTTTCCCACCCTTTGTTTTCCAAATGGAGAAAAATAGCTTAAGATATTACTAACGTGAATTTGAGTTATCATTTTGGGAATGTGCCAATCTCACAATTAATTAAAACTTTAATAACCCTATAACTTCATGTTATTAATTTAAAACAAAACGAGACATTATCACATGTCTTATATATTACTATTTTATAGGCAATTTTGATATTAAAGCAGGTAACTATGCACATTATTGAGATTTTTCAGAACAATAGTTTTAAAATTTTAGAGTTATCACATGCAAAATATTACAATATGCAATGCATTTATTTATTTATTTATTTATTTATTGGATTTGTATGCCACCCCTCTCCAGAGACTCGGGGCGGCTAGCAGCAATAATAAGACAGCGTACAATAATAATCCAATAGTAAAAACGATTAAAAACCCATTAATATAAAAACCAAACATACATACAGACATACCATGCATAAAATTGTAAAGGCCTAGGGGAAAAGAGTATCTCAATTCCCCCATGCCTGGCGGCAGAGGTGGGTTTTAAGTAGCTTACGAAAGGCAAGGAAGGTGGGGGCAATTCTAATCTCTGGGGGAAGTTGGTTCCAGAGGGCCGGGGCCGCCACAGAGAAGGCTCTTCCCCTGGGTCCCGCCTACTGGCATTGTTTAGTTGACAGGACCCGGAGGAGACCCACTCTGTGGGACCTAACTGGTCACTGGGATTCGTGCAGCAGAAGGAGGTCCCTGAGATAATCTAATGCAGACAATTCCTATATTTATTGCTTTTCAAAAGATCCACATGGACATTTGTGGGCTGTGGCCTTTGACAGCCTCACTTGTTATCACGAAGTAAAAGCAGATGTTCGTGCTTTTATTTTCTTAGCTTCCTGATGTGCTTTCAGATTTATACGTGACTAACAAGATACAATATTCATCTGCAATTACTTAACTCCTAATTCTTTGAGTCTTTAGGCAGACAACATGACTCTTTAAAGCAGCAGAGTAATATTTTTCAAAACTTTGAGCTGAGTGGTAACTATGGTTACAAAATTTATATGAAGAACAACACTGTAAAATGAGTGAAAATAGATACCCAAATCCAGAGCTACTTCTTTTTGTAATGTTTTCAATATAGAAATATCTTCACTGTCTTTAAGATAATGCCTTACTTAGCTGTTAATTAACACCAGTTACTTGATACTGGAAGATTTATTGATTTATTTTTGATTTGTTTTGATCTGATCTGATTTGATTTGATTTGAATGCCGCCCCTCTCCGTAGACTCGGGGCGGCTCACAACACAATTGACGGGACCCGGAGAAGGCCCACTCTTTATAGAGACACATTCCTTTTTAATATTGAAAATATTCAAAGATTCTTACAGATTCACACCGAGTTGAAGAAATGAAGTAAAACTCATGAAAGTAGTCCTACTAATACTATTCACCCTGGCACAAGACGAATGATTATATTTTTAGAGAGCATATATTAATTTAATCCTATGAAAGTGACGAGTGTTTCCTTAAGATATATTAATTATTTGTGCTTGCCGTGCTTCAAGAATGACAGTAACCATGTCTGTCTTATATGTATCTCATTCAAATGCTAAAATAATTCTGTTGATGACTGATTTGTGGAATTTGTGTTTTGAATGAAGGTGATGACACAATGACAGGAGATGGGGGAGAATATCTGAGAGCTGAAGATCTAAAGGAACTAGGCGATGATTCCTTACCCAGTAGTCAATTCTTAGATGGCATGAATTACCTGAGATACAGCCTGGAAGGAGGCCACTCGGACAGGTACCACTTTATGGACATTTACAGGGATTTTTCTACTGCAATTATCTGTATTCTTTTTTCTAAGCAGCCTCTCAAAATGCAGATGACCGTTAGGGATGAAATAGATCTGTTTTATTTCTTGCAGGGCATGAGGAAAAAAAATATTCAGCAGATACTTAAACCAGTGATTTTCAATCTTTTTTGAGCCGCGGCACATTTTTTACATTTACAAAACCATGGGGCACATTGAGTGGGGAGGGGGGGGTGGCTAAAAAAAGTTTGGACAAAAAAATTCTCTCTCTCTCTCTTCCTCCCTTTCGCTCTATTTCTCTCTTTCTCCCTCCCTCTTTCTCTCTCTTTCTCTCTCCATCCCTCTTTATTTCTCTCTTCCTTCCTTCCTCTTTTTTGCTCTCTTTCTCCCTCCCTACCTCCGTCTATGTCTTTCTCTCTCCCACCTTCCCTCCCTCTCTTTCTCTCTCTCTCTTTCTTTCTCTATCTTTCTCTTTCTCTCTCCCTTGCTTTCTTTCTCTCTTGTTGTCTTTCTCTTTCTTTCTTTCTTTCTTTCTTTCTTTCTCTCATTCTCTTTCTTTTTCTCTCTCTTTCTTTCTCTCTCTCTTTCTTTCTCTCTCTCTTGCTTTCTCTCTCTCTCTTGCTCTTTCTCTCTCTTGCTTTCTCTCTCTCGCTTTCTCTCTTTCTTGCTCTTTCTTTCTCTCTCTCTCTTTCTTTCTTTCTCTTTCTCTCTTTCTCTTTCTCTCTCTCTTGTTTTCTTTCTCTCTCTTTCTCTCTTTCTTTCTCTCTCTCTCTTTCTTTCTCTCTCTCTCTTTCTTTCTTTCTCTCTCTCTTGTTTTCTTTCTCTCTCTGAGCTCCACGGCACACCTGACCATGTCTCACGGCACACTAGTGTGCCGCGGCACACTGGTTGAAAAACACTGACTTAAACTAAGTATGCTTCATTAAGGAGGAAAATTAACTCTGCAGGGAAAGTTGTTAGCAGTAACAATTGCAAAAAAAATGTTTTTTTATAAGTTTTTGAGGGCTTTGCATTTTAGGCATTGGGTTATAAAAGAGTATTTTTCACCATAGAACAAAAGAAACATCTTAGGAGTACAATGTGTTACGCAGTTCTTGCATTGTAAATTCAAAAAGACGTATTTGTCTTTTGCATTAGATACACAGTTAAATACAGATCTCTTAAAACAGAGTGGTATAGGGATGTTAATTTCTGCAAATCTGCAATCGCAGACTAGTTCCGGATTTTAGATGCATTCTGTAAGTTGCACATTTGAGGTTTATTAATATAAAATTGTTACCCTGTAATGCATTGTTTTGTGTAATTGAAGGTTACAGACCAAAGAGTTTAAGAAGTAGCATCTACATGACAAATGAACTTACTTTAAAAATATGGATCATTATTACAGAAAAAACAAGCTTGTCCTCAAAAACACTTGGCTTTTGCTACGGGACTATCTATACAATCCCATTTCAAGAACTGGTTCATTTTATTCATTAGAATCTCAGGGGATTTTTAAAAGTGTTCCATGGTTGGGTTTTTTTGTTTCTGTTTTTCTTCCCTTTTACGCTTTCATTAGTACTGTGCCCAGGTAGGTATTATGAGGCCTGAAAGCAATGCTTTCTGTTTTCCATTATGGCATCCATCTCCCAATTCCATTTTGCAAGCTTGACAAGGAAAAGCTTTTTAGGCTTTTTGGAAATTTACAGGACAACTAAAATCTGCTCTGACTACAGTTAGTAATTAGTTCAACCAAAGTTTAATCACTCTCCATAATGACATCTAGAAAAGTGCTAAATAAAAATCAGCTTTAGAAAATGCCACAATGTGAATTCTTAGTACTAGTAGCTATGTCTTACAGGAGAAAGTGGTGGGTACTATGATACTTATTTATTTATTTTATTTATTCATTCATTTGTCCAATACACAAATACATAGGAAGAAAAAATAGACATGTAGTAATATATATATAAGGGTAAAGTGAACTTAGAGGAGAGGATATATGAAAAAAGAGAATATATATGATAAGTGAGAGAAAGGAAAGACAATTGGACAGGGGACAAAAGGCACACAAGTGCACTTATGTACTCCCCTTACTGGCCTCTTAGGAACCTGGAGAGGTCAATCGTGGAGAGTCTAAGGGAGAAATGTTGGGGGTTAGGGGTTGACACAATTGAGTCCGGTAATGAGTTCCACTCTTCGATAACTCGATTGTTGAAATCATATTTTTTACAGTCAAGTTTGGAGCAGTTCATATTAAGTTTGAATCTGTTGCATGCTCTTGTGTTGTTGCGGTTGAAGCTGAAGTAGTCATTGACCGGTAGGACGTTGCAGCATATGATCTTGTGGGCAACACTCAAATCGTGTTTTAGGCGCCGTAGTTCTAGGCTTTCTAGGCCCAGGATTGTTAGTCTCTTTTTGTAGGATATTCTGTTTCGAGTGGAGGAGTGAAGGGCTCTTCTGGTGAAATATCTTTGGACATTTTCAAGGGTGTTGATGTCTGAGATGTGCTCTTTCTGGCCATTTATTTATAATTAAATTTACAGTTACAGTTATTTTTATTTTTCTTAACTAAATGAAGTGTATCAAAAATAGATAAGAAAATAATAGAATAAAGAAAAAGTATGTTTTCCTCTGTGTATAGAGAAATAGGAATTAGATTTTGGGAAAACATTGATGACTGCTAAAATTAAGTCATTGTGTCAGTGGATGAGTAAATTATATTCTTATTTTGTGCTGCTTCGAATCTGGAAAATCCATGGGTGGTGAAGAAGAAAAATACTGATAAAATATTAGTGATTTTTGAAGCATACAAAATAATAGAATGAAGATCAAATTTACCCTATGACAATAGTGCATTCTTAATTTGTATCACAAGTTTGTACTATCTTTGTAGTGGCAAAATCCCTATTTTATATAAGAATCCTGTATTTAATTACATTTCTTATATTATAATATGTATCAAAAAATACTATGAGCTTTGTTTTACTGCCATTAGAATTAGTCAAATGCTGTCCCCCAAAACTCATAATTTTAGTTTCATAAAGTCGTTATGTATAAATGCTTATTAATTATTGGAACACATAATTAACAGAGAAGTCATGGATTTGGGCTATCAAATCTTTTGCCAACCACTTGTCACTGTTTCTAAAATGTAGAGAAACATAAAAAATGGGCCAGAATTTGCTTATTTAAAGGTACATGTTATTAACAGCCCATCAAAGTTTTATACCTTTAGGAACAATGATCAGATATAGTTCATATCTTTCATTTTAAAGAACATCAAAAACCCATGGAGACTTTTAAACTGTATTAGGATCATAGCATGGGACAGAAAAATATAATCCTTATTCCCTATGATTTCTGACTGGAATTAGCCACAGTGATGTAATAAGCAACACTATTATTCCTGTTTATTTATTTATTGTTAGAGTTGAAAGGGACCTTACAGGTCATCAAGTTCAACCCCCTGCTTGAGCAGGAAATCCTACATCACTCCAGCCAAATGGCAGTCCAATCTTCTCTTGAAAATGTCCAATGCTGGGGAGTCCACAACCTCCGCTGGCAGGCCGTTCCACTGGTTGATCGCTCTAACCGTCAGGAAATTCTTCCTTATCTCCAAGTTGAATCTTTCCTTGGTCAGCTTCCAACCGTTGTTTCTCGTCCGACTCTCTGGTGCCCTGGAAAATAGTGTGCCCCCCTCCTTTCCGTGGCAACCCCTTAAGTACCTGTATACAGCTACCATGTTCCCCCTAGCCCTTCTTTTTACTAGACTATCCATGCCCAGTTCCAGCAACCTTTCCTTGTATGGCCTGGTCTCTAGTCCCCTTATCATTTTAGTTGCTCTTTTCTGCACCCTTTCCCGAGTCTCTATATCTCTTTAATATCCTTTTGTTTCAAAATAATTTTTCAGGAAAAAATGACGAATACAAGAGAATAATTACACTTTGCATTGGTTCTAATCAGATCGTTATCAAACTTGCCATTCTAAACCTATTTAGCTGACTATTACACAAAGGGGAAATGTGATTTATGTTAGCAGGTTTCCATATACTGTCCAATATGCAGAAGTGAGAGATGAGGAAAGAAAAAAGAAAACTTGGTTCCATGAACATGAATGTGTTCTATTGTCTCTGAAATTGTTCCACTTATTAAAATATACAGTGTTCCCTCGATTTTCGCGGGGGATGCATTCCGAGACCGCCCGCGAAAGTCGAATTTCCACGAAGTAGAGATGCGGAAGTAAATACACCATTTTTGGCTGTGGACAGTATCACAAGCCATCCCTTAACACTTTAACCCCTAAATCACCATTTCCCATTCCCTTAACAACCATTTACTCACCATTATTACTGGTACTCACCATTGAATAAGACACTTAGTGATCCTGGTATTTATAAACATAATTATTTATTAACAATAATTATTTTTTTTTGTTATTTATTTGCAAAAAATATTAGTTTGGCGATGACGTATGACGTCATCGGGCAGGAAAAACCGCGGTATAGAAAAAAACCCGCGAAGTATTTTTAAATTAATTTTTTTGAAAAACCATGGTATAGGCTATTCGCGAAGTTCGAACCCGCAAAAATCGAGGGAACACTGTAGTTCTGTTTAGTTTCATTTAATCAAAATTAGAAGAACGATCATCCGTATTACTGACTGCGGTTAGTACTTATACTACTGAAGGTAGTATAAGAAATATTAAAATAGAAGCATTATATGTATTTTCTACAGTTTCTGTGATATTTTATTTTGCATGTCGCCCTGAATAGTTGAGCATGATGAAGTTGTAAATTGTGTTGCTTAGGTAATATTTTAATGCTTATCACTATTTGAAACCTTAAGTTTACAATGATTCCAGGAAATTAGAAAAATGAGAATGATCAGCTGGCAATTACTCCCATATCAGAAGTGTCAAAAACAATATCTGAAATACATATTCTATCATTATGTGGAAATCATAGAGGGCTTAATATATTTGTAGTTAGGTTTTGAGAAAACCTAGGGAAATTAGGCTCAGATTTTAGTTGTGTGTAAGTCACTTTTTTTCTTTTTTGCTTTGCATCTCATGGCTTCAGCAAATGGTTTTCTATAGTTTTGTCTGTGTGCGAGACATATAAGTAGTGGTTGTGGTTGCAAACTTTTAAATGCTGTTGGCATAGAAAAGAAGAATCTTGCACTGTAGTAGCAGCAGTTGGCTGGCTATTATCTATGTACCTTCCAGGGGAATTTGTCTGCACTTCTTCTTGAAATATTCCCTTACATTTTGAAAAACAAATAATGGATTTTTTTCTGTCAGAAACAAAAAGAACATATAAGGACTGATTAGTCACACAACATGCATGATGTATTTGTAAACAGAACATTGAACATGTTGTGGTTCTGTTTATTTGCTTTGGAATAGAAAACCCAGAAGCATAACTCGAAGGAATAAAGGAAGGTACAGTGATACCTCGTCTTAGAAACGCATCGTCATACAAACTTTTCGAGATACAAACCCGGGGTTTAAGATTTTTTTGCCTCTTCTTACAAACTATTTTCATCTTACAAACCCACCGCCGCCGCTGGGATGCCCCGCCTCCGGACTTCCGTTGCCAGCGAAGTACCCATTTTTGTGCTGCTGGGATTTCCCTGAGGCTCCCCTCCATGGAAAACCCCACCTCCGGACTTCTGTGTTTTTGTGATGCTGCAGGGGAATCCCAGCAGGGGAATCCAAGCAGCGCAAAAACGGGCGCTTCGCTGGCAACAGAAGTCTGGTGGTGGGGTTTCCCAGCGAGGGAAGCGTCAGTGAAATCGCAGCATCACAAAAACACAGAGGTCCAGAGGTGGGGTTTCCCATGGAGGGGAGCCTCAGGGGAATCCCAGCAGCGCAAAATCGGGCACTTCGGCTGGCAAAAGGGGTGAATTTTGGGCTTGCACACATTAATCACTTTCCCATTGATTCCTATGGGAAACATTGTTTCGTCTTACAAACCTTTCACCTTAAGAACCTCATCCCAGCACCAATTAAGTTTGTAAGACAAGGTATCACTGTATATTAAAATAGTTTCCCCTGGAAGTGACACTATTTGCTAATAGCATGCTTTTTTCACCCCTGTGCTTTTGCTCATAATCCTATCTACACCGCTCCATCACAACTGCTGAAAAAATGTTGCCCAAATACCAATCTACCAGCCTGCGATCCTTCAGTTCAGACAGGTCTCGTACGCTGAGCCATACCTCGTACTTGAGAGACAGCACTATGATCGATGACACCGTCATTATCCCAAGTCACCAGGTAAAACATCTCAGATTATTTTTGCAGATCTAATCAATATAGAGCTTTATAATAATCCTTGTTGTGCAGAAAGGGATTTGAAAAGTAGTATTAGAATAAAATTAGATAGGAAATAATAGAATACTAGAATATTTAAAAAAACAAATTTACATTAAAACTGATACTTCTGAAAATGTTTTATCAAGAGAATATAAACATGGACTTTTCTGAAGGTTTAAGGCAGGGGTCCCCAAACCTTTTACACAGGGGGTCAGTTTACTGTCCCTCAGACTGTTGGAGGGCCGGACTATAAAAAAAAACCTATGAACACATCCCTATGCACATTGCACAAATCTTATTTAAAGTAAAAAACAAAATGGGAACAAATACAATATTTAAAATAAAGAAGTAATTAAATAATTAAGTAATAAAGTAATTTATACTTCTTTATTAACAAGTAAATTTAAACTTAAATCAACAAACTCCCTCCATTTCTCCTTCCTTCCTTCCTTCCCTCCCTCCCTCCTCTCCATTTCTCTCTTCCCTCTCTCTTTTCTTCCTTCTCTCTCATTTGTTTCATTTTCCTCTCCCTCGTTTTCTCTCCATCATTTTCTCATTTTTCTCTTTTCTCTCTCTCTCTCACTCTTTCCATCTATCCCCCTTTCTCTCTTCCTCTCTATCTCTCACTCTTTCTCTCTCTCTTTCTCTGTCCCTCTCTCTCTTTCTCTCTCTTTCTCTCACTCATTCTTTCTCTCTCCCTCTTTGTATCTCTCACTCTTTCTCTCTCCCCCTCTCTATCTCGCTCCTATCCTCCCCGCCCCTTGCCTCTGTACCGCCTCCTCGCTCAGCAGCAGACCGCGGTGAGTTGACAGGAGATTCGGGAGCTTATTATATCTATTGATAAAATTTCGTGGGCTGCCGCAGGCCAGATAAATTGCCTCAGCGGGCCACATCCGGCCCCCGGGCCTTAGTTTGGGGACCGCTGGTTTAAGGCTTCAATCTTGTATGCATTTATCTAAGAGGAAGCTGCATTAGGTTCCTTCTAAGTAGTTATGAAAGGCATTGTATTGCAATTCTAAGATGATTGTAATCACTCAATATAATTATTATTTTTCCTAGTGCTCTATCTCATGAGTCTAAATAATTTAAAATAAACTATTTTTATCCAAATGTAGAAACATTTTAATGGGTTGACTAGAGACACTGCAAAGAGAAAAAAAGAAAACATATTTTTTCTGCTCTTCCAGATAGCTGCATTAACTAAAGAAGGTGAAAGAACTTCATATCGTTTAAGTTGGAGTCCTGATAATCTAGATAACATAACTCTTTCTGCTAGCCCTATTCATTCTGGGTAAGTAATCTATGCTAACTTTTTCTTAGGATGTATTTTTTTTATTAATTTATTTCATTAATTTTGAAAAATAATCTTAATTTTCAACCATACTTTGAATTTCAAACATATTTGTGATGGCATCTTCCTTAAAAATGTTGAAAAACCTTTCTTGGTTATCGTAATGGCTTTATGGTTACAAAACATTCTTTCTTATGATCATCCCATTTAAGCCTATTTGAAATATATTTAAATCAATTATCTTGAACATACAATAAGGCAGACATCAAACTTCTAAATATTTGTATTAATTTCTGAAATTGCATGGTACTGTTACTGTGGCAGGTTGTGTTTCACAATTTATAGAGTATTAGGTAATTAAAATATTTAGAGTTAAATTTTCGATAGGAATGGTACAGTTTTATGTTAGATATTAAATGGTATCCAGTTTTATGGCTCTTTTGCTGTAATACTTGCGGATATGATATTAATTATTCTACCAGATTTTATTAGATCAATTTTTAAATTTACATTTCAACACAGAAAGTACTTTGAGACAATTCTTTAAGGGAGGGGTTCTCAACCCCCGGGATATGGCCTAGTACTGGCCCACAGCCCATTTGGAACTGGGCTGTGTAAACAGTGGGCAAGCCCGTGCAGCTCCATTTGTACAAGTGGCGACCACCTGCAATCGCTTGGAATGTTCCATTTGCACAAGTGGCAGGTAGCCATGGTCGCATGCGAAGCTCCATTTGGGTGAGCAGGAGGCGCACACATTCACTTCTTGCTCAAATGGAGCTGCGCTATGAGCGTGCATTCCCTCTCCACTGCTCGCCAGTCCGCAAAGCAAGAAAGGTTGGAGATCCCTGCTTTAAGATATCTTCATGCAAAAAAAAAAACCCCTCCCAATGAACTAAGCTCAGTGGACTTGTATGATTCAGGTTCCATCCTCTGAATATCTAGAAGCATCCTACATGTGATAAACATTTCAGATATAAGCTTTTATTTGACAGGAAAGTTATACCAATTAACTTCAACCATGGCATCTCTATTGTGTTGGTGTCATGATAAGGTGAAGGGTCAGTGAAGCCAGGTGAATAGGAACAAAAAGGATAAGGTAAAAATGTATGGTTCTAATTCAGTAGCCATTAAGAGTTCTTGAAGCCAAACCAACTGTTTTTCACTTCAGCTAATAAAGTAACTTTAATAATCTATACCTGTTTGAAAGTAAAACTGCTTGGTAATGAAGTGAAAATGAAACCCGTTCTTATTGGATTATAGTACAGTGGTACCTCTAGATACGAGCTGCTCCACATGCGAGTATTCCAAGTTACGAGCCGCGACGCGAGCGAAAATTCTGTTTGACACCCGAGCTCAAATTCAGGATACGAGCTGAGCTTCCGCTAGGTGGCGCAAGAATCTCCTTGCTTCCAGTTATCTTGGCGCGAAAAACAAAGTCTAAAGGCCTTCGTTCGAGATGCGAGTTGATCGACTTACGAGCTCGGGTCTGGAACGAATTACACTCGTATGTCGAGGTACCACTGTATAAGTATCACAATACCAACTTTTAGAATGAGATTTAAAAACAAAAACAGTTAAAAGATACATATTTAAGCTAAAAAAAAAAAGAAACATTTTCATGAATACTGTAGTGTGTAATAAAACATTTAATTTAATAGTAAGTTTTCACCAAATATTAGAGGCGGGAGATTGTGAGAAGCAAATATCTTCATAGCCTTTTAAACAAACTTGTAAGATATTTTGAGATTCATCTAAATATTGCAACCATTTGGTGGTGGTGGAAGTAATTTAGATTGTTTATCAACAACTGCACCAGTGAACAGCTCCACTTACTTTTTCCTATCGGTACTGGGATCCTGAGGCCGGCGTGGGTGCACGCGCCCCAACACGTGTGTGAGATTTTGCTTCTGCACATGTGCCTGAAGCGAAATCTCATGTGAAGATGCTCACGTGGGTGAGATTTTGGCAATTTTTGCCCTTTTTTGCTAGAAGCAAAAAAAAGGCAAAAATTTGCTAGAAACAAGAAAAGGCAAAAATTGTCAAAATTTTGCTTGCACAATCATCTTTGCATGAGATTTCACTACAAGTGGCACCGGACCAGATTATCTCATGGACCGCCTTCTGCTGCACGAATCCCAGCGACCAGTTAGGTCCCACAGAGTGGATCTTCTCCGGGTCCCGTCAACTAAAGAATGTCACTTGGTGGGACCCAGGGGAAGAGCCTTCTCTGTGGCGGCCCCGGCCCTCTGGAACCAACTCCCCCCAAAGATTAGAATTGCCCCCACCCTCCTTGCCTTTCGTAAGCTGCTTAAAACCCACCTCTGCCGTCAGGCATGGGGGAATTGAGACCCTCTTCCCCCTAGGCCTTTACAATTCTATGCATGGTATGTATGTATGTAGGTTTGGTTTTTTATATTAATGGGTTTTTAATTGTTTCTAACATCAGACTACTATTGTACAATGCTTTATTGTTGCTGTTAGCCGCCCCGAGTCTACGGAGAGGGGCGGCATACAAATCTAATAAGTAAGTAAGTAAGTAAGTAAGTAAGTAAGTAAGTAAGTAAGTAAGTAAGTAAGTAAGTGCACAGAAGCAAAATCTCACAGAGGCACACGCACACGTGTTGGGAGCATGCGTGTCCTGCTGGCCTCCGGAACCCACCAAAAACTCCTACCAGATCACTGATCCCATTCGTACCGGGTGGGCCCATTACAGAACTGTTTCCTTATAATCAATTTAAGATAAATGCCTTCTTTGAAATGTCTAACAGCAAAGCTTAGGGGCAAAAGCATTACTGATGCATGCTAAATGTAAACTGTTTTTTTCGTTTTCTCTGTGCATATTTAGTGTTAACATGCTGGAAAAGATGTATAGAAAATATTTTGAAGGATATGGAATAGGAAATATGAATTCAATGCATTCAACTGATTTATGTATTCAATTTATAATTCAATGCTGTCTTAAGTTAGTTACTTATATGGGAGAAGAACATTTTCTAAATATTTAAGCAGCATCTATATAGTATACTTTAGAAAAAATACTGAATCAAGGAAATCTTAGATTCAAGTATTAAAATTCATCATTAAAATGTATATTATAGATAGCTTCTACAGTATTGTTTCCACTTTTTTGAATTGTAGTCTATAGTTCTTTATGCATTAGTTTTGTCCATGTAATCTGTCCATATACATGAAAATATACACAGATAGATAGATTCCTGGTCAGTTCTTTCTTGCAAGAGGATTCTGGCTGAGAGATCCTAACTCATTGTTTTATAACAGCTTAGACAACATATAGATACAGATCTATAACAGTTATTATAATAGCAAATGTCAAATAGTGTCTAATTTTTTGAATAAATTTAGTTGTAGAAAAATTAGCCCACATTACTTTCTTAGCGAATTTTCTAATTTTGATTAGTTGTTCTTTCTTTCTTTTTTTGTGGGAGGTATATGGGAGGGACCAGTACTTACAATTGACAAATAATTAGAGTTGTTATTCTTAGCTGCCTGTCTTCCAAAAAGGATATTGGATCATTGCTAACAAGGTAAATGCTATTTCTTGCTTTCACCTAATAGAGTATCTTCACAAAGATTGATAAGAAACAGGACCTAGCAGCTAGAAACCAAGCTTTCTAAAAAATATAAAATCAAATGCATTTACAAAGTAGTAATATACAGTGATACCTTGTCTTACGAACTTTGTTTCTGGGACGAGGTTTGTAAGTAAGGTGAAAAGTTTGTAAGACGAAACAATGTTTCCCATAGGAATCAATGGAAAAGCGATTAATGCATGCAAGCCCAAAACTCACCCCTTTTGCCAGCTGAAGCGCCCGTTTTTGCGCTGCTGGGATTCCCCTGAGGTTCCCCTCCATGGGAAACCCCACTCCGGACTTCCATTGCCAGCGAAGTGCCCGTTTTTGTGCTGCTTGGATTCCCCTGCAGCATTGCAAAAACACGGAAGTCCGGAGGTGGGGTTTCCCATGGAGGGGAGCCTCAGGGGAATCCCAGCAGCGCAAAAATGAGTGCTTCGCTGGCCACAGAAGTCCAGAGGCGGGGCATCGCAGTGGTGGCGGCTTGGGTTTGTAAGGTGAAAATAGTTTGGAAGAAGAGGCAAAAAAATCTTAAACCCCGGGTTTGTATCTCAAAAAGTTTGTATGACGAGGGGTTTGTAAGACGAGGTATCACTGTATTTATAAAGTTTCTGAAACTTTTTTAAAAAGTTAGTCTTGTCAGATAAGTGAACAAAGTATATATGACATATTTACTAATTTTAGACCAGCACTAGGGTTGGGTTCCAATTTACTTCACTGATGGTTTGCTCCCACCCGGATCGCATGGGTGCGCTTCATGGACATGCGTCATGGGCACATATGTGTTTTGTGTGCACATGCATGGGCAGGAATGAAAAATCCCAAACCCCCAAAGCTGAAAAAAAGATGGCCACGGCATGCATAGTACCAGAACTTAGCTTCTGCATATTCTCAGAAAGAAAAAAAAGAAGAAAATTCAAAACAAATTTTAAAAAAGATGGCTGCGGCCATGGCCCAGCAGCGAACTTTCTAGTTCATTGATATCATTGTGATGTTACCAATGGAAAGCCAAAAAGAAAAAGAAGATGGCGACTGCATGCACAATGCCAGAACTCAGCTTCTGCATATTGTCAGAAGGAATTTTGTTAAAAAAAGATTATAAATACAATGGCGGCATCCATGGACTGGCACCATCCGATCCGGTTCAATGATGTCATTGTGATGTTATCAGTGGGTTGCTACCAGTTCAAGTGATTTGGTCCAAACCGGGAGGAACCTACCCCTGATCAGTACCATGGAAGAAAGAAATGGGGAAAAAAATCATCTTTTCTCCAGGAAAAATCATATGTTGCAATAAACCTAGAATGAAAATGATCAGGGAAATAGAGCAGGGAAATGAACTAAAATTTTATGGGGGGAAAAACCCTAAATGCAAAATATTTTCAGATTATCATAATATGAAAATAAACTGATATGTGCAATTAAATAATACTGTTGAGCAGATTTGGGGGGGGAATTAAAATTTAAAAATAAATGCAAGGTAATAAATTAAGGTAATTTTTCTAAATCCACTTTCAGTCGAGTGGTTGCAAGCATATATAGTTACTTAGAGATAGCTTTAATTGAACCTAATGGATTAATTAATTGAACTTAATCAAACTTTGAATTTTTAGCAGACATAAATAGAATTATGTTATAAGTTATCTGTGTTTAAGGTCTTGGTAATTTGCTGCTGCAAAGTTGTCCTTTGTTCTTTTTTTATAATTTGATTTTTTTTTAATGCAGAACAATATAGTAAGACATGTCATGCTTAATTAAAACATTGTTTGGCTTATCATATGGATGCAAATGATTATTGTTCAGCTGTATAATGGTGATGTCATACAAGCTCAACTGTATACATGCATGCCAGCAAAGTGGACTGAGACATGTGCACAATAAATGCAGGTAGTCCTGGACTTGTGACCACAATTTGAGTCCAAAATGTATGTTGTTAAGTGAGACATTTATTAAGTGAGTTTTGTCCCATTTTTCAACCTTGCTTGCCACAGTTGTTAAGTGAATCACTGCAGATGTTAAGTTAATAACACGTTTATTAAATGAATCTGGCTTCCCCATTTACTTTGCTCATCAAAAGGGCAGCAGAACACTGTAATAAGTACAAGTCAGTTGCCAAGCATCAGCCGCCCCGAGTTTGCGGAGAGGGTGGCATGCAAATCTAATAAATAATAATAATAAATAACAATCTGAATTTTGATCACATTACCACGAAAAAACGGCAATGGTTGTAAGTGGGAGAAATGGTCACAAGTCACTTTTTTCAAGGCTATCATAACTTTGAAACATCACTAAATGAACTGTTGTAAGTCAAGAACTACCTGTATGGCTAGGAAGCAGATTCTTGACATCTGTTGACTTCCTAGAATATTCATAGGAAATGTTCCACGCGTGAAAAGTGCTTTTTGATGATTGTAGAGGCAAGACGATTATTTAAAAGTGGTTACAAAAGAATGTATCCTCCATCTTAGCTACCTACATATGCTCTTCATGCTGTTATGTTTAACGTTTTCCTCTTCACCATTGGTAGATAGATACCTTTTCTGACTGATTTTATTTCATTTGTTCATTCATTCATTCATTCTTTTTTGTTTTGTTTTGCTAAATTATCTCTTCTGTTGCAGCCACTCCTCTCCATATTTTGACCATGAAAACAGCAGGTGAACTTATATATAATTTCATGTTAATGCTAACTTCCTTTTCCCTTCTTTCCTCTACCATCCGTTTAATTTACTCACATCCTTGACCTCATTCATTATTTGGTGTAGGAGATTAATCCTCTTATATTTACCATTTAATCTTAAGATTTTGTTTCATAGAATTGCAATGCAATTTTCAACTAGTATTCATGTAGGAAGCCTTCCAAAGGACCTAAATGCACTCTTTTTAGTTTTTATATCTCTACTGCATATGAATTGTGGATAGTGGAATTTGGCAATTTAAAGTAATTGACTTATATATTTGTTCTGAAACATTTCTGAAGGAACAAAATTAGTTCTTCGGTTAAATATTTATTAATAGAAAACAATAAATCAGCTTTGCCTGATCACAGGCTCTTACTGCACGTCTACATAGCTAGAGAGTTAGAAGCAAGATGGAGATTCTCTCCTTCTTCACCAACAAGAGAGGAAGTGATGCTGGCTATCTTAGACAGGATTTACATCATAATGGGCAGAAGCTAAATTAACATACACAGAGTTAACTATTTAATTACTGAATGTCTCTGAATGTCTCTGGGGCTGGCAATACACAGCGTGACACCCCTTCTTTGGCAGTCATCAGGGACATTGGTTCACATTCAGTAATTAAATAAACCATCCTCTGCTACCATGTCAGATTATAGGTGATTAATCACAGCCCGCGTGAGCTGCAATGAAAAGAATTGATTTTTCAAGTGTATTTATTACATACTATCAGCCCTCCTTTAGTTTTTCCAAAAGCTCCAACGTGCATATGCCCATGTCTAATAAGTTCAGTAATAACTTTAAAAATCTGATGTATGTAAAAATAAGCGTGACTCTATAAACAGAGCACATATTTATAAACTGGCAATCCAGCTTTACTATTTGAATTATATTCAATTTTTTAAACTGCTCACATTAGGTTTTAATTGGGTGCTTTAGTGGTCTTTTCATTTTGATGTCTTTAAATGAGAATATCCTGTTAGACTACTACTACTACTATTATTATTATTATTATTATTATTATTATTATTATTATTATTATTAGATTGAGTGGTCTATTATTCAACTTTAGTTATTTCATATTCTTGACTAACTGGTTGCTGACCCTTCCTTTTCCCCCTGCCTAATATGGTCTATACAACACAATTCTGGAATGGGGATATTGTGAAAATACTGTACTCCAAAAACAATTGTCCTTTCCATCTTTATCGTGATGAGCATGTCTACTTGTCTAACTAACTATTGTACCTGAGCTCATTATGCATAGAGTTTTATTCCCATCTCCCCCAGTAAAAACACATATCCACAGTTAATTGGCTATAGTTACCTTCGCATGAAAATCATATTTAGACATCTAAAGTGTCTAGTTTATATTTAATAATATAAATCTTTTCAAAAAATATTGTCCCATCCTTACCAAATATTTCTAAGCTAAACGGTGCAGAGTTTTATTCTTTCTTTTGATAGTCTTCCCAATAAGTTATTTTGTGGGAGAAACGTAGTACAGTGTTCCCTTGATTTCCGTGGGGGATGCGTTCCGAGACTGCCCGCGAAAGTCAAATTTCCGCGAAGTAGAGATGCGGAAGTAAATACACTATTTTTGGCTATGAACAATATCACAAGTTTAACACTTTAAACCCATAAATTGCAATTTTCCATTCCCTTAGCAACCATTTAGATTATTACTCACCATGTTTATTTATTAAAGTTTATTAAAAAAATATTTATTAAAGGCAGACGAAAGTTTGGCGATGACATATGACGTCATCGGGTGGGAAAAACCGTGGTATAGGGAAAAAACCCGCGAAGTATTTTTTAATTAATATATTTGAAAAACCGTGGTATAGTCATTTCGCAAAGTTCGAACCCCCGAAAATCGAGGGAACACTGTAATTTAAATTAAATGTTAGGGGTAAATAATTAGATAGATTGTAATTCTTTTTTAAGGCCATTATTTGCAGGTCTAAAATTGAAATTTCCTGGAACAATCTCAAATCATTGATACAATATTTTTTTAAAATATTATCTTTTCTACTTTATCCAAAAGTATGCCGTTTATGTAAAGTGTGTGTTTGTATCGGAATTATTCTGCCTAGAATAGTCTTATCGTTGCTTCTTTTAATATGAGTAACTTAAATAAATTTAGAAGACAAATGAAAAGATGTACATCCAAGGAAACTGACTGTTATATCTAGACTATGAGCCAGAAATATGAAATTTAAGCATTTTTCTTGATCTAAGAGTACAGTTTTTAATGGTGTTTGAATATTTGCTACAAAAAATGGGAGGGATCAGGATATGTTTTTCCTTAGATTCTGAAGCATCCTGCTGATGTATTATTTTATAATTTTAATAATATATTTGTATAGCATGAAAAAGGCCTTTTTTGTCTCATGGAAAGAAAACATTCTGCTAAAAAACAAAACCCAGAGACAGAATCTCCTTCCAATAGCTATTGAATTGATCTATTTATGGATAGTCTTTTCCAGACTTTGGATTTTATAAAATACTCTGCCCTAACATTAAAAAAATTTAAATATGAAATGCACCAAAATGTCTGACAGTTTTTAGTGGAATTGTATAAGATTTGGTATTTTCAAGCAGAATCTTGGGAGATTTTGAGATTTAACAAAATTTTGGAATCTTTGAACATATTTTATTTACTGGGGGATCAGTGGAGTATAAAAGACAGGTATAAATATTTGGGACAAGTGTATCATTTATTTTCATCATGTAAATTTTGTAAGGATTATTCAGAAAGGTTTAAGAATGACTAAATCAACAATTTGACTATATGCAATTTGGATACAAGCCTAGCATAAACAGTTATATAACTTAGACTGTTAAGAAGAGATACACATTTAAAAATAAACATGGGAATCCCAAGCAAATTTATTAGGAATTAATCAAAATTCCCAGTCCCCCAAAATCCAAAACACAATTCAAAACCCTTAAACAATAAAACAAAAAAAAAAAAAGAAAATTAAACTTTAGCTAACATATTATTCCCTTGTTGAAACCACCAATGCATGCACTCTTCCATAACTTTGTGTTGCTTGTTCTCTGTGCAATTTTATACTACAAAACTACCAACTGTTTGTCTACAGTCCATTTCTCTTTAAACTTTGAAATAAAACGTCCTTCCTGGATTCCTGATTGCATTTGGTAAGATCTAGAATTGGCAACTCCCCACTTTCCTTTGGGCAAGATAACTCTTGTATATTTGATAAATTAGGAAGTGTGATTGACATTGTAGCTGTAAACATGGATCATTGTATCTGCTAATGTCTTGTGGTGTTTTTTTTTTACTGTTATTGAGGAATATCAACGCATTGGGATAGGAAAGACTTTAGATGCATGGCATGTTTCAAGGTCATGGTTCTTCATCTTCATCCACATTGATTTGCTTATTTATATTTTTCATGTAATATTGACTTGAGAAAAATGCAAAACTTAGCAAATGCTTTAAAAGAAATAAATTCAGTACAAAATATTTATATTACCTATTAGTTTTATCTTAAGGGACAGAATTTCAAGACGATCCCAATGAAAAATGTGTAACCACACATGGCTACATTTCCATACATTTTACATTCTATTTTGCTGGTTGTCAAATTCATGTGTTATTTTTTATTATATTTAAACATCAGATGACAATAGGTATTGTGCATCAGGTGCCTTATATGAGTAGGAATTCCAACATGTTATAACATCCTAAAGAGTTTAGTCCTTGCTAAGATACAACATTTACAAAGGTTGACATTCAGAAAACCTCTTCCCATTTTCCATATTCCTTTTTTGTTAAGAATTTTATTGTATTCTGATATTACCCACAATTTTCTAATCAACCTTGGCATATGTTACAGAGCACTCTGTGTAGTATCCAGGACAACTTGTACAAATTAATCAAGTTTTTGTTAGTATTGTGTTAATTGGATTGACTCTCTAAAAGTAATAAAAATATTTCTGATCTTTTTATCTGTGCAACTAATTAAAAGTTCTCACTACAACTTAATCATAAGTGCATAACATACATGTTAATCTTGATCATTAAGAATGACTAGTACACATATTTAAAATTTGTTGCTTCTGAAATAATTTTCTAACACGCATTATAACTCTTTTTCATGCCTAATTTTTCCCAATTTTCCCAATTTTCAGTTTTCTGGTCAGTTTTATGGTTGACGCTCGAGGTGGTGCTATGCGGGGTTGCAGACACAATGGGCTTCGAATCATTATTCCACCTCGGAAATGCACTGCTCCAACTCGAGTTACTTGCCGGTTGGTCAAACGCCATAGACTCGCCACAATGCCTCCAATGGTCGAAGGAGATGGTCTTGCCAGTCGCCTTATCGAGGTTGGGCCGTCTGGCGCTCAATTTCTTGGGTAAGAATTTTCTTTTTAAAAAATCGTAAATACTAATTAACAAGAAAATAATAATTTCACTTGAGCCAGAGTGGGGTGGCTTGGCATTTTAACAGTAGAAGTGAAAAGATTTGCAGTGCAAAGAACGGATCTGATAATTCAATCAGCTTGTGTACGTTTGAATTTAAAGCAACAAGTCAGGTTTACTGCACTTCCTGAAATCAACTGGTGTAAGCCATGCTGAGCTGTAAAAGAAAACCCATTTTATTATAATATACCATCAATTAATTACCTATTCACTTTTAAGGTTAAATAAAAATAGCAGCAGAAATGTCGATACAGATGTAATACCTGTTGAATAATGCAACACAAGCAAATGCTCCCTTCACAAGCAACTTGTGTTCACTCAGTAGGTATTTTCTCAGTAATTGAGATCTCCCGGGAAGCACAAACCAGTGATTTTTCTGGGGCCAAGCAATAGAACAACTTATCTGACTGCAATTTATCCTTATATTGCAAGGCCTGACAGAAAGATCAAACTTGCTGCAAATGTTTCAGCATTTTTTGTTCTTGTTTTCCTTCTGTTTTTTTTTTAATTTTGCTGAAACTTATCATTTTCGATACTTTTGTTTTACCAACGTTTTCCCTTATCAGTGGTGGCATCCAAAAGTGGATGATCAAAGGGACTTCCCTCTGCTTAGAATGAATGAATGAATGGCTTCTGCTGGAAACCAAAGGATGAAGGCATAAAAGGAACACCTTAAATCTGTTATGGCGCAAATACCTAAGGCCGTTAACCAAGTTTTAAGTCTGAGTTGTTTTCTAATAATATCTTGTTTAGAGGTTGGGTTTTTAGAGGAAAATCTGCTATGCATTATAGCTAGGCAAAGCATCACTCTCCTACCATCTTGTAATTTTGTTATTGGTGTGTTTTAGCAAGGAAACGAGAACATCTCTAAATTTAATAAATACTGTACGCAAGAGCAAATTTGTAGTGTAGGATTGCTGCTAGAATTTTAATGAAACTCCATTCAAAACTATATACAGGTTTAAATTTAAAAAAAATGCACCAGATCTAAATCAATTGCCTATGCACATCATGTATTTTAGGTTCTTATGTTAATTCCAGTATAAAAATGACCAAGATTATTTTATTTCCATGGCCTTGTGAGGATTGCCTATGAAAATTGGCACACGTTGAAAAGTTTTCATACAATTTCCTTAAGGCCACAACTTATACCATGGCATTTTCCTGGGTGGTGTCCTGACAATGAAATCAGAGACACTGAACATTTCTAGCCAAACAAAATCTTGTTGCCATATATGTCATTCATTTTTTCATCAGTTCTGAGTGGCTCCCATTAATTTCAAGAAGTGATGCTGATGTATCACTGGACCTACTAATAAACTATAAGTTTCTCTATTATGGGAGACGTATTTCATAAATTGCAAATACAGTGATACCTCATCTTACAAACGCCTCGTCATACAAACTTTTCGAGATACAAACCCGGGGTTTAAGATGTTTTTGCCTCATCTTACAAACTGTTTTCACCTTATAAACCCACCGCCGCTGCTGGGAAGCCCCACATCCAGACTTCCGTGTTTTTGTGATGCTGCAGGGGAATCCCAGCAGGGGAATCCCAGCAGTGCAAAAACAGGCGCTTCACTGGCAACGGAAGTCCGGAGCTGGGGTTTCCCAGCGAGGGGAGCCTCATAGCAATCCTAGCAGTGCAAAAACACAGAGGTCCGGTGGTCGGGTTTCGAGGACTTTGGTGTTTTTGTGATGCTGCAATTTCACTGATGATCCCTTCACTGGGAAACCCCACCTCCGGACTTCCGTTGCCAGCGAAGCACTCGTTTTTGCGATGCTGGGATTCCCCTGCAGCATTGCAAAAACACAGAAGTCCAGAGGTGGGATTTCCCATGGAGGGGGAGCCTCAGGGGAATCCCAGCAGTGCAAAAACGGGCGCTTCGGCTGGCAAAAGGGGTGAACTTTGGGCTTGCATGCATTAATCGCTTTTCCATTGATTCCTACGGGAAACATTGTTTCGTCTTACAAACTTTTCACTTTAAGAACTTCGTCCCGGAATCAGTTAAGTTTGTAATACAAGGTATCACTGTAAATAAAAAGGCAGAAACCTGTTCAGTGTAAAATTCCACTCTGAGCAGATAGTGGCACTGAGGTTCGGTTAAAAAAAAAAGTAGTACATAAAGGTATTTTTTTTATTTCTTTCTTTCACTGCTGCTTGGATGTACTCAGTAAACTTCACCTGCCTACGGCTCCTCCCCCACTTAATGAGGGAGAAAGTTTGGTCAGCCGAATCCTACAGCTGGGGCCTCCAGGGACCAAATTTCTTGGGTAGGAGAGACTTAAAACAAATTGATGGATGCCGGCCTTCCCATTCTTCTCCTTCTGCAATATTATTTTTTATGTCATTGTGCCCATGACATTGTCCTTTCTATGATTTTATAGTATGTATTCCTAACCTTTAGTGGACCATTTCTAGCCTTTGTGATATGTGGTTGTTGTTTTGGTGATATGTTTCTACTTTTTCTTATTAAAGTTCCTTGACCTCACCTTTGATTTAGCATGAGAAAATATTAGTTATAGAATGTACCAGTCACTTCTGCTGTTATGTGCTTGATGTCTGTAGCAAAGCAACCTGGACTGAAAGCAAAGGAATCTGTTGGATTATTACTATAATTATATTTCTACCATAATCCCCAGTATGATACATGTCTTACATACTGGTTATAGCATAACATTTAGCACGATCGATAAATACGGCTATATATAATTCAATTCTTCTTGTGAAATTATTAATATAAAATGTATTTACAGAGTTTGCAAAAGTAGAAAGCATGTTTTAAGACAGTTAATTAGAGATATGCATAATAAACATTTTTAAATCTTTGCATTTGTAAAATAATCTGAAAAGAATTATTTCAATATATTCATCATATTAAAAATATTTTTAAGGAAAATGTCAGTTAAAATAAAGAGCCAGTTAAAATCAATGTTCATGAAGCACAAAAAAAATATTCTGTTACTTAAAGTGCTTTCTTTCATTCTTTACAGATAGTCCTCATCTTACAACCATTATTATAGTGACCGTTTGAAGTTACAACACTGAGAAGTTTGTCACACTTCTTAAAGTTGCAGCATCCCCAAGGTCACCTGATCAAAATTCAGATCCTTGGCAACTGGTTCATATTTATGATGGTTGCAGTGTCCGGGGATCATTTGCAACCTTCTGACAAGTAAAGGCAGTGGGAAAGCCAGATTTGTTTAACAACCATGGTAGTAATTTGATAACTGTGACGAGAAAGGTTGTAAAATGGAGCAAAATTCACTTAACAACTCTAGCAACAGAAATTTCGGACTCAATTTTGGTCATAAGTTGAGGATTATCTATATTATAAAACATATTTTTTCTTTACCATTTACATACACCGTACATTCTTTGTAAGGATTCCTGCATACAATTCCATACTTCAAAATAACTTTCAATTTTATGGAATTTAACAGTGTTTTTTTTTAAAAAAAAAATCATATATGTGTCTTTGGTAAGGTTCTATTTATATAGAATAAAACTAGACACTCACTGTTCCTTAGCTACAGTATAAAGATACTATTCACAACCACAGCAAGGAATAACAAAGAAGCTGGCAGAGTTCCAGGTCTTTTTGTTACAGGCTTTAAACAAAACTATCTGTTTGTTTCTTTATTGTCACAATCTTTTAACATGATGTGTTGCTACAATAGGCCTGTGATTGTTGAAATTCCTCACTTTGCGGCATTACGTGGTAAAGAAAGAGAGCTGGTGATTTTGCGCAGTGAGAATGGGGACAACTGGAAAGAACATTTCTGTGAATTTACGGAAGATGAGTTGAATGAAATACTAAACGGAATGGATGAAGGTACAAGATACAATAAAAACAAATCGAAGTAGCAATCTTATGCTAACTTAGCTAGAAGGAATAGAAATTCCAATTTGCCTTATAGTTACTGTAAACTATTTATATGCTCAAAATAATGAGAATAGTTATATACCGTGTTTCCCCGAAAGTAAGACAGTGTCTTACTTTCTTTTTACCCCCAAAAGCCCCACTACGTCTTACTTTCGGGGTATGTCTTACATTGGAAAAAAATTGAAAGGGTCGCGTTCCCGAAGGCATCTCCCCAGAGTCCAGAAGGGCAGCCGCGGGACAGGAGCCTCGTGAGCCCTTTTCAAAGTTCAACCTCAGGGCTCCAAGCGGCGTGCACACGTGGACCCACAGACGCGTTTCGGGGAAGCGTGTGTCTGGAGGGGAGGAGCCGCTCTGCACAGTTGGGCAGCCCCACCTGCTTGCCGGAAAGGAGATGGGTGAAGGAGGGTGCAGCTCCGGCCGCTCGCCTCAGAGCTGGTCGGCCTTGCTGGCCACTTGCAGCCGAGCCTTGCTGGCCACTTGCAGACTCGGTTGCTGGGACGAGCGCCTTCGCTGCAAGCCGCCGCCCGCTCGACTCACTTCGGACCAGCGACGTCCTTCGCTTTGCCAAGCCGGGGAAGAGGCGGTGGCGCCGCGGCGAGGCGAAGGGCGCGCGGGGAGCTTGGAAGCGACGTCATCGGGCTCCCCCGCCCGGCAATACCCCCGTGTTTCCCCAAAAGTAAGACATATGTCTTACTTTCGGGGTACGGCTTATATTAGCCGACCCCCCTGAAACCCCCGATACGTCTTACAATCGGGGGTGTCTTACTATCGGGGAAACAGGGTAGTAGAACGTTAACATATTTTCAGAAAGAGAGAAAAATGCGATACGAATCGAATTCCAGTAATGAAGTTCCTTATCTAACTAAAACTCTCATGTCTGTAACTTTTAACTGGACGGAATGGTGCATCATGTACATTGATGGGCTGCCAAAATTTTTACTGCCACACTGTGGACGTGGATTATTTTGTGGGTGTGTCTTGATGGTCATGTGATCGGATAGGAAGGCTTGCCAGCCATGTGACCAGGTGGGAGTGGCTTGACAATCTTGTGACTGGGGGTGCGAAAAGGCCATGTGACCGGGTGGGAGTGGCTTACCGACCAAGATAAGTTTTCAAATAGGTGCTTGGATTATTTTTCAGTTGATTAAGTCACATTATTTAAATAGCCACACAAAGGACAAGGGATAGACAGCATTATTTGTTGAGGAGCACAATAACATTTTAAGGTTTTGTACTGAACCCATAAGGTTCAGTATGATAACAGATTAGGCAAGTAGCTCAATTTTGCTCTAAAAGTTCAGTTCTACATAATGATTAAAATGATGAAAGAATTTATGGGTAAAAACATACTATTTAATTATTTCCTATTTTAAAAATAATTAAGGCTCATTTATTTATTTTATTTATTTTACTTATTTTACTTATTTTACTTATTTTACTTATTTTACTTATTTTACTTATTTTATTTATTTTATTTATTTTATTTATTTTATTTATTTTATTTATTATTTTATTTTATTTTATTTTATTTTATTTGTTTGTTTGTTGATTTGATTTGATTTGATTTGATTTGTATGCCGCCCCTCTCCGTAGACTCGGAGTAAGGTACTAGACAAGGAAGCGCAATAAAAATCTATTAAGTATTCAATAAAGAGTGCATAAAATTATTACCCCCACTGCGTTCCCCCACCTCCTGGGGAGGCAGCAGCCCATTATTGATCATGGAGCAAAACCTTTTCAAACAAATTACTGTACCTCTAATGAACTACCTTACAGAATGCATCCAGATTCTGGAATTCAGGAGTCCTGTAAAATTTAAATTTGGCAAATGTTACAAATAAAAATCATATAAAAAATTTATATTCAACCTGGGCTACTTTTAAGAAAGAACACCTCTGAATACTGAAAGTACACCTCTGAATACTAAAATACTAATTTTTAAAGAAGTTTTCAAATAGGAAATATCTCTGAAACAATGACCCAGTGGGGCACAGGTTGTCTAGTGGCTTATAAATGCATATAAATGTAGTTGGGGATGATTTTGATTTCCCAATCCAGGGATATCCTAGTAGTCTCCAATTTTACTATTCACAAGATCTTTTCCTGTTCATGAAGTCAGCTAGATGAAGAGTGCTGAAAACTAATTGTCTGTAAATAGTGTATGGAACTTGGAGTTTTTATCCATTATAAATTAGAATTTAGGAGTAACTTAGATTGTGTACTATGGATAGTTTAGTTAACATATTTAAACTAGTATTTAGTTTACTGAGGAGAGGGGCGGCATACAAATCCAATAAATAATAATAATAATAATTTTATATAAAACTATTTTGATGAAATTCGCATTAGTTAAAGCAATGTAAAACAAATATGAAATCTATGATGAAATTCACGTTCCATACCAGACCCGGCTCCCCTAAACATATTACATAGCATCTCTGAAGTTTCTCAGTAATCCAGGTGGAAGGTTGAATCATTGCATCTGATTAATTCTTCTTGTTAGTTTGAGAGATTTCGTAGCTTCATCAGTCAGAGCAAATCAATTAGGCAGAGAGTCATTGGAATATACCAACTCCTGTCTCAAAGGGGCATTGAAATATGCCAGTGAATATTCTTAGTAATCCTGGTAGAGTTGTCTCATTTTTTTTTGTCTGAAACTAGAGACATTTTGTTGCCCAAAATGTGGTGCTTGGTATGCATCAGTATAGACCTAATCACAGACCCAATATGAACTTGAATATTTTATTTATTTATTTATTTCTCAAACAATTATAGGGTGATAATTTGTACATATTAAACATTAAATAAGTAATGATAAAAAGTAACAAAAAAAGACAATAGGACAGGGACGGTAGACACAATGGTGCGCTATGTGGATATATGGATGAGATAATCCATAATCCGATTTTAAATGGAACTGTTGCAACATTTTGTAAGCAGCAACTATTGAATTGCTCTGTTGATTGAAATTCAAAACCTAAATCTACTGAGAGCAAATTGTAAGAAAATTATTCTGACTTCACCTATTAGAATTAGAAGCACAATTAGTAATAGGGTGTGCAAGGTCTATGCAAGCTTTGAAAATTATCTTGAAAGGCAGTTTGACCTTGGAAAAATACAGCATTTCTCTGGTGGTTATTATGATGAACATATTTTGTCTAGGTTCTGTATGATCCTGAAAAGAAAAAAAAAATGGCTCAGGAATTCTGGGAGTTGAAGTCCAAAAGTCATAATAGGACCATTATTCCCCACCCCTACATTAAGAGTATAAATGTAAAGTCTTTCTTTTAACAATTCTAGTGTTTACTATTTGAAGTAATTTTTGCTCTTTTCACCCAGTGCTGGACACCCCAGAAGAACTGGAGAAGAAGCGTATTTGCCGTATTATCACCCGAGACTTCCCACAGTATTTTGCAGTGGTATCTCGAATTAAACAAGATAGTAATCTTATTGGACCTGAAGGTGGTGTACTAAGCAGTACTGTAGTACCACAAGTGCAAGCCGTCTTTCCTGAGGGAGCATTAACTAAGAGAATTCGTGTTGGTCTTCAGGTATGAGAAAACAAATCAAAATACAGTGATACCTCGTCTTACAAACCCCTCGTCATACAAACTTTTCGAGATACAAACCCGGGGTTTAAGATTTTTTTTGCCTCTTCTTCCAAACTATTTTCACCTTACAAACCCAAGCCGCTGCCACTGGGATGCCCCGCCTCCGGACTTCTGTTGCCAGCGAAGCGCCCATTTTTGCACTGCTGGGATTCCCCTGGGCTCCCCTCCATGGGAAACACCCCCCCCCAGACTTTCGTGTTTTTGCAATGCTGCAGGGGAATCCCAGCAGCGCAAAAACAGGCGCTTTGCTGGCAACGGAAGTCCAGAGGTGGGGTTTCGAGGACTTCCGTGTTTTTGTGATGCTGCAATTTCGCTGAGGCTCCCCTCACTGGAAACCCCACCTCCGGACTTCCGTTGCCAGCAAAGCACCCGTTTTTGCGCTGCTGGGATTCCCCTGCAGCATCACAAAAACATGGAAGTTCGGAGATGGAATTTCCCATAGAGGGGAGCCTCAGGAGAATCCCAGCAGCGCAAAAACGGGCGCTTCGGCTGGCAAAAGGGGTGAGTTTTGGGCTTGCATGCATTAATCGCTTTTCCATTGATTCCTATGGGAAATATTGTTTCGTCTTACAAACTTTTCACCTTACAAACCTCCTCCCAGAACCAATTAAGTTAATAAGACGAGGTATCACTGTATTATAATTCTTGAAGCCAATATTCTGTTCAGGATAAGAGTAGTTTTCTGTAATTCCATTTCATTATCATTCCTCTATGGTGTTTTTTTTCTTTTTGTCTTTATGTCTCCTGAATTCCAATTCCACTGGCAGGAAACTGGTGCCATTATATTTTGTAAAGTATTAACTAAGTTATATATTCAAAATTTCTAGCAAAAGTTGGAATGAAATTTTTCCATAATGGTATCTAAAACTGATAATGCATTCAAACCATTTATTTAAATAAATAGTCCTTTTTAAGAAGCACATTAAAATAGTTCTTATAAGATTGGTTGGTTGGTTGATTAAATGTATATGGCCACCCACTCAGGTTTCAGTGAAAAAAATCAATATAAAAAGACAATAAAACAATAACTGCTCCTTCTTAGGCTCCATTCCACTCTGGGTTCCCAAGGTCTGTTGGCAAAACCAAATATTCAGGACCTTGTGAAAAAGTATTACTTTTTTCCTTTCCCTCCATAGCACACAAATATTAAAATTTTATCTAGTGCTTTTTGTAAAAACTTACTATGAAATTAATTACCTGGTAAACCTTTTTATGCTATCAGATCATGATGGCAAAAATCTAGATTAATCACCCCAAGATATATTTCCTGCCATCTAGTAACTCTCCAGATTTTTTTTTAGTCGTCTTTTGCTATTGTGCCCTTTTTTTCCTTTTTTGTAATATGTTTTGAGCTTTAGTGTTATCCTGAATTTGGAAGAAAAACAAAACATAATACTACAGCATAGGTTTTACTTCAGTAATAACTTTTAGTAGGTTATATATGTCCAAAATTTAGTGAGAAAAATCTAACAAGGACTAATAACAATCATCTAGATTTTATAGCCAAGATGTACAACAAACAGTAATGTATTCATTGTTGTATATAAGATTATTATTTTGCATTTACAGCAAATGTTTAAAACTAATGGCCATATATATAGAATGTATGTATCTGTGCATGAGTAATGTATAAAAGCTGCGTGTCTCTTTTTTAAACATTTGGGCTAATAACTGGCCCACTTTTTATGGGGTGAGTCTAATTAAATTTACTAAGATTCCTGAGTGTCGAATTGAATTATGAGCAATAATTTAGGTTCATTTGTCCCAGTTTTGTCTATAAAGTTTATGATCATGCCATAAATTAATTCACAAATAATCCAAAAGAATTAAATTGTTCACTGGAAGAATTCTATATACAAAAGATAAAAGGACTTTGTTATAATTTTATCATTTTCAGCAAATAATGTAAGAACATGAAGATAGTTTGCACTTATCTAATGGCTAGAGATAAGTGAATTTATCCCATCATAATTCAAATGGATTGCAGGATTTTTCAAAGAATTGTCATAGTTATTTTTTTCTTGAGAATTCTGTGAAATCTTAATACTTCAGAGTTTTGGTACATGGTCATTCCTAGGAGTGACCTCATGGCCAACAAGTAAGAAAGAAAGTATTCTGCCGCACAAATCCCAGCGACCGATTAGGTCCCACAGAGTGCGCCTTCTCCGCGTCCCGTCAACTAAACAATGTCGGTTGGCGTCCCCCAGGGGAAGAGCCTTCTCTGTGGCGGCCCCGACTCTCTGGAACCAGCTCCCCCCAGAGATTAGAACTGCCCCTACCCTCCTTGCCTTTCGTAAACTCCTTAAAACCCACCTTTGTCGTCAGGCATGGGGGAACTGAAATATCTCCCCTGGGCCTATACAATTTATGTATGGTATGCTTGTATGTATGTCTGCTAAATAATGGGGTTTTTAAAATATTTTAAATTGTAAATTATTAGATTTGTCATGAACTGTTTTTATTGTGTTGTGAGCCGCCCCGAGTCTACGGAAAGGGGCGGCATACAAATCTAATAAATAAATTAATTAATTAATTAATTAATTAATTAACAGAAGACATCAGTTTGCAGCAAATCAAGAGAAATCATCTCCACCTAAGACAAAGTTTATTATTGTAGTTTATTCAAAAAAATTTAATTAATATTTTTTTCTCCATATCTTTGAATAGGCTCAACCTATGCACAATGAACTTATAAAGAAAATTTTAGGCAACAAAGCCACATTCAGTCCTATTGTTACATTGGAACCTAGACGAAGAAAATTCCATAAGCCAATAACTATGACCATTCCTGTTCCCAAAGCTTCCAGTGATATGATGATAAATGGTTATGGAGGTGAGACTCCTACTCTAAGACTACTATGCAGCATAACAGGTAAGATTTCATATGTATATGCAATTTTATACACGATGCTGAAATAAAATCTTGGTGCTTTACATCATTAAAATTTTCACAGAATCCCTGTTACAAAATTATGTCAACTAACCTCCATAGAGCATAGTTTAAGAGCATTGGTTTACACAGTGACAATACACATTGTCTAACCAAACATCTATACAGTGATCCCTCGATTTGCGCGTTCTCGATTAGCGCGAAATGCTGCAACGCGGTTTTTCAAAAAATATTAATTAAAAAATAAAAAATAAAAAATTAAAAAAATAAAATATTAAAAAATAAAAAATAAGTCCACGCTAGTTCTCTCTCTCTTTCTCTCCCTGTTGCCGGCGTGGTATATGAGAGAGAAAGAGAGAGGCAGAGGTCGGGCGCATTACCGGGAGGTGGAGGCGGCGTGGGGACGCTGGGTGCCGGGAACTCCGAGGAGGGGGTGGACGTCTGTTCCCTGAATGGAGACCGCCGGCCGCTCAATCGGGCCGGCAGGGAACAGAATGGAGCCTTCCGCGGCGGGGCTGGTAAGGGGGGAAGCCGAGGGGGGAGCCGAGCCCAGCCCCGTGGCATTCGCTTTCCTCCCGCCGGCAACGGAGTCCGGCGCTGGGGCCATGCGGGGCCGCTCATCCAGGGGGGCGTGTGTGGACTGGCAAGCGGCAAGCGGCAAGTGATCTGGCGGGAAGACCAAGGGAAGGTTCCTTCAGCCGCCCAACACCTGATCCGCTCCGCAGTGCGGCAGCAGCGAGGAGCCGAAGATGGGGTTTCCCCTTTGCCTTTACCCCATCTTCGGCTCCTCGCTGCTTCCGCGCTGCGGAGCAGATCAGCTGTTGGGCGGCTGAAGGAATCTTCCCTTGGTCTTCCCCGCCGCCCACACGCAAACTCCACCATCTGCGCATGTGCGGCCATGAAAAAAATGGCGCACATGCGCAGATGGTGGTTTTACTTCCGCATCCAATATAACGCGGAAATCGGTTAGCGCGGGAGGTCTTGGAACGTAACCCCCGTGCTAACCGAGAGATCACTGTATTACTCATTTAACTATCGTACTTTCAAATATCAGAATTAATTTTAATGATGAAAAAAATCTTAGGTATACTCTTAGGTCAGACTTTGGATGATTGAGAATTTAACTAAAAGTAATTTTATACATTCAATTTTACAATTTTGTAGGCATGCTTACTGTTTATCCCTATTGTTTTTCAGGTGGAACAACACCTGCTCAATGGGAAGACATAACAGGAACAACACCATTAACATACGTAAATGATTGTGTCTCCTTCACCACAAATGTATCTGCCAGGTACAGTAACCAATAATAAAACTATAAAAAGGATTTCAGATGATTGATCTCCTCCTGGGCTGTCTGCCAAACTCCCCTCTTCCCTGTCACTCACACTTCCTTGGTCAGAGGAAGCTTTGTCGGCAGATTCCATCGGGAGCAAAACAGGCCTGCGGCATGTGGATGTTTCCCCCACATCCACCTCCACATTCCTTGGAGCAGGAGCTGGGCCAGTCCTAACCACAACAGCTGTACTAAATAAATAAACCTAATGCCAACACTGCAAGTAAACTTACTGTTCTATGCTAGCTGCTCCTATGATAGAATTCTAAACAACTGTTTCCTTAGGATTCCATAGACTGAACTGGTGTTCTAAGGCAGTGATTTTCAACCTTTTTTGAGCCGCGGCACATTTTTTACATTTACAAAACCATGGGGCACATTGAGTGGGGTTGGGATGGGGGTTGGCTAAAAAAAGTTTGGACAAAAATATTCTCTCTCTCTTCCTCCCTTTCGCTCTATTTCTCTTTCCCTCCCTCCTTCTCTCTCTCCCTTCCTCTTTTTTTCTCTCTCTCTCCATCCCTCTTTCTTTCTCTCTTCCTTCTTTCCTCTTTTTTGCTCTCTTTCTCTCTCCCTCCCTACCTCCCTCTATGTCTTTCTCTCTCCCACCTACCCTTCCTCTCTCTCTCTCTTGCTTTTTTCTCTCTCTTGCTTTCTTTCTCACTTTCTCTCTTGTTTTCTTTCTCTCTCTCCCTTGCTTGCTTTCTCTCTCTCTTGCTCTTTCTTTCTCTCTCTCTCTCGTTTTTTTTCTCTCTCTGAGCTTTGCGGCACACCTGACCATGTCTCGCGGCACACTGGTTGAAAAACACTGTTCGAAAAACACTGTTCTAAGGAAAGGGTTATATGGGGGGCTACCCTGGAAAAAAGAAAGGACTGGACCGCAGTGCTCCTGTCCTCCTGAGCTCCATTTTCACTGCAAATGGTTGCAGGAGGTCGTTGCAGCCAAAAATGGAGCTCGGGAACCGGTTTTCCCTAGCACAGCGCTTGGGCCACCCCGACACAAGTGACATCGAACTGGCTATTCTGAGCGCCCAAAGTCAAACACAACCCCGATTTGGCCCTCAATAAAATTGAATTTGACACCCCTGTTCTAAAGCATTGGAATGTGGCCCTATTTTATTTATTTATTTATTCAATTTTTATGCCGCCCTTCTCCTTAGACTCAGGGCGGCTTACAACATGTTAGCAATAGCACTTTTTAACAAAGCCACCCACAATCCGGATCCTCACTTTACCCACCTCGGAAGGATGGAAGGCTGAGTCAACCTTGAGCCGGTGATGAGATTTGAACTGCTGACCTTCAGATCTACAGTCAGCTTCAGTGGCCTGCAGTACAGCACTCTACCTGCTGCGCCACCCCGGCTCTGTTTTAAAAATTGAGCCTTATGATAAGGATTTTCTTTTCTTTCTTTTAGAATAGCGATGAAGTATTCAGAAAGAGGAGAACAAAAGAATGGTTTGGGAGTAAGATGGGTTGCATATCAATTTAATTAACAAATAATAATAAATAAATAATTGCAAGAGATAGAATGGTAAAAAAAACAAAGGTATAATGTATTGGGGCAGCGCTTGTTCAGACTTTGGGTACAAGTGTCAGTAAAGACATTCTATGATCCTGACTATATAATATAGTCAGATATATTTCAGTCCTGATCCAACCCTGACATCAAAGTCCAGTTCAATTACTGTCAAATCTGAATTATAATTGAAATATATAATATTGTATGTAATATATAATATAGTAAATATTTTAATTTATCTTTTAAACCAGGTATTTGAAATCAGTGCTAGTTCCTAGTGTTTTAGAAGTTTCATAACATTTATTATTGTCCCCCCCACCTCTTAGATTTTTTTGGGTAATAATTTAATATGTTTACTTTCAGATTTTGGTTGATAGATTGTCGACAAATACAGGAATCTGTAGCATTTGCTTCCCAAGTATATAGAGAAATTATATGTGTACCTTACATGGCCAAATTTGTAGTGTTTGCCAAATCTCATGATCCCATAGAAGCTCGACTAAGATGTTTCTGCATGACAGATGATAAAGTGGATAAAACACTCGAACAGCAAGAAAACTTTGCTGAAGTTGCTCGAAGCAGGGATGTAGAGGTATTATTTTTATTTTTATTTATATTATAGTTTTAAACAATTGTTTCCATTCTATTATCACTTAAAAACATAGAGCAAGGGAGAAATATCTCATTATTTTAAAGAACCTAGGTGATATATTAAAAATATGATATTTAATTCATTAATTCAAAATCACAGCATGATGGAAGGGATAAAACTTTTTCATTTATGCTGTTTTCTTTACAAAAACAGCTACAATCCTGTAGCTTAATTTGTTCTGAGATGAAACATACTGTAAACATAAATAGAACAATAAATGTTAAATGGGAAAAGTGTAATGAAATGGATATTTGTTGCAAAACAGCATTTTCAAATTAAATGTCCTTATACATAACTGTATATACCACTCTTTCTTAAAATTCATATTTTTATTCAGATTGAGTAGATATTGTATTGGTAGTATGATTTGGGTTCAAAATACCAAAATTTAGACTATATTAAAAATAATAAGTATTACAATTAAATACATTAAAAAGTTGTTTTTGTTCTTTTAAAATAAGAGAACACAAAGAAGATATAGAAACCACTTTATGGTATATTTTATTTTATAAAATATTTTATCAGCAATTTGCTTATAATACAAACAAACAAACAAACAAACAAACAAACAAACAAACAAACTATTGTCTCAATTAATAGCACGATCAAATATGGGATCAGTTATAGGCACAAAACTTATTGATATTTATGATATTCTGTTTACATTTGATTTAATCAGATTTAAATTATTTTCTCCTTGCTCTGATATTTATATCTAAGATTTTTATCGATAAACTGTGTAAAAAATTGGGAGGAAAAACACAATTTCCTAAAACATTTCAGCATTTTACATTGGATTGCGGACATATTGCATATATGTAATGTTTTATTTAATTACTAAGAAATGTTGATTGTCTGGAAATAATAATGTATTTGTATATATTTAGAATCTCTTTCATACATTTTAATCCATATTTGCTGCTGCTGTTTATTTATAATTGCAATGGGCTGAGTTCCTGCATGTTGGCGCATAGTCATGCTGGACATATGACCTCGAAAGTATCTTTGAACACTGGTTCCATCAGCTAAGAAATAGTGTATCTCTACCTAGAGTTGAACTCAACTGAGACAGGGGAAATCTTTTTCTTTATATTAGTAATGTTTAAAAAAAAAATAAGGCTTACAATACAATATGTCCTAACTTAGCAAAAATAAATACAAGAACAAAATGCATGAACATTTTATTTTGTTATTAATTATGTGCAGGTATTAGAAGGAAAACCTATATTTGTGGACTGCTTTGGCAATTTAGTACCATTAACAAAGAGTGGCCAACATCATATATTCAGTTTTTATGCCTTCAAAGAAAACAGACTTCCATTGTTTGTCAAGGTAATTTTGATATAAATATGTATGTTGACTTTGGTTTCATTTTATTTCAATACCAGTAATAAAGTTATAGGGTGTTGGTTTATGTTGTTTACTTGGGAGAAGGTGGAGGCAAGTGACCAAAAAAACCCCTCAATACCATGATAATTAAAATTTTAAAGGTCAACAGTCTGTATCAGGAGTATCAAACTGGCTTTCTTTGAGGGCTGAACCCCCTTTTGGCCAGCAGGGGCACTGCGGGCTGGTCCTTTCATATTTCCAGGCCAGTCCTGTGGGCCAGATTTAAGCACCGAATGTGGCCCACAGACCTTGAGTTTGACATCCCTAGTCTATATACAGTGTTCCCTCGATTTTCGCGGGCTCAAATTTTGTGAAAAGTCTATACCACAGTTTTTCAAAAATATTAATTAAAAAATACTTCATGGGTTTTTTTCCCTATACTGTACTACGGTTTTTCCCGCCCGATGATGTCATATGTCATTGCCAAACTTTTTTTTGCCTTTAATAAATATTTTTTTAAATAAACTTTAATAAATAAACATGGTGAGTAATAATCTAAATGGTTGCTAAGGGAATGGGAAATTGCAATTTAGGGGTTTAAAGTGTGAAGGGAAGGCTTGTGATACTGTTCATAGCCAAAAATAGTGTATTTACTTCCGCATCTCTACTTGGCGGAAATTTGACTTTCGTGGGCAGTCTCGGAACGCATCCCCCGCGAAAATCGAGGGAACACTGTATTCCATTTAGAGGCTAACAAATAATGTTTTGTATAGAATTTTAGTTACCTCTTCTGTGTTTTAATTTCTTTAGGGTTCTATTGTTCAGTCCTTTTTGAGCAATTAACTTTTCTTTCATTTATTTGCTTTGCAGTTTGATCCACAGTCATTTTCCCTTTCTGATCAATTTAGTTTCTATTGATCACTCATTATTATATTCAGTCCACATTTAATTGTCCACCCCTGCTTTATAGGATACCGATTATGTTATTTTATCATTTCTATTCCAAATTTGTTCCAAATGTATGTTACGTCCCACCTTTCTTGCCCATGCTATCATTGTCCTTTTTACTATTTATTTATTTATTTATTTATTCATTCATTCATTCATTTATTTATTGGATTTGTATGCCGCCCCTCTCCGGAGACTCGGAGCGGCATACAAGACTATGTCTTCTTCCTGTTAAACTGTAATAGATAGTTATATATTTTGGTAATAATTTTCTGTGCTCGTCAAAAGTTTATCTAATTGTTGTGCCTCTGTGTCAATTCTAGTTTATTTACTGTCTTTCTTATATGTTAATTGGAGTTGAAGGTATAGCCACAAATCTATAATTATGCCCTGTTTTTGCAGCTCCTCTCTACTTATTAGGGTTAGATCAGACTATCTTCATTCAGATCTATAGTGTCTGGTCTCATTCATAGGTGTGCTTTTTACCTTTTCATTCTAAGTATCACACTACACCACACTAAATGACAACATACTAACAGTTGTCATCAGATGGGCCCTCCACCACTTATCATGCTTTGATCAACTGAATATTTCACCTTTTATTTATTTATTTATTCATTTATTCATTCATTCATTCATTCATTCATTTGTCCAATACACAAATACATAGGAAGAAAGATAGACATGTGATAATATAAAAGAGGGTGAAAGTGAATTTAGAGGAGAGGATATATGAAAGGAAGAGAATATATAAGATAGGTGAAAGAAAGGAAAGACAATTGGACAGGGGACGAAAGGCACTCCAGTGCACTTATGTACGCCCCTTACTGGCCTCTTAGGAACCTGGAGAGGTCAATCGTGGAGAGTCTAAGGGAGAAATGTTGGGGGTTAGGGGTTGACACAATTGAGTCCGGTAATGAGTTCCACACTTCGATAACTCAGTTGTTGAAATCATATTTTTTACAGTCAAGTTTGGAGCGGTTCGTATTAAGTTTGAATCTGTTGCGTGCTCTTGTGTTATTGCGGTTGAAGCTGAAGTAGTCATTGACCGGTAGGACATTGCAGCATATGATCTTGTGGGCAATACTCAAATCGTGTTTTAGGCGCTGTAGTTCTAGGCTTTCTAGGCCCAGGATTGTTAGTCTATTTTCGTAGGATATTCTGTTTCGAGTGGAGGAGTGAAGGGCTCTTCTGGTGAAATATCCTTGGACGTTTTCAAGGGTGTTGATGTCTGAGATGTGGTATGGGTTCCAGACAGATGAGCAGTAGTCAAGGATGGGTCTGGCAAAAGTTTTGTAGGCTCTTGTGAGTAGTGTGAGATTGCCTGAGCAGGCAATGTCTGTGACATGCAGTAATACTTGCTGAGAGGAAGAAAAATATTCATTATTTCTGGCATATTTTTTGCCAGCATATCACAACTAAAACCCAACTTTTGCAAGTTAGGTTTTCTCCTTAATATATTAATTTGGAATCCAATACATTATTGCCCATATCCCACTAACAAAGAGATACATGCAGTACTGACATGTTCAGAGTGTTGGGTTTGAACTCCTGCTATTTTTCTGCACTAGGTTCGGGACACAACACAAGAATCTTGTGGACGTCTGTCATTTATGAAAGAGCCTAAATCTTCAAGAGGTCTGGTACATCAAGCTATCTGCAATCTGAATATCACATTACCAATATACGCAAAGGTACTCCCCAGTTAAAATATAACCTGCTCACACATTACATTTTGTACACTATAATTTAAGATCTACTAAGCTTGCTCTGTAGTTTTGTACTTTTCACAAATTCTTAATAGCGTTGTGTAAATATCCATGATTTAATATCACGTATTTGGGGTGCTTAAAATATGTAACATTCTTTCCTGTCGGAGGATATCTATTTTCCTTGAATGTCAGTTATCATGATGACTGAATGAAAGGCTTCATATACTGTATTTCAGCGGTCCCCAAACTACGGCCCGGGCGTTGGATGCAGCCCATTGAGGCAATTTATCCGGCCCGTGGCAGCACACGAGATTTTACATGGAGCCGGGCGTTGGAGTTGGGGGCGGAGAGAGAGAGAGAGAGAAAGAAAGGGAGAGATAGAGAGGGAGAGAGGGAGAGGGAGAGATAGAGTGAGTGAGAGAGAGAAAGAAAGCAAGAGAGAGAAAGAGGGACAGAGAAAGAAAGAAAGCAGAGAGAGAGAAAGAAAGAGGGAGAGATAGAAAGAGAATGAGTGACAGAGAGAGAGAAAGCAAGAGAGAAAAAGAGGGACAGAGAAAAAGATAGAGAAATTAAGGAATAGAGAGGGAGAGAGAAAGGAAGAGGGAGAGATACAAAGAAAGTGAGTGAGAGAGAAAGAGAGAGAGAGAGAGAAAAGGAGAGAAAGGAAGAGAGAGAGAAAGAAAGAGAAAACTCGGCAAGGAGTTGGGGACTTGCTCCACTTCACCTCCTCCTTCTCCCTCAAGGCGGCGGCATTAAGAAAACCGCAGGTTTTTTTTTTATAGTCTGACCCTCCAACAGTCTGAGGGACAGTGAACTGGCCCCCTGTGTAAAAGGTTTGGGGACCCCTGCTGTATATGGATGGCTTTCAACATATGGAAGCAAGGGTTCATTAGGATGAGTTAATGTTTATCAATAATTTGTAAAAATCAACATTGTTATCACTTACTCATATGATAATAAAGCATACATAGTGAACTTGATTAGCAGGGCAACACTGGTCAATTTTTTCTTTAAAAAAATAAAACTGTAGAGCAGGTTTGGTATTTGGCATTTTTTATTTATAGCTTTCTTGCTCAGTCCCAAACTAACTGAGTTATTTTCTAGGATTATGTTGTTTATAGATGACTTGTATAGTTAATTCCATGAACAGGAAAATTGTATGAGATACCATATGCATCTAACTTTCAATGTAATTCAAACATAGCAACATTTGAAACTTAACTAGTGACACAAATATAAATCTATGCTAATGCTTACATTTTCTTCTTGTTATATTTAAGAAGATATCTTTAAGAAACTTTTCTACATATTTGACATATTTGAGAAACAGTGTTGTAAGTTTAATACAGTATATACGGTAAATGATTTAGCTTTACTAGATAAATGGTCAAAGCAATGGAAACTGCAGTTTAATGTTTCCAAATGTAAAATAATGCACTTGGGGAAAAGGAATCCTCAATCTGAGTATTGTATTGGCAGTTCCGTGTTAGCAAATACTTCAGAAGAAAAGGATTTAGGGGTAGTGATTTCTGACAGTCTCAAAATGGGTGAACAGTGCAGTCAGGCGGTAGGGAAAGCAAGTAGGATGCTTGGCTGCATAGCTAGAGGTATAATAAGCAGGAAGAGGGAGATTATGATCCCGCTATATAGAATGCTGGTGAGACCACATTTGGAATAATACTGTGTTCAGTTCTGGAGACCTCACCTACAAAAAGATATTGACAAAATTGAACAGGTCCAAAGACGGGCTACAAGAATGGCGGAAGGTCTTAAGCATCAGGAAAGACTGAATGAACTCAATCTGTATAGTCTGGAGGACAGAAGGAAAAGGGAGGACATGATCGAAACATTTAAATATATTAAAGGGTTAAATAAGGTCCAGGAGGGAAGTGTTTTTAATAGGAAAGTGAGCACAAAAACAAGGGGACACAATCTGAAGTTAGTTGGGGGAAAGATCAAAAGCAACATGAGAAAATATTATCTTACTGAAAGAGTAGTAGATCCTTGGAACAAACTTCCAGCAGACGTGGTAGATAAATCCACAGTAACTGAATTTAAACATGCCTGGGATAAACATATATCCATCCTAAGATAAAATACAGAAAATAGTATAAGGGCAGACTAGATGGACCATGAGGTCTTTTTCTGCCATCAGACTTCTATGTTTCTAATACAAAATAATCAAATAAAAAATCCCAAAATGAAATAGCTTTTCTTCTTTGAACTTACTCGAATCCCCACTTTTCTTAACTGAACCAACTTTCCTGTCCTCTTTTCCTTCCTTCTTAGGAGAAAGTGCAAAAAATTGTATTCATTGTGTATTCTTACCAATTAAATGTGTCCAGAAATCATACTTTTCCTTTAATTGCATCCTATCTTTCCTTGCTCTGTTTTTCTTTTCTTGCATGGCATATTGGATTAAAGGAATCAGAATCAGATCAAGAACAGGAAGAAGAGGTAACTTTGCTAATTCTGCTCTAAAATTGCTAGGATAAGGATCTAAATTGAGAAAAAGCAGTCAGTTGAATGCCAGGTGACTTTATGTCAAGTACGAACAACTTATTGCCCATCTCAAATTAATTATTTCATATAGACATTCACCAAGTTTCGTAAGACCTTTGCAATCAATCCAGTTATAAACTCTCTATGATCCATTTTTATTTTATTACATTTTCTGTTTTGGAAAGAGAGAGGAGATTAATTAAAAAAGAAAAAGAAATACATATTTATAAGCAATAATGCTAAATGCTAATTTCAAGTTTCAAGTTTCAAGTTTTATTGGATTTATATGCCGCCCCTCTCCGAAAACTCGGGGCGGCTAACAACAATCATGAAAATATACAATAAAATCCAATACTAAAAGCAAATTAAAACCCCTTAATATATAAAAACCAAACATACATACAAACATACCATGTATACAGTTGTAACGGCCAAGGGGGAGAAAAAAGTCTTAATTCCCTCATGCCTGGCGGCAGAGGTGGGTTTTAAGTAGCTTACGAAAGGCAAGGAGGGTGGGGGCAATTCTAATCTCTGGGGGGAGTTGGTTCCAGAGGGTCGGGGCCACCACAGAGAAGGCTCTTCTCCTGGGTCCCGCCAAGCGGCATTGTTTAGTTGACGGAGCCCAGAGAAGACCCACTCTGTGGGACCTAGCTGGCCGCTGGGATTCGTGCGGCAGAAGGCGGTCCCTGAGGTAATCTGGTCCGGTGCCATGAAGGGCTTTATAGGTCATAACCAATTTGAAGCAAGCTATATTACCAATAAACGAGACACAAATACAATAGTAAATTATCTAAATACAGTATATAAAATTTATATCTGTAAGATAGCTAAGCTACTTTAATAACATAGCGTCAGAGGTTGGTTTTAGCAGGTGCTTTCCAGTTCTGGAAAACCAATACTGGAAATTTTGAGTAGTTCAGAGAATTGGTAAATGCCACCACTGACTGACTCCATCCCTATCTATTTTATGCCTACTGAGTCCCAGCTTAAAAAAAATTGAATCCCAACACTGCATAGCATATATAACAACATTCCATTGGTTCTGAAGGGAAAGCTCGTATATTTATTAATGATATCCTCAAAGGATAATGAAAGTTCAAGCTACAGCTGATTTATCTTTTTATATTTACATCCTTGTAGTTGAGGTGAGTTTGTTCTTTTAGCAATTTTATCCAGGAATAATTGTCAAACAAACAATAAGGATGTCTTTTCTTTAAGTTCTTAGAATCTTTTATAATTTCTAAAAAAATAATGGCAGTTGTCAAGTGTAATTTGTCTCTATTATAATTACCTTTGCAACGATGCAAAATGACTCGAATTGAAGTAAGCAAAAACTGTTCTCTATTGAGTTCTTTTGATGAAATAGTTTTTCTTATAGGGGTTTTCTAGAAACATGCAAACAATGGTTAATTATTAAAAGCAAAAAAGTGAAAAAAATTGCAGGGACAAAGCTGTTTTAAAATTGTAGTGGGGAATGATTCTCTATAAATATAAAATCACGAATTAATTAAGCAACTTAACATCTTCAGTTGCTGACCAATAAATAAATAGGCATATCCATAAAAATAGAATATTCAAAAGTAATTATTTGTAGAAGAAAATACAAAAAATAAAAATATAGAATAAATATCATGTAAAAATATAGTATTTTATGCTTAAAATACTTTAATAAAATAAATGATTCCAATTCTCTAGCAAAACATGGCAAAATATAAATATAAATGCTTTAATCTTAAAAGAAGACCTTTAGACTATTTCTAGCTACATCATGTTACCTTTTTTGCTACTAATGTCTCAAAATACTTTCCTAAGTGCAGGTTAAAAATAATCTACTTTCCATTTCTTTATTATTTACCATCTCACCCTATCCAGTTCAATGACTTTTGCCTTCACTTTTTAACATCCAGTATAAATACTGTGAATTAACCACTAGTATTGTGTACATAAATTGAATTCATGATCTCTAAATCAGCGTTTCCCAACCGGTGTGCCGGCGAGAGGCGGCGGAGGAGAGTGGGCGGATCGGGTGGGCAATGGGGCAGGGCGGAGAAGCCAGGGGCGCGTTTGGCCGGAGGCACCTACTGCCGCACCTCCCTGCCCCTGCCTCCCCACGGTGCCTCCGGCCAAACGTGCCCCTGGCTTCTCCGCCCTGCCCCATTGCCCGCCCGATCCGTCCACTCTCCTCCGCCGCCGCCGCCTCCTGCCTTGGGGCGAGCAATCCGGGAGTCCGGGACTGTGTGGCTTTGTGCCATGAAGAGAAAACGGCTGACTTTTCCCTGCTGCCGTTTTCTCTTCATGGCGCAAAGCCACACAGTCCCGGACTCCCGGATTGCTCGCTTCTCCGGTCAGCAAAGCCATCTGCCCAGGAAAGCGCCGCGCTGGCCGGAGAAGCGAGCGATCCGGGAGTCCGGGACTGTGTGGCTTTCGGCTGGGCTAACGGGAGGCGGCGCGAGGCCGGGCGCTGGGGACGTCTGGGAGGGCGAGGAGGCTGATGGCTGCTGCGCACTCCACTCTCTCTCCGGCTCTCTCTCGCTCTTTCTTTTTCTCTCTGTTGCTGGCGTGGTGAACGAGAGAGAAAGAGAGAGAGAGAAAAAGGAGGGGAGAGAGAATGAGAGAAAGAAAGCAAGAGAAAGAGAGGGAAAGAAAGCAAGAGAGAGAGAGAAAGAAAGGGGGGAAGGAGGGAGAGGGAAAGACATAGAGGGAGGGAAGGAGGGAGAGAGAAAGAGAGCAAAAAAGAGAGGAAGAAAGAAAGAGGGATGGAGAGAAAGAAGGGAAGGAAGGAAGAGAGAGAAAGAGGGAGGGAGGGAGAAATAGAGTGAAATGGAGGAAGAGATATTTTTTTTGTCCAAACTTTTCTTTAGCCCCCCGCCCCCCCCTTCAGTGTTCCCCAGAATTTTGAAAACATGAATAATGTGCCGCGGCTCAAAAAAGGTTGGGAAACACTGCTCTAAATGACTTAAAAGCATGGCTAATTTCACCACTCTAAGTAACTAACTTAACGGCAATCTTTAGAATATTTATCAAGAAGAAAATGAATTCAGTTTTGGTTTTTTCTATAAAAACATTTAGAATTGAGCTGTTTATTTATTTATTTATTATTTAGATTTGTATGCCGCCCCTCTCCGAAGACTCGGGGCGGCTCACAACAAGATAGAACAAATCATAAATAATCCAAATAACTTTAAAATATTTAAAGATTTAAAAGAACCCCATATACTAACAGACACACACACAAGCATACCATGTATAAATTGAACATGCCCGGGGGAGGTGTTTCAATTCCCCCATGCCTGACGGCAAAGGTGGGTTTTAAGGAGTTTATGGAAGGCAGGAAGAGTAGGGGCAGTTCTAATCTCTGGGAGGAGTTGGTTCCAGAGAGTCGGTGCCGCCACAGAGAAGGCTCTTCCCTTGGGGCCCGCCAACCGACATTGTTTAGTTGACGGGACCCGGAGAAGGTCCACTCTGTGGGACCTAATCGGTCGCTGGGATTCGTGCGGCAGGAGGCGGTCTCGGAGATATTCTGGTCCAGTGTCAGCTGTTAAGGCATTTCTAAATTGAAAGATTGTAGCCTAGGTCTAGTTCAGAATAATAGTTTCCATTGGTTATTGTAGCATCATGTTTCTATAACTCATTCATTCTTTTTTTTCCCTTTCAGACTGATATGACATCAGAAAAACGTAAGATTTTAACTATTATGATGTGCATGAATTATCTAATAAAGCATGAAAGGGATTGCAAATTTTAATGGCCACTAGTGATCATATTAACTTTATAAATATAAGATTATAATACTCTAACTATAGTCTTTAGATGAAACCTGTTATTTGTTATTAATAATTTAAAATTAAAAGATTTAGTTCATCTAAGCATTCTTGGTTTTTTTAATTACCTGGTAATCCTGCTATTGCTGTTAGCCCTCTATACTGTAACACCTCCTCCCTCTTATTTTAAGTATGTGGCCTGAATTCATTTCATTTCATAAACTAATTACAGTATCACTTTTAAAAAGTAAAATATTCAAACTGTCACAACTCATCATGAAATTACTCACACGAAAATGCCTAAGTGCTGGTATAAAAGTGATACTGTTAAAAGTGAAAAAGATCTTTAACCATCTATCTATGTCTTAATACTCTGGTGAAGTATTTCTGGGAAGATTTTTTATCTCTTAGAATTTCATTTTCTGGAAATGAATTATTTTTGCCCCAAATGAGGATAAAGTTATGTGATGCTGGCAACTTCCTGTACAAATTTATGCAATTTTCTTGGAAGTGGTTTGCCATTGCCTTCTTTCTAGGGATGAGAGAGAATGACCAGCCTAAAGTCACCCAATTGGTTTTATGTTTATGTCAAGACTAGAATTCATGGTTTCTAGGCTGGTGCCTTTAATACCAGTGATGGCGAACCTTTTGTCCTGAAAGACATCTGTGCCTGCTATCGCGCATCCACGAGTGCCCACACCCATAATTCAATAATAATAATAATAATAATAATAATAATAATAATAATATTATTATTATTATTATTATTATTTATTAGATTTGTATGCCGCCCCTCTCCGAAGACTCGGGGCGGCTCACAACAATAATAAAAACAATATTATACTAGAACAAATCTAATATTAAAAAACATATAAAACCCTATCATATTTAAAAAACCAAACAACACATTCATACCAAACATAAAACAAAATATAAAAGAGCCTGGGGGAAAGGTGTCTCAACTCTCCCATGCCTGGCGGTATAAGTGAGTCTTGAGTAGTTTACGAAAGACAGGGAGGGTGGGGGCAGTTCTAATCCCCGGGGGAAGTTGATTCCAGAGGGCTGGGGTCGCCACAGATAAGGCTCTTCCCTTGCGGCCCGCCAAACGACATTGTTTAGTCGACAGGACCCAGAGAAGGCCAACTCTGTGGGACCTTATTGGTCGCTGGGATTCGTGCAGTAGCAGGCGGTTCTGGAGGGGAGGACGAAAACAGCTTCCCCCAACCCCTGGAGGCCAGAAATATCCTTTTCCCCAACTTCTGGTGGGCCCAGTAGGCTCGTGTTTCACCCTCCCCAAGTTCCAAAGGCTTCCCTGGAGCAGAAGGAAGGTAAAAACGCCTTCCCCCATCCCCCTGGAGGCTCTCTGGAAGCCAAAAACGCCCTCCCAGAGCCTATGTGCGAGCCAAAAATCAGCTGGTCGGAACATACATGCACATTGGAGCTGAGCTAGGGCAACAGCTCGCGTGCCATTAGATATGGCTCTGTGTGCCACCTGTGGCACCTGTGACATAGGTTTGCCATCACTGCTCTATACCAAACTGACTCTCTACATATGCTACAAATGGCTATTTGAAACAAACATTCATGTGCTAGAGTAGCAGATATATGTTGTATATCTTGGACATAGTTGCTGAAAGTTATACAGAGAATTAAGTCACATTACAGTAGTTGAGACTAGTAATCCAACATCTAAATAAATGTAATAGTATGTGGGAGTGACTTTGGGAGACAAGGCAAAGAGAGCAATGTAGGTAACAATTAGATAAAGGCAGCTGAGCCTTCAGCAGGAATGTGGGTGGTAAGAGGTTCAGAAGAGCTCTCCCCAGTTTCTTGGACTGTAGAGGGAGAAAAATATACATACAAGATTTGTTAAGATAACTTTATAGTTAGAATTAGCCCAGCTAGTTGTTTTTGCTGTCTGGTTTATCTTATAAGGTTGTCAATCATCCACTAACTTAGTCAAATTTTATTTGACAATTGCAGTGACTAAATCACACCTTGTTATTTGGGGAATACTGAGTTCCTAATCTACTTTATTCAAGAAGTAGATATACTACTATATTTATATATCCCATGACCTCTTCTGCTAGCAAAGAACTAATAAGCTTTCATCAATAGCAATTAGAATGAACTCTCCAATATCACAAATGACAACCCAAAAAAGAAAGAGAAACGATATACAAATAGCATTAGGTACATCTCTAATATCCGTAGCTCACTGCCACAGCTGTTTGATCATGAAAAAAGACAGACTAACAAACTAAATTACAAATAGCTTTTGATTTCTCTAAAGCAGTGTTTCCCAACCTTGGCATCTTGAAAATATCTGGACTTCAACTTCCAGAATTCCCCAGCCAGTGTTTGCTCTCTGGGGAATTCTGGGAGTTGAAGTCCAAATATCTTCAAGTTGCCAAGGTTGGGAAACACTGTTCTAAAGGGAGCCTTACTGCAAAACTTTTAATCTTTCTTCTTTATTATTATTATTATTATTATTTATTGGATTTGTATGCCGCCCCTCTCCGTAGACCCGTAGACTTCTTGACATATCCAATGTTCCCCCCCCAAATCAGCTATGAAGTATACTGGATATAGAACGTCAAACTTCACCACAGTATTTTCCACCTAATTTAATTCCATTTTAATTTTTAACCTTTAAGTTTTATTGGGCTTCTTTTAATGTAAGAATAGTTACCCTGCAGTGTATGCAACAGCCTTGCTTTGCATGGAAATAACTTGGCTTACATATATATAATATATGTATGTATATGTCGTGCGTATGTTTGTGTCTCTGTATGTCTGTATGAATGTTTCTGGTTGCCATTCATTACAATTTCTCCCTGAACATTTGAATTCTCTGTTCTGTGGTGGTGGTGTTTTAATTATCCCGTCCCCTTATTTTTCCATCTTATTTACTTATTTATTTCAATATGAGGATGTTCCAAAGTAGGACCATGCCTCTGGAAATAAGCATTGGTTCTGTGTCATTATTTGGATGTAAGATTCCCCTTAGATGAAATGCCGGTTTGCAGCTACCTCAGATATCAATGTATTTCATTTATTGTAAAGTACAGTGTTCCCTCAATTTTCGCGGGGGATGCGTTCTGAGACCGCCCGCGAATGTTGAATTTCCGCGAAGTAGAGATGCGGAAGTAAATACAATATTTTTGGCTATGAACAGTATCCCAAGCCTTCCCTTAACACTTTAAACCCCTAAATTACAATTTCCCATTCCCTTAGCAACCATTTAGATTATTACTCACCATGTTTATTTATTAAAGTTTATTAAAATATATATATATATATATCAAGAATAGTCCTAAAAATGCGAGTTCCAGGTACATACGTGAATGATGAGGCAGCAGCCATCTCGATCACCGGAACATAGAAACTTTAATAAAACCACTTAGCTTTCGTTAGCGTGCTGCTAACTTCGTCAGAGTTTTAAAATGCCGTGGGAGACAAACATCTTTATAAAGCATTACTCAGTCTGCTCATTGCCCGCGTCACGGGGCCACACCCTTCCCTCCCCCCTGCGGTGAGCCTAATTGTGGGCTTAATCCTGCTGGCTGAAGGGAGATCTACCACTTTTGCTCGTGTTTGTTGCCTTTTTCCCTCCCCAAGGGAGGGGGTGGAATTGTGAGGCTTAACAATTAGGCTCACCGCAGGGGGGAGGGAAGGGTGTGGCCCCGTGACGCGGGCAATGAGCAGACTGAGTAATGCTTTATAAAGATGTTTGTCTCCCACGGCATTTTAAAACTCTGACGAAGTTAGCAGCACGCTAACGAAAGCTAAGTGGTTTTATTAAAGTTTCTATGTTCCGGTGATCGAGATGGCTGCTGCCTCATCATTCACATATATATATATATATTAAAAATATTTATTAAAGGCAGACAAAAGTTTGGCAATGACATATGATGTCATTGGGTGGGAAAAAACCGTGATATAGGGGGAATAACCGTGAAGTATTTTTTTAGTTAATATTTTTGAAAAACCGTGGTATAGACTTTTCGCGAAGTTCGAACCCGCGAAAATCGAGGGAACACTGTATTGTACAATTATAGATAGTTGTACTTTGATTATTAAATAATGTTTATGTAACAATTACTTCTGGTTCTGAAGTTTGCTACCACTGGCTTTTCTCTTTGAGGATATCAGTTTTCAACCAATTACAATCCTTCTTTTGTTTTGTTTTTATTTGAGCATTGATCTGTAACATCTGAACAATCTTGAGATATCTATTTTTTGTGTAAATTCCACACTTTCCTTTTCTTTTCCTGAATTTGTTTTTTGATGGTGTCTTGGTTTATAAAAGCTTGTGTGTATGGATGTGTTGGACTGCAAAAACTAAGCAAGTTATTTCCTGCTTAATTTCCTTTTCAGTTTTCCCTATTAGCTTTGCTTTGCTTTTTTTTTTTCCACCATCAGATTTGTGGACCCACCATTCCCAGACCATTTTGTTGATCCTCCTACTGCTGCAAGCAAAAACAGTCATTTCAATCCTGATTACATTTGACAATCTCTATTTTTGATTTCCATTTATTTCCAATGTTTCCCCCTATTTCCATCAAAGATGATGACGAAACAGAATCTACAGAGACATCTATCCTGAAAAGCCACCTTGTCAATGATGTTCCTGTCCTAGCAAGTCCAGATTTGCTGTCGGAAGTCTCTGAGATGAAACAAGATTTGATAAAAATGACTGCAATTTTGACCACAGACTCTTCCGAAAAAACAGGTTCCATTAAGGTAAAAGATCTTGCAAAAGCTGCAGATGAAGAGCCTGGAGAACCATTTGAAATTGTGGAGAGAGTTAAAGAAGACTTGGAAAAAGTGAATGAAATTCTAAGAAGTGGGAGCTGCCCCAAAGAAAAGAGGTCCACTCCTGAAGAAAAGTTGGTGGAAGAAGATTGGGTCCTTTTAAGTGATGAAGAAATTGAAGAGGCCAAGCAAAATGTCCCTTTGGAAGTTTGTGAGCCTATCTGTGTAGAAAAGAGAATAGGCAAAGGAAAATCAAAGAAAGAAACAAAAGATATGACAGGAATGATTGATTATCTCAGCGAGGATCTAAAAGTACATGTGTCTTCGAATGAGATTCAACCAAAGACGGTTCAGGAAGACATTGTAAAAGAAAGATTTGAAGCTGTTGTTGTAAGCAGAGGGTCTGAAGCAGATAAAAAAGGCAAGAAGAAGCCAGATCAATGCAAACCTACCCTAGAAATTAAAAAACCTGTAAGAAAAAAATTAAAAGATAAATTAAATCTAAAGGTCGAAGAAACCCAAGGAAAGGATAAGGCTTTAGGGCTTGACAAAGTCAGCTCAGAGGAATCTTTAGACGAAGAACAACTATTATCTGTTGCAGAGCCTGTGAAAGATACTGCTGTGTCTCCGGTTATAGAAGAAACCCCTATTGGGTCGATTAAAGATAAAGTGAAAGCTCTTCAGAAGCGAGTAGAGGATGAACAGAAAGGGCGTTCAAAGTTGCCCGTTCGACTTCAAGGAAAAGAGGGATCTGAGAAACCTGTCGCCAAGCCATCACAGACTAAAAAGATTATTTGCAAAACAAAACCTCCAGGTTCTCCCTCTTCCACAAAGACTTCAGCTTCCCCATCAGCCACAAAGATTCCACCTTCTCCAAAGACTTCTGCTGCTTCTTCCTCTCCTAAACTGTCATCTCCTTCCACTAAGAAGCCCGCTGTTTCTCCTACCACAAAAAAGCCAACTCTTTCTCCCACGTCAAGGAAGCCACCAGTTTCCCCCACAGTTAAAAAGCCATCCGTTTCTCCCACAGCTAAAAAACCTTCTGTTTCTCCTACATCCAAGAAGCCTTCTGTCTCACCATCTTCTAAACCAGAAGCGATTGAAGAAACTATGTCTGTTCGCGAACTAATGAAAGCTTTCCAGTCAGGTCAAGACCCATCAAAGCATAAAGCTGGACTTTTTGAGCATAAGTCTGTAAAGCAGAAACAACAGGATTCTGACAGAGGGACAGCTAAGAAAGGAGCTATTCAAGCAGAAAGTGAAAAGAAGGTAGCATTAACCTCTAGAGACACACATAAAAAAGACAGTCCTAAAAGCAAAAAGAACCAGGAACCTCAGACAGAGGTAGGTTTGCAATCTAAAAAAATCCCGCAGAGTATACCTCATATAACCCTGAGGAAAGATTTCATCACAAAATCGCAGAGTGACAGAAAAAAAGAACCTCCTGTCATCGTTGAAGAAAAATCCAAAGATGTAGCCCTGTTATTTGACGACCAAGGGGATACTGAGCCTCAGATTAGTCCCGAGAGAAAGACGTCAACTGATTTCTCTGATGTCATAAAAGAAGAGCTGGAAGATAACGATAAATACCAACAGCTGCGGCATATTTCAATTACAGAGGAAGGTGAGCTTCACTTAGATCAAGTCCTGACCAGTCCATTCAATGTTACATTTCCATCAGAATGTGTGAAAGATGGGGTTTTGCCCACACTTTCCTTGCAAAGTGGTGCGTTGGATGGCAACTCAGAAAGTCTTAAGCATGAAGGCGTAGCAGACTCTCCAATTGGTAGTCTACTTGATGGAACTCCCCAGAACAGCTCCGAGGAAAGTTATAAGCATGAGGGCTTGGCAGAGACTCCAGAAACAAGCCCAGAGAGCCTTCCATTTTCATCTAAAAAGGCAGAAACTGCTGACCAGAAGGAAGAAACTATATTAGCCAGTGCAGTGCAGAGGACATCAGAAACACATTCACCAAGGGGGCTTTCTCCAACAGAAAAGGAAATTGCTATTTGTGACAAAGACCTAAAAGATATGACAGAATCCCATCAAATATTGGAAGAACACTCCAAAGGCCTAGATTCTAGCTCAACTCTGATTGATAAAGATGCTCTCCATGATAAATCATCAGTGCTGGCAGATCAAAGACATTTAACTAAGTTAGCTGAACCAACTTTGATTGAAAAAGATGAGGATACATCCTTTGAGTCCTATACTATTAGCAGAGGACTAGAGCTTTCATTCCCTAGCCATGAGGGAGAAGGTCTTAGCCCAGCTGCAGATGAATCCATAGCTATAAGTCATAAAGATTCATTGGAAGCAAGCCCAGTGCTGGAAGATAATTCTTCACGTAAAACACCTGATTCCCTTGAGCCTAGTCCAACCAAAGAATCCCCCTGTCGTGATTCTCTGGAAAGTAGCCCTGTAGAACAGAAATCACAGGCTGGCTTCCTTCCAGGTCCTGGTCCAATTCAGGCTACCCCTGCTAAAGCTGAAAACTTCCCAGAACTAGCATCTGTACGATCTAGACTCTTACGTGATCCTGATGGAAGCGCAGAAGACGACAGTTTAGAACAAACGTCTCTTTTGGAGAGCTCAGGAAAAAGTCCTCTTTCACCTGAGACTCCTAGCTCTGAAGAAATTAGTTATGAAATCACACCAAAAATAACTGAATCCCAGATTCTTGCCAATATACCCAAGTCTGAAGTAATTCCTGAGGTTAACGAAGAGCCAGAAGATGATTCAGAAGATGAACCAAAGAAAAGAGTCACTCCAGAAGAGGAGATGTTTAAGATGGCGGCCAAAATTAAGATGTTTGATGAGATGGAACAGGAGGCAAAACAGAAGAAGGACTATAGAAAGGATTTGAAACAAGATGATATTATTTCAGCTTCTGATTTAGAAGGTGCTTCTGAAACAGAAAGGCTGCCTTCAACAACTCCAGAAGGTAACGCTTTATCTACAGTGGTGACTTCTGGAGTTGTATCTAGAAAGACTTCGTCATCCTCAGAAAGTGAGCCGGAGTTAACAAAGCTGAAAAAAGAAGCTGATTCTGGACTGTTAATGGAACCTACAATGAGACTTCAACCTTCTTCGCCTCATCTTTCCAACATGGATTCCAGCTCCAGCCCTGAAGAGACAGGATTTCAGCCTATTGAGTCTAAGCAGCAAGCGTTTAGTACTGAGGAGGATAACACCGAATCTGATAAACCAACTGAGGAAACCAAAATGTCGTGTGATACTTCGCTTGCTTCTGATGCCAGCATCATAGCACAGGCTAGCGAATCAAAGTGCTATAGTACAGATGAGAGCGACACAGTTAGCCCCAATGGCCCTATAATGCCACCTGAGGAATCTTTTTACCATTCTGCTGATGATGATGTTCAAAAAATAACGGAGTTGTATGAAACTTCAGTGGCATCATACCAGCAGGATGATTCTTTCAAAGATAGTGTAGCATCTGAAGGAGTAGTACCAAATGATTTAGTTAGCACGGGAGTTGCGTCAGAGGGCTCCTGTACATCTGGGTCTTCTCATTGCTGTGTTTCACAAAATAATGTACTGGCTACTAATGTTTCACCTGACCCTTTAGAAAATGATATGGCTGGAACAGATCGCAAGTTAGAGATGGCAGACAGGGCTTTTCCTAGCATAGAGCACGCCGCAAAATATCCATCTCCAATAACACAAAAAAGTAAATATGAAAGCGATATAGAAGAATTTGGCAAAAGCAGTGCTTTGCCTATAACAAGCCCTTATGAAAATGTCCCTTCCCAACATTTTTTTACTAATGAAATTAGTACAGAAATTAATTTAAAAACAAGAGTAGATCAGTCATCCGAGGAAGATTATTCTGATAAAGAAAAAACTAAAATGGCGGAAGGCACAGGCATGAATTCTCTTTATAGAACACTGTCCGAAGGTTCTGAAGTTCAGGTCCCAGGAGTTATTTGTATGGAGAGAGAATCCAAGCCAATGGACCATTTTCAGAAAAGGTCAGCTTCAGAATCCTCAGCATCATTTGACGAAGCTGCTCTGCGAGGTATCAGGCATGAAGCTGAGGAAATAATTAGCCAAGTAATTATAACCAGGACGGATGTGGATTCTGACAAGTGGAGTCAAATTCGTGAAGACGACGAGGCCTTTGAGGCGAGAGTGAAAGAGGAAGAACAAAAAATATTTGGCTTAATGGTAGACAGGAGATCACAAGGCACCACACCTGACACGACACCCGCCAGGACACCTACTGAAGATGGCACTCCTTCCAGTGAACCAAATCCCTTTCTTTTCCAGGAAGGAAAATTGTTTGAAATGACGAGGAGTGGTGCCATTGATATGACTAAAAGGAATTACTCTGAGGAAAGCTTAGACTTTTTCCAGATGGGAGAGCCGTCCCAGGAAGAAGTGTCATTATCTGAAGAAATGAGAGAAGCCGAAGGCCTAGAATGTTCCCCTGAGGAACAATCTTCGATTTCAGTTGCACCTTCTGAATTTAATAAAGCCGAAACAGCTGTGAAAAGTCCCCTTATACGAGAAGAGGAAACCGCTAGCACAAAAGAAGATGTTAAATCTCGAATTCCGATTAAAATGGGTATTTCAGCCTCTTCGAAATCACCAAAGAAAGAAAGAACAGCTTCTGATCATGACCTCCTCTCCAGCGATACATTTGATAGCTCCCAGATGCCTTGTCCTAGTTCTCCTGATCAGACAGGGATTGACGTACGCTTAAATTTTTCCACAGTCACTAAGTCTGTTTGTGTTGAAAAAGAAGATGACTCCCCAGATTCCTCTCCAGAGGAGCAGAAATCTGTGATCGAAATCCCCACAGCTGCCATGGAGAGTGGGCCTTCTAGTGAAAGCAAATCCAAAATCCCCATTAGGGCTACGTTCCCATCATCAGATAAGTCAGAAGCTGAAAGCCTTCCTTCAGTTGGCTTCATAGACAACTTGGAAGAACCACAAGAGGACGCTTCCAAACCAAAGTCTAAAATTCCAGTTAAGGCCATTTTTCAAAGAGGTGAGCAAGAGTCTTTGGAGGCAGAAACACCAGCCTGGCAGTCAGAATCGGCTAAAGTCCCTGATGTAACCTGCAAAGTACCCATGAGACAAGACATTAGGAGCAAATCTGACTCTGATGCCAGCGCCTTCACGGACTCCAAAGCTAAGCACTCAATCAAAGCTAGGAGTTACACTGAGGCAGAAGCAGAGAGCAGAGAGAGGGTGGGTGAGATGAAGCTTGAACTAGAATCAGATGAGTTGACGGCTGCCCGACCAAAGATATTCCCTTCACGATTACCTGTTAAGAGCAGAAGTGCCTCCGCTTCCCGAAATGCGGTTAGTCCCTCAAAAGAAAGTAAGGAACACTTTTTTGACCTTTACAAAAATTCCATAGAATTCTTTGAGGAGATTAGCGACGAAGCTTCCAAGTTAGTGGACAGGCTGACGCAGTCAGAGAGAGAACAAGAATTAGCTTCAGATGACGAAAGTAGTAGTGCCCTAGAAGTTTCGGTTATTGAAAATGTGCCATCCATTGAGACCCAGCAGTCACTTGCCGAGGACATCTTTGACACCAGGCCCATTTGGGACGAGTCAATTGAGACTCTGATTGAACGTATTCCTGCTGAAAATGTCCCTGACCATGTTGAAGGTATTTGCCAACCCCTGGGTTCCCTTTGCTACGCATGTCATAAATTGCAAGGTTTTGTCTGTTTCTTCTCTTTCACTCTTTGCCCTGCTCTTGGTGTACGATTCTTGTGTTGTTTTAAAAGGCCTCCTATGTTTCTTAATGTGCTTTGTGTGACCTCCGTTTGTTTTGTCTTCTTTACGTGTTTTACTGTCTCTGAAACAATCTCAAGATTGCCCAATGCAAATGTTCATGGAAAGCATAAATATAACAACATAAGCTTTCTCCTATGAAAAACACACACTTTCTTAACGCTGTTTTAACACTAATAAACTTATAACATTATTTCACTTGTAGTACAGCTGACCAATGCAAGTTTTAGTTTTTGATTTTTCATCACTCTCCTTGAATCTTTTTAATGAAATATTTTTGACCCAGAAAAAGACAGGTAAGATGACTATAATTCTGGATATGTAGATCCATTTATATGCTTCAAAGATATCAGAATCTAGAAACATACTGAACTTTGCTTCCATAATTAACCGATAGCTATTTTCAAATACTGAATTTGTAGATTCAAGTCCTCTAAAATTTAGAGAGGAATGTTCATGTATACTTTTTCTTAAGAATCCACTCCTACCAGTAGTACTATAGAGTACGAAGGAAAAATGAGAGTAGGCGTCTGAACATATTTCCTAATAGACTTTTTGAAGATCTGAAACGCATCTATGGGAAAACAAAAACTCAAACTCTGCTGATATTGCCTTGGCTTTTGGATATATCTATTTTTTCTGTTGCTTTTGTGCATATTTTCTCCAGAAAGATTTGTGCTTACTTTTCCATGCCTACTTTTGGGAAGAAGGAAAAAAATAAGGTGGGGGGAGATAAAATGTTGGGCTAAATATATATTATCCTGACATAATAATTCATAATTTGTTTTAACTTGTCCAAAATGTTGTGTGGCTAAAAAAAGTAGTTCAGTGTTTGAGAAGAAGACCCAGAGTGATTCTAAAGGCCACAAATACACATTTAACCAAAGTAGCATGGAAAAATGAAAACTCTGCCCCAGCAAAATATTTAGTTTCCTTTTTGTTTTGTTTTATTTAAAATAGACGGGAACTTACATAAAATTTAGGACAGTGTTTCCAATAACATATTAATGTATATTTTTGAAAGAAATTCTTAATTCATGCTGAAGAGTAGAATATTTTAAATCTAGTCATTTATCAAGGCCTTTAATTCTCTTAAACACAGCCACTGTTGTAAAAAAACGCTGGCCTATTTTATGAAGACTCCTTTTATTTTAAAAAAATATGTTCATACAAATAAACAATTGTCTTATTAAAATCTTATTTTAGAACAACAAGATGATCAGGAAAAACTTGAAGAAAGACTAGCACATATTGCGGATCATCTTGGATTCAGCTGGACAGGTGAAGTACAATATTGGAGAGATTACAATTGTTGTTGATCTGTGTTCTTATTTATTTATTTATTTATTTATTTATTTATTTATCAGATTTGTATGCCGCCCCTCTCCGCAGACTCGGGGCGGCTCACAGCAATAATAATACAATGTAAACAAATCTAATATTTAAGTTAATTTAAAACCCCAATTTAGAAACCAATCATACATACTAGCATACCATGCATAAATTTTATAAGCCTAGGGGGAGGGAAACTATCAATTCCCCCATGCCTGACGACAGAGGTGGGTTTTAAGGAGCTTACAAAAGGCTGGGAGGGTGGGGGCAACTCTGATATCTGGGGGGAGTTGGTTCCAAAGGGTCGTGGCCGCCACAGAAAAGGCTCTTCCCCTGGGTCCCGCCAAACGACATTATTTAGTTGACGGGACCCAGAGAAGGCCAACTCTGTGGGACCTAACTGGTCGCTGGGATTCGTGCGGCAGAAGGCGGTCCCGGAGATATTCTGGTCCGGTGGCATGAAGGGCTTTATAGGTCATAACCAACACTTTGAATTGTGACCGGAAACTGATCGGCAACCAATGCAGACTATGGAGTGTTGGTGTGACATGGGCGTCTTTAGGAAAGCCCATGATAGCTCTTGCAGCTGCATTTTGCACGATCTGAAGTTTCCGAACACTTTTCAAAGGTAGCCCCATGTAGAGAGTGTTACAGTAGTCGAACCTGGAGGTGATGAGGGCATGAGTGACTGTGAGCAGTGACTCCCGGTCCAAATAGGGCTGCAACTGGTGCACCAGGCGAACCTGGGCAAACGCCCCCCTCGCCACAGCTGAAAGATGTTTCTCTAATGTGAGCTGTGGATCGAGGAGGACGCCCAAGTTGCGGACCCTCTCTGAGGGGGTTAGTGATTCCCCCCCCAGGGTAATGGACGGACAGATGGATAATCTATGTTCTTACCAGAAATAACAGTTTTCATGTGTTTGCTTATTTCATTGTACTTTCAGATTTTTTTGAGTACAACTCCCAGGATCATTGAACGTGCTGATGGAACAGTTATAATTTAAAAAACTCTAATGGCAGTCCTTCCCTTGATTTTAACTTTTCTCTGAATAGCTATTCAGTAAAAAGATTTAATACTATTAGCCTGGTATTTAATTGGTATATCTATGTATGCTTTCTTGCTATATAAATATGATATGCACACATGAAGTAACAACACTGGGTTATAAAATAAATATGCACTGTTATTATTACTAACAATCTTTGCTGACTCACAGTGGTCCACAAAATGCCAAAATACTATAAAATGCCTACAGAGAAAAATCACCATGTGTTTATTTAAAAACATCTGAGAACATCAATTAGTATTTTTAAATACATAAATGGAAAGCAAAATAGCAAAATTTATCATTTTCCAAAAACCTTTTGGAAAAGTTCATTTTTTTGGTCATTTCCCACAAAGAAGATAAAAATTCTAATAATAAATCTTTCTGTTCTTCAAGAGATGTACTAAATGTGAATGATCTGTTTTGCAGATAGTAAAAGACCAGCTGATCTACTTAAGGAATAATGCAGAGATATTATTCTTGCTATAATTGTTGAATTAATGTTAATAGAAATTGGACTGTATTTCTAAAAATATACTTAAATGTAGTTGGAACCCATTCGTAATTTTCCATAAAATCCATAGAACGTTAGTCTCATAAGAAAGCCGAATTCATAAAATGCCAAGAACAACGAGATAGCAACTTTTTTACAACTTACCAGGAGCATAGAGGTAATGCAATGATATACCAGAAGATCAGGATGAAATTGTTGTGCAACATAGCTAGATTTAAAACACTGAAGATTTTTTTAAAGTACATTAAAAGTAGATGCATTAAACTTTTGGGAGTCTTAATGCACCTATTTGAATTGCAACCTTATAAGTTATAGTTCAAGTATAACCTTAACAATATAGACAGTAAAGAAAAATATTGTCTACAATTTTGGCAAAGCTGTTAAATATTATAAGAATTACCTAGGTATGTACACAAATATAGGAGGGAGGGAGGGCGAGAAGGAGAGGAGGGAGGGAGATCTCTGTGTGTGTGTTTATTTATTTATTTATTTTATTACTTAGATTTGTATGCCGCCCCTCTCCGAAGACTCGGGGCGGCTCACAACACGTGGAAACAAATCATAAATAATCTGACAATTTAAAATATTAAAGATTTAAAAAAGACCCCATATACTAACAGACATACACACAAGCATACCATACATAAATTAGACATGCCCAGGGGAAGATGTTTCAGTTCCCCCATGCCTGATGGCAAAGGTGGGTTTTAAGGAGTTTACGGAAGGCAGGAAGAGTAGGGGCAGTTCTAATCTCCGGGGGGGGTTGGTTCCAGAGGGCCGGTGCCGCCACAGAGAAGGCTCTTCCCCTGGGGCCCGCCAACCGACATTGTTTAGTTGACGGGACCCAGAGAAGGCCCACTCTGTGGGACCTAACCGGTCGCTGGGATTCGTGCGGCAGGAGGCGGTCTCGGAGATATTCTGGTCCAATGCCATGAAGGGCTTTAAAGGTCATAATCAACACTTTGAATTGTGACCGGGAACTGATCGGCAGCCAATGCAGACTGCGGAGTGATGGTGAAACATGGGCATACCTAGGTAAGCTCATGACTGCTCTCGCAGCTGCATTCTGCACGATCTGGAGTTTACTGGGTTTGTTCTAAGGTGAGTATAGAATTGTAATCTAATAGTAGCAATAAGTGATACTTATAAAGAATTGCAACTGGTCGAAATTATTTGAATACTTTCTGCTTACAGAGCTGGCAAGAGAACTGGATTTCACCGAAGAACAAATTCATCAAATTCGGATTGAGAATCCTAATTCGCTTCAAGATCAGAGTCATGCATTACTGAAATATTGGCTGGAAAGAGATGGAAAGCATGCTACTGGTATATTTATTTTAGCAGTTACCATCCCTCACTCCTCTTCCATTCTGACAGTGCAAGTGCAGTGTACATAAGAGACTACGAATGTCAGACAAAAACAAAACACTATTATTATTATTATTATTATTATTATTATTATTTATTAGATTTGTATGCCGCCCCTCTCCGTAGACTCGGGGCGGCTCACAACAATAACAAGAACAATGTAAAAAACAAATCTAATAATTTAAAAAACACTAAAAACCCCATTATTAAAAGCAAACACACACACAAACATTCCATGTATAAACTGTATAGGGCCGGGGGAGATGTGTCAGTTCCCCCATGCCTGACGACAAAGATGGGTCTTAAGAGCTTTACGAAAGGCAGGGAGGGCAACTCTGATATCTGGGGGGAGTTGGTTCCAAAGGGTCGGGGCCGCCACAGAGAAGGCTCTTCCCCTGGGTCCCGCCAAACGACATTGTTTAGTTGACAGGACCCGGAGAAGGCCAACTCTGTGGGACCTAACTGGTCGCTGGGATTCGTGCGGCAGAAGGCGATCCCGGAGATATTCTGGTCCGGTGCCATGATCCTACATACACACACGGACAATTCTACCATTAACTGAACAGGTTGCTAAGTGAAATTGTGACTACAGTGTTCCCTCGATTTTCGCGGGTTTGAACTTCGCGAAAAGTCTATACCACGGTTTTTCAAAAATATTAATTAAAAAAATATTTCTTTGTTTTTTCCCCTATACCACGGTTTTTCCCGCCTGATGACGTCATATGTCATCGCTAAACTTTAGTCCGCCTTTAATAAATATTTTTTTAATAAACTTGAATAAATAAATAAGGTGAGTAATAATCTAAATGGTTGCTAAGGGAATGGGAAATTGTAATTTAGGGGTTTAAAGTGTTAAGGGAAGGCTTGGGATACTGTCCATAGCCAAAAATAGTGCATTTACTTCCGCATCTCTACTTCGCGGAAATTCGACTTTCGTGGGCGGTCTCGGAACGCATCCCCCGTGAAAGTCGAGAGAACACTGTACACTTATTATGTCATTTCAGTTTTCCTTTACAGACCTGAAAAGTTTTTAAATGTAAAGACTTTAAATGTAAAGACCGGGGTGAGCCGGGGTGGCGCAGCAGGTAGAGTGTTGTACTGCAAGCCACTGAAGCTGACTGCTAGATCTATAGGTCAGCGGTTCAAATCTCATCACCGGCTCAAGGTTGACTCAGCCTTCCATCCTTCCAAGGTGGGTAAAATGAGGACCCAGATTGTGGGGGCAATAGGCTGGCTCTGTTAAAGGATACTATTGCTAACATGTTGTAAGCCACCCTGAGTCTAAGGAGAAGGGCGGCATAAAAATCGAATAAATAAATAAATATAGTTAACTTTTTTATCACCATCATAACTGTAAACCATCACTAAGCAATTACTAGCAATTGCTAGAGACTGCTAGTTAAATACTTACCATTGGAATGAAGATTCCATTAATAGAGCCTTATTTATATAGAGCACTGGTGAGACCACATTTGGAATACTGTGTTCAGTTCTGGAGACCTCACCTATAAAAAGATATTGACAAAATTGAACAGGTCCAAAGACGGGCTACAAGAATGGTGGAAGGTCTTAAGCATAAAACGTATCAGGAAAGACTTAATGAACTCAATCTGTATAGTCTGGAGGACAGAAGGAAAAGGGGGGACATGATCGAAACATTTAAATATGTTAAAGGGTTAAATAAGGTTCAAGAGGGAAGTGTTTTTAATAGGAAAGTGAACACAAGAACAAGGGGACACAATCTGAAGTTAGTTGGGGGAAAGATCAAAAGCAACGTGAGAAAATATTATTTCACTGAAAGAGTAGTAGATCCTTGGAACAAACTTCCAGCAGACGTGGTTGGTAAATCCACAGTAACTGAATTCAAACATGCCTGGGATAAACATATATACATTGTAAGATAAAATACAGGAAATAGTATAAGGGCAGACTAGATGGACCATGAGGTCTTTTTTCTGCCGTCAGACTTCTATGTTTCTATGTTTCTAATAGTGCAACATTTGGGGCTGCTTTTGTCAGAAGTGTGGATAATGTGTACAAAGCTATCACATGGTCACTATTTTAACATATCTGAATATACAGTATTTAGTGGGTAATTGTTACTTAGAAGATTGTCTTTCAAACTATTTCAGGAGGCAATTCGTGTCCCTCCCCAGGAATATAATCAATCATACATGTGTGATTATCAGGACAACTAGAAGGATCAAAAAGAAAGAAAAACAAATAACCAGTGCTTTTCAAGGGATTAGAGACACAGGGTTACTCTCTACCCTCCTATTGGCTGACTTCACAGCACTTAACCAACAATGGAGTAGATGGCATTCTTCATATGTGCAAATTGTTAAAAAAATAAATGCTGTCTCTTCCATAACCCAGATTCAGGTCTTACGGAGTGTGTCAAAAAAATTAATCGAATGGATATTGTTCACCTAATGGAAAGTAGTATGGAAAAGTCCAGAGATCATAGTCGCACCTATGCAGAAATTGAACAGACGATGGTACTGGATCACAGCGAAGGTGAGAATATACTTACACATGCATGATTACTATTCAGTATCCCATTGTTATCGAATAAAACGTATCAGCTATCACTGAGATAACTATTAGTAGTTCTATACCAAGGAGATCGTTCCCATCAGTTTAAGAATAAATATAGTGGTTTTCAACATTGTAGTAGTGATTATCAGAAATGAATAATCCTATACCAGTGATGGGCACCCTTTTGAGCTGGGTGTGTCAAACTTCGCCAAAAAACCGAGCATAACTCGGGTGGTGTGTCACCTTGAGAAAAAAGAACACAATTTTGTGATATTTATAGTTTAAATAACAAATATGTATAATTATTTAACTTACCTGCTTAGTGACTTCTTTGTTAATCTGTCAGTTGGTTTCTTTTGTTGGTCTTGCTGTTATTTAACTTGTGTGGGGTGCCGTGAACTAAGATAAGTGAGGGGGAGGGGGAATTCTTCCAGTGATGGTGAACCTGTGGCAGTCCAGCAACAGGACCTCCAGACAGCGATCGTAGGGCCTCCAGACAGCGATCACAGGACCTCCAGACAGCGATCACAGGACCTCAGATATGCGCCCCCCGCGGCGTTCCGCTGCTCCCTGCTGCGTCAGCCGGAAGTTCGGCCTAGCGGAAGTCCCAGGCCTAGACGCTCTATGCCGGAGCTCTGCTGTTCTGGCCTACAGACCTCCGGCACAGAGTCACTAGTCTACAGTCTACACTACAGCATTTTTTTTATCCTCGGGTACTGCACCTGGCCGTGTAGGAGCCGAGGATGAAACGTAACTCTCCGAAAGTTTCTCTGGCGGCCGCGTGTCACTGAAAATGGCTACGCGTGTCAGTGCTGACACACGTGTCATAGGTTCGCCATCACTGTCCTATACTATAACACTGAATATTGAGAGATGAATAGTAGGCGTGCGTAATGAAATTCATGTAGATGACACTTCACCATAATAAAACGAATATTAGGGAACACTCATAAAACCATCAATATCTTCAAAGGAACCCAGTTTACTAGGGAAGAAGACAACAACAACTCACTACTCTTCCTGGACATCCTGATGAGCAGAACCACAATGGCAATCTAGAAACACAAGTGTACTGAAAAACCTACCCACTACCAAAGCAATAATCCAACCTCTCACAAGAGAAGCTGTGTAAGAACTTTATTTAGACAAAGTCGCTGCAACAACCTGAACAGCCAACAAAGGATTTATTAAGCAGCCATGCAACATCTTAAGAGAAGAGAAGAGAATTTTATTGGCCAAGTGTGATTGGACACACAAGGAATTTGTCTTGGTGCATATGCTGTTAGCGTACATAAAAGAAAAAGATACATTTGTCAATAATCATGTGTTACAACACTTAATGATTGTCATAGGGGTCAAATAAGCAATGAAGAATCAATATTAATAAAAATCTTAGGATACAAGCAACAAGTTATAGTCATACAGTCCTAAGTGGGAGGAAAAAGATGATAGGAATGATGAGAAAAAACTAGTAGAAGTAGAAAATGAGTATCCATGCAGCTTTATCAAAAAGTGGCTGACCACTCAAATTAATATAGAACAAATGACACAAGCCAAGAACATCTCAGAAAACAATAGACTACTACAACCACATGAAATCAGTGTAGTTTTCCAAAACATCCTAAGTAAACAACAACAACAACCAAAGAAAAAAAGTATCCCCAAGGCGAAAAAAACAGGAATAATCTACAACATACAGTGTTATGACTCCAACAGCCACCACATAACACGAACAGGAAGAAGACTACCAGAATGCATCCATGAACACCAACTAGCAGTCAAAAGACATGATGAAAATACTTTATTTCACAACATATGGACCAACTTAATCATATATTCAGTTGGGGAACTGTGACCATTTTAGAACAAATCAAATCCATAAACACTTTCTATTGATAAATTAGCCACCAATAGACATAAATAGTGTCTACATATTTTGCAAAAGAGACAATAAACCAAAAATTGAACAAAAAGATCAAAATACCCCACCCATACCAGCAATCAACATCTAGAGGAGCACAGATTAACTCCAAGATTAACATCAGACGTCCTGCCTGTCGGCGAGTACTTCAGCTTCAACCACAACAACACAAGAGCACACAACAGATTTAAACTTAATATTAACCGCTCCAAACTTGACTGTAAAAAATATGACTTCAGTAACCGAATTGTCGAAGCGTGGAACTCATTACCGGACTCCATAATGTCATCCCCAAACCCCCAACACTTTACCCTTAGATTATCTACGGTTGACCTATCCAGATTCCTAAGAGGTCAGTAAGGGCCGAGTACAAGTGCACTAGAGTGCCTTCCGTCCCCTGTCCTATTGCTCTCCTATATCTCCTATACCTTTCTTCTATTCCTATATCTCTTCTTCTATTCTTTCATTGATATGTTCTATTACTATATCTTCTTTTCTATTATTTCTTAGATATATTTTACTATGAGTATCTCCTGTATAACCTTCATCATGTATTTTACTATGTGTATATAGATATACCCACTAAAACCCTCATTGTGTATTGGACAAAATAAATAAATAAATAAAGTTAACAATACCCCAATCAAGCAACTATCAAACAGGCAACCCAACCAAAGAACTCCACTCCCACCGACACTGACAGGGCAAACTGCTAGAACATAAATTGAGAGTTAACTCCGCTCTTTACTAGCATTGATGATATTACCTAGTTTGGGTCTGCAAGAAACCAATCAAGCTTAGTGAGTACAAAGGACCCCTCACTTCAACCTTGAACTACAAATACTTTCCTTTATTGAAATTCTGGCTATATGGAGTTTTACTATTTATTTATTTTATTTATTTATTTATTTTGTCCAATACATAATACACATTGAAGAGAAAGATATGTAATAATATAAGTAAAGAAAAGAATAGAAGAAAAGATATAAAAGTATAGGTGAACATATTTGAAAGGAAGAAAAGATAAATGTGATAAGAAGAGACAATTGGACAGGGGACGGAAGGCACACTGGTGCACTTATGCACACCCCTTACTGACCTCTAACCTGGAGAGGTCAATCGTGGATAGTCTAAGGGAAAATGTTTGGGGTTAGGGGTTGACACTACTGAGTCAGGTAATGAGTTCCATGCTTCGACAACTCGGTTGCTGAAGTCATATTTTTTACAGTCAAGTTTGGAGCGGTTAATATTAAGTTTGAATCTGTTGCGTGCTCTTGTGTTGTTGCGATTGAAGCTAAAATAGTCATTGACAGGTAGAACGTTGCAGCATATGATCTTGTGGGCAATACTTAGATCGTGTTTTAGGTGACGTAGTTCTAAGCTTTCTAGACCTAGGATTGATAGTCTGCTTTCGTAGGGTAGATAGGATTCGTAGAAATCACTTGCAAGGTCTTATATTTGAACACATGGGCTGGTTATTTATCTATGGTTAAATATAACTAACTTTTAATTTATGTTTTGAAACTGCTGAGTTGCTTCTCATATGGGCTTTTAGCAAGAAATCTTTGTTCCATATCATATCACTACAAATCTGCATCTTAGATGGCAATTACAGTGATACCTTGTCTTACAAACTTAATTGGTTCCGGGACAAGGTTCTTAAGGTGAAAAGTTTGTAAGACGAAACAATGTTTCCCAGAGGAATCAATGGAAAAGCGATTAATGCGTGCAAGCCCAAAATTCACCCCTTTTGCCAGCCGAAGCGTCCGTTTCTGTACTGCTGGGATTCCCCTGAGGCTCCCCTCCATGGGAAACCCCACCTCTGGACTTCTGTGTTTTTGTGATGCTGCAGGGGAATCCCAGCAGGGGAATCCCAGCATCGCAAAAACAAGCGCTTCGCTGGCAACGGAAGTCTGGAGGTGGGGTTTCCCATGGAGGGGAGCCTCAGGGGAATCTTAGCAACACAAAAACGGGTGCTTTGCTGGCAACGGAAATCTGGAGGCGGGGCATCCCAGTGGCGGCGGTGGGTTTGTAAGGTGAAAATAGTTTGTAAGAAGAGGCAAAAAAATCTTAAACCCTGGGTTTCTATCTCGAAAAGTTTGTATGATGAGGCGTTTGTAAGATGAGGTATCACTGTACTTCATTTATAGAGATTAAATTATTGTCGTTTTATTTTGCCTTCAGGGTTCTCGGCACTTCATGAAGATCTATGCAGCACAAAAGATAAAAAAGAGGCCGATTATTCCTTTTCTAAAGACAGTGAGCCATCAGATCATCCTCCCCTTGTTTCAGAAGAAGACCTTTCTCTCACTTGCTCCCCCTTGCATGAAGGCACATCGAAGGCTGAAGCAGAAGTATCTGTGGTAGAGCTACTGCACCAAATACAGAAAGATCACGTGAAAGCTGAATTCTCAGGGAAGCATCATGAGCTAACAGAAGATTCATCTACTACACAGGAGTATGTGTAAGAATTCTACAGTAGGGTAGCGTATACAGTGTTCCCTCGATTTTCGCGGGTTTGAACTTCGCGGAAAGTCTATACCACGGTTTTTCAAAAATATTAATGAAAAAATATTTGCGGGTTTTTTCCCCTATACCACGGTTTTTCCCACCCGATGACGTCATATGTCATCGCCAAACTTTCATCTGCCTTTAATAAATATATTTTTTTAATAAACTTTAATAAATAAACATGGTGAGTAATAATCTGAATGGTTGCTAAGGGAATGGAAAATTGCAATTTAGGGGTTTAAAGTGTGAAGGGAAGGCTTGGGATTACTGTTCATAGCCAAAAATAGTGTATTTACTTCCACATCTCTACTTCGCGGAAATTCAACTTTTGCGGGCGGTCTCGGAACGCATCCCCCGCGAAAAGCGAGGGAACACTGTATAGCAATAGGAAATATGTATTGCTTAGAGAACATGTTTCATAAGCAGGGAACAAATATAAATTTTGCAAGCCTTAGAAATCCTTCAGTGTTGTCAAGGGGAAAAAAATCAATGAGCGAAATAATTTCTAAACATTTAGAGTCAAGCAAATATATGGCCAATATATCATTTTAAAATATTCTTGGACTTATTCATTTAAATAAAAATAGATCATCAAATTAGCTGTATTAGATTTTAGTATCATTTCTAAAGATTTGTCATATTTGTGAGCGTTTTTTGGTATGGCAAAAATATTTTCTGAGTTAGATAATTTAATAGATAATTTTTATTTTGAATGAACCTCAATTCATGGTGAGATCAGCCAAGGTATTCTGGGTACTGGGTGAAATTTTCATTGAGGGCCAGACATTGCTTCCATGAGAGGGAGTGTCAATCAATAAGAGGGCAAAGACTCCCAAAGAATAGAATAGAATAGAATAGAATTTTATTGGCCAAGTGTGATTGGACACACAAGGAATTTGTCTTGGTGCATATGCTCTCAACGTACATAAAATAAAATATACATTTGTCAAGAATCATGTGGTACAACACTTAATGATTGTCATAGGGGTCAAATAAGCAATGAAGAAGCAATATTAATAAAAATCTTAGGATATACGCAACAAGTTACAGTCATACAGTCAACATGGGAGGAAATGGGTGATAGGAATGATGAGGAAAACTAGTAGAATAGAAGTGCAGATTTAGTAGAAAGTCTGACAGTGTTGAGGGAATTATTTGTTTAGTAGAGTGATGGCGTTCGGGAAAAAACTGTTCTTGTGTCTAGTTGTCTTGGTGTGCAGTGCTCTGTAGCGACGTTTTGAGGGTAGGAGTTGAAACAATTTGTGTCCAGGATGTGAGGGGTCAGTAAATATTTTACCCGCCCTCTTTTTGACTCGTGCAGTACAGTGATCCCCCGTTTATTGCGTCCCCAACCATTGCGAACAGGGTACTTCGCTATTTTTCAACCCGGAAGTCAAAAATACCATCTACGCATGCGTGCCGGGCACGCATGCGTAGATGGCAGCGGCTTCCCTGGGTCTTCCCCCTCTTGCTGGCGTCAGCGAGGAGTTTCCCCACCGCCCACGCAAACTCCTCGCTGCCGCTCGCCCGCCCTTCGCCTGCCCACGCCGTTCGCTCCCCCCTCTTGCTGTCGGGAGGGCGAGAAGCCCTCCCCAGCACCCGCTCGCCCGCCCTTCACCCTGGCGGAGAAATTCCAGCCCCCACCTGGTCCCGCCCGATCGTCTCCTGCCTCCCGTGCCGATGTTCCCTGCCAAGCCTGGCTCGGATTCCCTGGCTGCTTGGCCGGGGGGGGGGGGGGCTCGGCCGAAAGGAGCTGGAGACGCAGAGCTGAACACACCCCTTCATCCCCAAAGGCCGGCCTTTTTGTCTGGGAGGGAAGATGACTGCCGGTGGCACAGGGGCGAGGGGCGGGAGGCAAATCGCTGCGTCTCCAGCCCCTTTTGGCCGAGCCCCCCCCCTCCGGCCAAGCAGCCAGGGAAGCCGAACTGGGCTTGGCGGGGAACATCGGCACGGGAGGCAGCTTCTGCCGGACATGGGCAATGGGCGGGACAGAGAAGCGGGGAGAATCAGGAGGCTCCTTTGGCAGCTGGGGGCTGCCTGGCTTTGTTGTTTTGGCTGCAGCGGGTGCCAGGCAGCCTCCAGCCGCCAAAGGAACCTCCTGATTCTTCCCGCTTCTCTGTCCCGCCCATTGCCCGTGTCCGGCAGAAGCTGCTGCCTTATTGCTCTTTGCCGGCGGGATGCAAAGTGATGGGGTGGGAGGGTGTCCTGACAGCCCCCCCACCCATATGCTTCGCCTCCCGCCGGGCAAGAGCGCTCGGGTGGCAACTTCTTCTAGATACGGGCGATGTCCACGCTCTCTCTCGGCGCTTTCGAGCCGAGTCCGTGAGCGAGTTCGCTCCCGGACTCGGCTCGAAGGCGGCGAGAGACAGCGCCAAGGAACGGGCCTGTCCACGCTCTCTCTCGGCGCTTTCGAGCCGAGTCCGTGAGCGAGTTCGCTCCCGGACTCGGCTCGAAGGCGGCGAGAGACAGCGCCAAGGAACGGGCCTGTCCACGCTCTCTCTCGGCGCTTTCGAGCCGAGTCCGTGAGCGAGTTCGCTCCCGGACTCGGCTCGAAGGCGGCGAGAGACAGCGCCAAGGAACGGGCCTGTCCACGCTCTCTCTCGGCACTTTCGAGCCAAGTCCGTGAGCGAGTTCGCTCCCGGACTCGGCTCGAAGGCGGCGAGAGACAGTGCCCCCCGGACCCCCAACCCGGGTTTGGGGGGCTGCTAGGAAGCCCTCCATGCCGGCGGCAAACAGCCGCGCCGCCCCCAATCTTCGGCTCCTCGCTAGCGCTGTGGGAGTAAAAACACCATCTGCACATGCGCAGACGGTGTTTTTACTTCCGCATCGCTACTTCGCGAAAACCCGCTCGTTGCGGGGGCTCCTGGAACGGAACCCTCGCAACGAGCGGGGGATCACTGTATACAGGTCCTCAATGGAAGGCAGATTGGCAGCAATTGTTTTTTCTGCAATTCTGATTATCCTCTGAAGTCTGTGTCGGTCCTGTTGGGTTGCAGCACCAAACCAGACAGTTATAGAGGTGCAGATGACAGACTCAATGATTCCTCTATAGAACTGAATCAGCAGCTCCTTGGGCAGTTTGAGCTTCCTGAGCTGGCGCAGAAAGAACATTCTTTGTTGTGCTTTTTTGATGATGTTTTTGATGTTAGGTGACCATTTTAGGTCTTGAGATATGATAGAACCTAGAAATTTGAAGGTCTCTACAGTTGATACTGTGTTGTCTAGTATTGTGAGAGGTGGAAGGGTGGAAGGGTTTCTCTTAAAGTCTACCACCATTTCTACAGTTTTGAGTGTGTTCAGTTCTAGATTGTTCTGGTCACACCACAAGGATAGTTGTTCAACTTCCCGTCTGTATGCAGATTCATCATTGTCTCGAATGAGTCCAATCACTGTGGGTAATCCTTGCGTTTCCCTACTCCTATTCCTGGAAATAAGTAGGTTCTCAACCTTTTCTTCACACATACACCCTTTAAATATACACTGCTCAAAAAAATAAAGGGAACATTCAAAGAACACATCCTAGATCTGAATGAATGAAATATTCTCATTGAATACTTTGTTCTGTTCAAAGTTGAATGTGCTGACAACAGGTGAAATTGATTGTCAATCAATGTTGCCTCCTAGGTGGACACTTTGATTTCACGGTCGTTTGATTTACTTGGAGTTATTTATTTATCTATCTATTTATCTATCTATCTATCTATCTATCTATCTATCTATCTATCTATCTATCATCTATCTATCTATCTATCTAATATCTATCTATCTATCTATCTATCTATCTATCTATCTATCTATCTATCTATCTATCTATCTATCTATCTATCTATCTATTAGATTTGTATGCCGCCCCTCTCCGTAGACTCGGGGCGGCTCACAACAGCAATAGAACAATTCATAACAAATCTAATAGTTTAAAAACATTTTTAAAAACCCCATTATTAATCAGACATACTTACAAACATTCCATGCATAAATTGTATAGGCCCGGGGGAGATATCTCAGTTCCCCCATGCCTGGCGGCAAAGGTGGGTTTTAAGGAGTTTACGGAAGGCAAGGAGGGTGGGGGCAGTTCTAATCTCCGTGGGGAGCTGGTTCCAGAGGGTCAGGGCCGCCACAGAGAAGGCTCTTCCCCTGGGACCTGCCAGATGACACTGTCCAGTGTTTCCCAACCTTTTTTGAGCCGCGGCACATTATTCATATTTTCAAAATCCTGGGGAACATTGAAAGGGGGGGTGGGGGGTGGGGGGTGGGCTAAAGAAAAGTTTGGACAAAAAAACCCTCTCTCTTCCTCCCTTTCGCTCTACAGTATTTCTCCCTCTTTCTCTCTTTTCCTTCCTTCCCTTCTTTCTCTCTCTCCATCCCTCTTTCTTTCTTCCTCTCTTTTTTGCTCTTTCTCTCCCTCCTTCCCTTCCTCTGTCTTTCTCTCTCTCTTGCTATCTCTTTCTTGATTTTTTCTCTCTTTCTTGCTCTCTCTCTTTCACTGTCTCTTGCTATATGTCTCTTTCTTTGCCTCTCTTGCTATCTCTCTGCCTCTCTTGCTATGTCTCTCTTTCTCTCTTGCTATGTCTCTCTTTCTTTCTCTTTCTCTCTCTGCCTCTCTTGCTATGTCTCTCTTTCTCTCTCTGCCTCTCTTGCTATGTCTCTCTTTCTCTCTTGCTATGTCTCTCTTTCTTTCTCTTTCTCTTTCTCTCTCTGCCTCTCTTGCTATGTCTCTTTCTTTCTCTTTCTCTCTCTGCCTCTCTTGCTATGTCTCTCTTTCTCTCTTGCTATGTCTCTCTTTCTTTCTTTCTTTCTCTCTCTCTCTCTGCCTCTCTTGCTATGTCTCTCTTTCTTTCTCTCTCTCTCTGCCTCTCTTGCTATGTCTCTCTTTCTCTGCCTCTCTTGCTGCCTCTCTTTCTCTCTCTGTCTCTTTCTCTGCCTCTCTTGCTGTCTCTCTCTCTGCCTCTCTTATATGTCTCTCTTTCTTTCTCTCTCTCTCTCTCAGCTGACTGCAAGCGGGAGCCCTGACGGCAGCTGGACGTCCTGTTGGACGCCGTATATGCCAAGCCCGCAGCGCCAGCAGTACGGCGTCCAGCAGCACGTCCAATCGCCACCGTCAGGGCTCCCACTTGCAGTCAGCTGAGAGAGAGAGAGAGATAGAGAGAGCTCCCGCCGCCTGGAGCTCCCTCTCGCCGCCGCCATCTCCCCGCGACTGCCTGCGGCTGCTGCAGCCACCACCACCCCGCTCCCCCCGCCAGTGCCCTCCCGCCGGGCCCCAAAGGACACTTGCCGCCGACGCCAGGGCCCGGCGGGAGGGCACTGGCGGGGGGACCGGGGGGGGTGCGGCTGCAGCTGGGAAAGGCGCAGGGAGGGAAGCTGCCTGCCCGCCTGCCTCGGGGAGCCGCGCTTGCAGCCGCAAACCAAAAGGGCAACCCCCGCGCGCTCCCCAGCCCCGGCCCGCCTCTGCGCCCCCGCCCGACCCGCGCTCTCTCCTGTCCTCTCCTGCCCGATGTCGTGGTTTCCGGCGCTCTCCTGCTGGGCCCCAAAGAAGGAAGGCGGGGAAAAGGCGCGAGGAACGAAGCTCTCCTTCTTCTTCCTGCCTTCCTTCTTTGGGGCTCAGCAGGAGAGCGCCGGAAACCGCGGCATCGGGCAGGAGCCGGGGGACAGCTGCGAGCGGGCGCTCCAGGTCGGCACCGGCAGCGCCCCGCCCAGCTGGAGCTTCCGTAGCTCTGCGGCACACCTGGCAGTGTCTCGCGGCACACTACTGTGCCGCGGCACACCGGTTGGGAAACGCTGGTTTAGTCGACGGGACCCGGAGAAGGCCAACTCTGTGAGATCTAATCGGTCGCTAGGATTCGTGTGGCAGAAGGCGGTCCCAGAGATATTCTGGTCCGATGCCATGAAGGGCTTTATAGGTTATAACCAACACTTTGAATTGTGAGCAGAAATTGATCGGTATTGTGTTAAGTGTTTATTTTTTGAGCAGTATATATTGTGGCCACAGACCTCCAAGATTTAACTTAAGATTTAAATGATAACATTTCTTTGAGACTTCGTGGACCCCCTGTGATGACATTGAGGTTCCTCAGGGTTCAGCGGACTAGAGGTTGAGAACCACTGGGTTAGAATAAGGACACTAATGTAATATTAGTCTAAACTAAATAGTCACAAAGAGACAATTGCTGTGAGACACATGACAGAATGGAAAGAAAACCATTAATTCTATTCCATTCTTTCTGCTATGTGGCAATGGAATGAATGAAAGCAGTGAAATTGCTGAGAATGATTCAGGAAGGCCAATTTTTTTCTAAAAAGGGGAGAAAAGTTTCATTACTCAAAAATATATCATAATGGAGTACTGGAAAGCTAGACTGTTTTAAATGTGTTTACAAAATATTGCTAGATGCTTGTTTTTGTCTGATGAAACCCAATTTATTTGAAAATAGGTTCTACTATCTTTCCAAAGAAAGTCTTAACCATATTAAATTAGTAGTCATGACAATTGTTAATGAATTCACACTTGTATTCTCACTCAATCCCGATTTATTCATTTCAGAATGTTACGTGTCATTTTTCACAACAAAGCCAAGTATTATTATTATTATTATTATTATTATTATTATTATTATTATTATTATTACTAATTAGATTTGTATGCCGCCCCTCTCTGTAGACTCGGGGCGGCTCACAGCAATGATAAAAACAATATACAATGACAAATCTAATAGTTAAACTCTAAAATAACAATAATACATTTTAAAAAGTCTAAAAAAAAGGAACCCCAATATATAAAAAATATACATACAGTCATATCATACACAGAAAACTACATAGGCAGGGGGAGATGTTTCAGTTCCCCCACGCTTGATGACAAAGGTGGTCTTTGGGGAGTTTACGAAAGGCAAGGAGGGTAGGGGCAGTTCTAATCTCTGGAGGGAGCTGATTCCAGAGGGTCAGAGCCACCACAGAGAAGGCTCTTCCTCTGGGTCCTGCCAACCAACATTGTTTAGTTAACGGGACCCGGAGGAGACCAACTCTGTGGGACCTAACCGGTCTCTGGGATTCGTGCAGCAGAAGGTGGTCTCGTAGATACCCTGGTCCGGTGCCATGAAGGGCTTTATGGGTGATGACCAACACTTTGAATTGTGACCGGAAACTGATCGGCAACCAATGCAGACTGTGGAGTGTTGGAGTAACATGGGCATATTTAGGAAAGCCCATGATTGCTCTCGCAGCTGCATTCTGCACGATCTGAAGTTTCCGAACACTCTTCAAAGGTAGCCCCATGTAGAGAGCGTTACAGTAGTCGAACCTCGAGGTGATGAGGGCAAGAGTGACTGTGAGCAGTGACTCCCGGTCCAAATAGGGCCGCAACTGGTGCACCAGGCGAACCTTGGCAAACGTCCACCCTCGCCACAGCTGAAAGATGCTTTATAATAAATCTTATTCTTCAGAAACAGACTAGAAGAACTAATCATTTGTTTCCTCCTTACTTAACAGTATCACAACTTCTGGAGCAGCTTTGACACAAGTGACCCAAAGTGTGAAAACATCCAGCATTGCCAGTGACAAGTCTGGGGATTCCCCCGTAGGATGTGAAGATCTTGAAAGGCCACCATTGCATACTCCAACATCTAGTGATCGAACTGATTCTCCTATTGTGGAAGAACCCGAAGACCATCACTTTGAGCAAGAAGATACGCACCCAAGGAAAAACAGCCTGGTGATCGTTGAATCCACTGATGAACCGCCTGAAGAATTAGAAAGACACGAAGAAGAGTTGTTAGAAAAAGTAAGTTGTAACACTAACATGATTCATGAAGTACAGTGGTACCTCATGATACGACCCCCTCGTCTTACGAACAACCCGAGATACGAACCCGGGGTTCAAAAAATTTTTGCCTCTTCTTATGAACTTTTTCCTTCTTACGAACCTGCCGCCGCCGCCAAGAAGCTTCGCTGCCCGGCTGTCACTTTTTGAAACAGCCGGGGGGCTTCTCAGCGTAGTCCTGAACCCGAACACCAAACCCGAACTTCCAGGTTTGCCATTCGGGAGGCCGCCGAAAAGCCCCCCAACTGTTTCAAAAGACGACAGCCGGGCAGCGGGGCTTCTCGGCGGCCTCCCGAATGCCGAACCTGGAAGTTCGGCAAAAGTTCGGGTTCGGGAGGCCACTGAGAAGCCCCGCTGACCGGCTGTCACCTTTTAAAACAGCCGGGGGGCTTCTCAGCGTCCTCCTGAACCCGAATGCCAAATCCGAACTTCCGGGTTCGGCATTCGGGAGGCCGCCGAGAAGCCCCTGGCTCTTTTAAAAGGTGACAGCCGGGCGGCGGGGCTTCGCGGCGGCCTCCCGAATGCCAAACCCGAAAAAAGAATGGCTACTTTAACAGTATAAAAAGAGATCTTTCACCAAACCAATTATTTCAAAGACTTTGTTCAACCGTAGAAAATAATCCATTTTTCCCCTTGAAAACTCATAAGTTATGATGTTTGGACTGACCTAAATGCATCCTTCCTATATAGTCTGCCACAATTCCTTAACACTTTGAAAGTTGCTATTGTGGCAACTCAGTCATCATTATGAGCCTTTAAGAAACCTGTCCCAAGTCTGATTGCAGAAGATTCACAACTGTAAATATGTAGTGAGAAAACTTTATTTCCAGGATCCTTACTTGAAGAGTCTGATGTTGCAAAGAGGAAAAGGATTTTGAAAATATCCCAGAATTATTTGAATCAAAATTAACTCTGTTTTCTAAATATAAAGGAAATAAATTGGCTGAAAGACAGGAGCAAATATAGTAATTATTAACTAACTCAAACTTGCAATATGATCTAGTCCAACGGTTCTCAACTGGTAGCCTGTGGAGCCTGGAGTGTGTGTGTGTGTGTGATGTCGCAGGGGGTCGCTTGAAAAAATATTACAATTTAAATCTTGCATTAAGTCATGGTGGTCCAGGATCACAAAAGGTATTTAACGGGGTTCCATGGTGAAGTAAAGGTTGAGAACCACTGATCAAGTCTTACCTGTTTAGTTTAATTGGTTTTATGGAAGAGTAAGTTGTAACTATATTTGCATTATTCAACTGATGCTCTGCTTTTACATGGTATTAAAAGAAAGGTGAAGGCAGCTTTCCTCAGATTGTAACATCAAATGTTCTAAGAAGATTTCGAGCATTCAATCCCAAGATAGAAAGAAAGTAGTACAGCCAGCGGTGGGCTACGAACCGGAATGCTAAATTGCTCTCACCGCCACGGCTCGTAAGTTCTTGTGGGACCAGCACGATTTTGCTGCTGCACCTGTGGAGGTAGCAAAATTGCGCCTGTGTTTCGGCGAGGTTTTACCTAGGGCTCCGTGCACGATTTTGCTACCTCCACAGGTGCAGCAGCAAAATCACGCAAAATCCACAGGCGCAGCAGCAAAATCAAGAACTTACGAGCCATGGTGGCGAACACAATTTAGCACTCGTAGCCCACCGCTGAGAATAGCATATTTTGCAGTGTATCTCATTCCAGCAAGCATTTCTGATCCCCTTATAGGGAGATTGTGATCCCCTTATATAGAGCGCTGGTGAGACCACATTTGGAATACTGTGTTCAGTTCTGGAGACCTCACCTACAAAAAGATATTGACAAAATTGAACGGGTCCAAAGACGGGCTACAAGAATGGTGGAAGGTCTTAAGCATAAAACGTATCAGGAAAGACTTCATGAACTCAATCTGTATAGTCTGGAGGACAGAAGGAAAAGGGGGGGGCATGATCGAAACATTTCAATATGTTAAAGGGTTAAATAAGGTTCAGGAGGGAAGTGTTTTTTAATAGGAAAGTGAACACAAGAACAAGGGGACACAATCTGAAGTCAGTTGGGGGAAAGATCAAAAGCAACGTGAGAAAATATTATTTTATTGAAAGAGTAGTAGATGCTTGGAACAAACTTCCAGCAGACGTGGTTGGTAAATCCACAGTAACTGAATTTAAACATGCCTGGGATAAACATATATCCATCCTAAGATAAAATACAAAAAATAGTATAAGGGCAGACTAGATGGACGATGAGGTCTTTTTCTGCCGTCAGTCTTCTATGTTTCTATGTTTCTATGGTGTTAGCTGTGTTATTAGAAAGGGGCCCAATGATTCATTCACATGTACAGTATGACGAGAGCAATGCTTCCATGCTTCCACTAGGAGCTAGCAGAGGAATTAGGGGAGCTGGAGGTCAGCTCAGATGAGGAAGAGATGGTAACTACCAGGGTCGTTCGCCGCCGGGTTATTATTCAGGTACAGGAGCGTTGAACTATTGCACGTACCAGTGGCAACTCTGCCCTGGTTAAAACCCACCCTTTTCCTAAAATCCAGTTCCTGAAACACCCCCCTGGCTGACAATGCACTAATGAATTTGGCATGTTCCTGGGTAATGCATGTCAATTGATTAACATAAATATCCCCCCCCCCCATTTTTATTTGGAAACTCAAGGAATGTACAGTAAATCCAAATGGTCGATATTTAATTTGCATTTTGAAAGAAACTATCTCTCTGAGAGCACAGTTTGATTGGCTGCTTCAGCACCACCTACTAGCCAAATTCTTCCTTGTTCCAAGTTTGCATGCTTTTTAAAAAGGATCAGTTCCTTTAAACGTTTAACGGCGTTGGAGTAATTTGCTTCAGTGCTTCTGGTCTAATTTATGTGGCTGTTATTTGACCCAACTGACTTCCGTTATGCAGTGTGTTTAAAATAGCCAGTTACTGTATTTGTTTTCTGAAATATTTTTGGTTTAATAGGCTGACGATGTGCCTGAAATACCTCCAGAAGCTGTAACAGAGGAACAGTATGTGGATGAACATGGCCATATTGTGGTGAAGAAGGTATTCGGTGGATGGCTTATTAGGAAAATATAAAGAGCATTTTAGTACAATAATTATATTTGATCCCTTTCAAAGTTTCCAGAGTTAAATTGAGGGGATTTAGAATACAGTGTTCCCTCGATTTTCGTGGGTTCGAACTTCGCAAAAAGTCTATACCACGGTTTTTCAAAAATATTAATTAAAAAATACTTCACAGGTTTTTTACCCTATACCACGATTTTTCCCACCCGATGATGTCATATGTCATTGCCAAACTTTCGTCTGCCTTTAATAAATATTTTTTTTAATAAACTTTAATAAATAAACATGGTGAGTAATAATCTGAATGGTTGCTAAGGGAATGGAAAATTGCAATTTAGGGGTTTAAAGTGTTAAGGGAAGGCTTGTGATACTGTTCATAGCCAAAAATAGTGTATTTACTTCCGCATCTCTACTTTGCGGAAATTCGATTTTCGCGGGCGGTCTCGGAATGCATCCCCCGTGAAAAGTGAGGGAACACTGTACTACAGTTTGTCCTCAAATTACAACAGTTCATTTGGTGGCCTTTTGAAGTTACATAACTGAAAAAGTAATTTATAACCATTGGTCACATGATCAAAATTCAAAAGCTTGCCAACTGGCATGTACCTATGACTGTTGCAGAGCCCCAGGTCATGTGATTATCTCTTGCGGCCTTTTAACAAACAAATTCAATGGGGAAGCCAGATTCACTTAACAAATGTGTTACTAACTTAACAACTGCAGTGATTCACTTAATATTGTAAAATGGGGCAAAACTAATTTAACATATGTCTCGCTTAACAATAGAACTTTTGGGCTCAATTCTGGACTACTTATATACGTAACAAGGAAATCTTTTATGGAAAGTGAGGATTTAGGCTCTATGCATTTCACACCACATGGGATAAGGGAAAACATTTTATCTCATATAACTGTTGCACAAAAATAAAAAAGTCCTTATTCATTTTAGGAGAGAACTGAGAGCAGAATAGTTGAAACTATATTTTGCAAAATTTATAGGAGGGTTTTTTCCCCTTCATTTTGATAAAATAGTTTCTGCATTTTATTGGCAAACGTTTCAGAGTGGAAACATGTTCAAATTATAATGCATTTAATAATACGTATCATGTGATGGGAAATATTAAAATTGCTTTGAAATAGTATTTTGAAGATCTGTTAGCTGAAATTGTGCCTTATGTTATCTGCTAACGAAAGTGCAAGTTAAGACTTATTTGTGTATTATTACCATGAGAGAGAATGCTAGGTATTGTATTTTAAAGGACAAATGTGACTGCCATGGATTAAAATTTAATTACATGCTAACAGAACTCTTGGTAAACATGCCGCCCTACTAGGTCACTAGGAAAATCATCAGGCGATTCGTTTTACCAGATGGAACCGAAAAAGAAGAAGTTGTGATGCAGGGAGAACCCCAAGATCCTGTTACAGTAGAAGAAGGAGACAGTTACTCCAAAGTCATAAAGCGGGTGGTGTTGAAAAGTGAAAGTGAACAATCAGAGGTTAGATTTTTTTCCCCCACCCTGGTTTATTTATGTTAAGCTGGGCGTCACGTTACAAGCCCCAATTAAGTCTGAAGTGTAAATTCAAACACATACCCTCTTGTAAAGTAAACAAAGGCAGTTTATCACAAAGAAAAAATACTGTTCAAACGCACTTTTATCAGCCAAAGTGCTCTCCCACAAACCAGAAACTTTGAATGCTGTGATAAGTCAAAACAAAAGCAAAAAAGATAAAGGCAGTTGTGAAGATGTCACAGCCACCCTCCACCCCCCCCCCCTTCAAGAGTCCTCAAGCCAAACTTAACTGTGAATTAGTCCAAGGGTCCTGGTAAAATCCTGAAACAGTTCAAAGAGTCCTTGTAAAATCCTCACGTAAAACACAGTTCTTTCTTTCTTCAAACGGATAATTTCCCACGCCGAGAGGCAACAACGCTGGGAATATATCAGCAGCTCCATTAGCCTAATTGCCCCAGCCACAGGTGTCCTCCATTATTTCCTATAATACTGGCGCAGTTGTTCCTTCCTTGACATCAACCTGCGTCTGCGAACATCTATGAATGCCTCCTTTTCTGAATCTAACGATGATGCTGATGACGGTTCACTAATGGGGTAATTAGCTAATGGGCTGCCTGTAATTACCTCCTCCATTGATCCTACTTCACTTCCAGAATCTTCCCTTGACACAGACACTTCACTGTCGGAAGCTGTTGGCAGTAAAACCGGCCTCTGATAATGTGAGGATTCTCCCACATCAACCCCACAGTCCTTGGAGCAGTAGCTGCCCCAGAGCCAACCATAACCATATATAGAACCGGGGTGGCGCAGCAGGTAGAGTGCTGTACTGCAGGCCACTGAAACTGACTGTAGATCTGAAGGTCAGAGGTTCAAATCTCATCACCGGCTCAAGGTTAACTCAGCCTTCCATCCTTCCGAGGTGGGTAAAATGAGGACCCGGATTGTGGGGGCAATATGCTGGCTCTGTTAAAAAAGTGCTATTGTTAACATGTTGTAAGCGGCCCTCAGTCTAAGGAGAAGGGCGGCATAAAAATTGAATAAATAAAATAAATAAATAAATAATAAATAACAATTTATTTGAAGTACATTTTATAAATTGGCACTAGAATTACCCATTATAAATTATTCTGTTTATTACATTTAATTGTAAACTTTGTTTCATAAGATTCACTTCACAAGTGGGAGATGACTTATGCAATAAAAAATTGTAGAGCAATTCTTTTACAAGTCTAGTCCCCAATTACATCATGAATAAGTCATTAATGTTAGTGCAAATGTTTCACATTATTTAAGCCAGTGTTTCCCAACCTTGGCAACTCGAAGATATTTGGACTTCAACTCCCAGAATTCCCCAGGCAGCGAATGCTGGCTGGGGAATTCTGGGAGTTGAAGTCCAGATATCTTCAAGTTGCCAAGGTTGGGAAACACTGCTCTAAGCAGTCAATAACCATGATTCTGGTATAGACAATTATTAACATATGCAATCATTCATGAAATCTCTTTCACAGGTGACATTTTCTGAGCCAAGTGTATTACCAAGTGCCTCAGAATTCCAGACTGAACCAGTAGAAGGCCGCAAGGTCAGCAAAGTTGTAAAAACTACCTTAGTGCATGGGGAGAGAATGGAAAAACATCATGGAGATTCTAGTTTAGCTGTGAATCTTCCATCAGCCAAAGATGACTTCGAAGAGGTGAGACAATTGTATGGGTTTGGCAGCACCATTAGAACTGCAATAGTACTAAGGGCAGAAACAAAAAAATAGAAATAGCTAACTGTAATGAAGCATCATTATAGAAATGTATTTCTTATTTAGAGAAATTCAACAGTTCACAAAGAACTTTTTTTTCCTGAAAAATATCTGAGAGTATCATCTAACGCAGTAGTTCCCAATCTGGGGTTCCCGCCCCCACAGGGGGCAATTTGATTTTTAATGGGGGCAGTTCGAAAACGTGTAGTGTCGATACTCTAGACCAGTGGTTCTCAACCTGGGGGTCAGGACCCCTTTGGGGGTCGAACAACCGTTTCACAGGGGTCGGCTAAGACTGATGGAAAAGACAAATTTCCTATGGTGTTAGGAACTAAAGCTTCTATTCTGGCACCTTGGGACACATTTTTACAATCCAACCAATGAGGCATTTACAGTAGGGGTGTCCCTCTGACCTTCCTGCCAATCAACTTAAAGTTCTGTTGGGAGAATTGGCGCTAGACTTATGTTTGGGGGTCACCACAACATGAGGAACTGTATTAAGGGGTCGCGGCTTTAGAAAGGTTGAGAACCACTGCTCTAGACCAGTGATGGCGAACCTTTTCTTCCTCAGATGCCGAAAGTGAGTGTGTGTGTGTGTGCTATTGCGCATGCATGAGTACCCACACCCATAATTAAATGCCTGGGGATAGTGAAAATTGCCTCCCCTCCCCGGAGGCCCTCTGGATACCTGAAACAACCCATTTCCCAACCTCTGGTGAGCCCAGTTGGCCTGTTTTTCGCCCACCCCAGGTTCCAGTGGCTTCCCTAGAGCCTGGGAAGGAGAAAAATGCCCTCCCCCATCCCTACAGAGACTCTACAAAAGCCAAAAATGCCTTCCCAGATCCTCCAGGCAAACTGAAAATCAGCTGGCCAGAATGCATATGCATATTGGAACTGAGTTAGGCTAATGGCTCGTGTGCCAGCAAATATGGCTCCATATACCACCTGTGCCACCCGTGCCATAGGTTTGCTATCACTGCTCTAGACCTTAGACTTCTAGCAAAACTATCAAATCTGTCATTCACTGTCACTCTGATGGTCTGATATGCAGAACCCTGAAGGAACTTCTATATTTATGCATGCACGGGTGCTTTTGTTCAGTAGTTTACTTCCAGGAGCTCATTAACAAAAAGTGATACAGGTTGAGGCACATTAACAAGATCATTTTCTACCTACTGAATCTGCTAGAAGAAGCAATTGAAACAAATGATAAAAGGGCTTCAGAAACACAGGTCATGTCACCCTACTCTTGGCAAATTATGCCATTACTGTATTTTTCAGAGTATAAGATGCATCTTCCTCCCGCCCACCCCAAAAGAGGGTGGAAATGTTGGTACATCTTATACACCGAATACAGCCATTTTTGGCCTCCCGAAGCCCTGCCACCACATTTGGGAGGCTTGCAGAATGCTCCTGGGGACTAAGGAGGACAAAACCTTTTTTTTTCTTACTTGACCTCTTTGAAAACTTGGTGCGTCTTATACACTGGTGCATTTTTTTAAAAATACGGTAATACTTTTTTTCTTATATGTTTCCTTATTATTTATCTCACTGGTTGTTCTAATATTTTAGCAGGTTAATATATTTAAGTTGTATTTGGGTCTTTTATGTTACAGTTATGCTTCCTGTTTTACTTTAGGCACTGAATTACATAGGTAACAAAGTGAAAATTGAAGTTCCCCCATTAGTAGAGAAAGAGGTCATGAAAGAGGATGGGTCGCTTATTAAAAGGTTTGAGTTGGCATGACACTAGCCTGTGCAGTGACCAAAGATTTAACAGACTAACTGCAATGGTACCTGAATAAATGTCAACTTACAGTCTCAGTGTCTTAAGCTTTACTTGAAAACTAACCCACTATGGAAGAGGGACGAATCAACTAAACAATGGAACAAACAGTTGTTTGGGAAATAGCTGAATTATAATTCTGATTCTAAGTTCTAAATGTAAAAAAAACATTGCATGACATATTTTAAATAATGTTTTGGAGAAGTCAGAGTGTCATGAGGACAGAAAATATCTGGACAATTAGGGGAGAGGGGAGAGACAATTAGGAGAGGGGCGGCATATAAATCCAATAAATCTAATCTAATCTAATGGAAATGTTTTGGCTTTAGAATAGAATAGAATAGAATAGAATTTTATTGGCCAAGTGTGATTGGACACACAAGGAATTTGTCTTGGTGCATATGCTCTCAGCGTACATAAAATAAAATATACATTTGTCAAGAATCATGTGGTACAACACTTAATGATTGTCATAGGGGTCAAATAAGCAATGAAGAAGCAATATTAATAAAAATCTTAGGATATACGCAACAAGTTACAGTCATACAGTCAACATGGGAGGAAATGGGTGATAGGAATGATGAGGAAAACTAGTAGAATAGAAGTGCAGATTTAGTAGAAAGTCTGACAGTGTTGAGGGAATTATTTGTTTAGTAGAGTGATGGCGTTCGGGAAAAAACTGTTCTTGTGTCTAGTTGTCTTGGTGTGCAGTGCTCTGTAGCGACGTTTTGAGGGTAGGAGTTGAAACAATTTGTGTCCAGGATGTGAGGGGTCAGTAAATATTTTACCCGCCCTCTTTTTGACTCGTGCAGTATACAGGTCCTCAATGGATCCATATACCAAAAGATTCAGATATTAGAGGGGAGGGACTAAAAAAAAGTGAATGTCCCAGTGAATGTCCATGCCACTGAAGCTAATTATCTAGGATTAATTATAATTTCAAGGCTAATACTATTGCTATGTTCATATCCACAATTATGTAGGCAGAATATATCCTATACTGCAGTGGTTCCTTAGCATGACGGAACGGTTTCATGGAAGACAAATTTTCCATAGAAGGTGGGAAAGAATGAGCATGCAACCTAGATCCCTCAAATACACAATTTGCAGGTTACAGTTTTGTGCCCCTATGAGAACCTAATGCATAATGGTCTGAAGTGGAACTGAGGCAGTGACTGGGGAATGGCTGCAAATACAGATGAAGCTTCGGTCACTCATCGGCCACTCACCTCCAACTGTGCAGTCTGGCTCCTAACAGGCCCTGGAATGGCACTATTGGGAACTCCTATTATACTATATAAGAAATGTATGTGTGTGGAGGTTAACCTTCCCAATTCTCCTTATGATGACTCCATCTGGACACCATTGCTTTTTAGACTTTCTTTTTGTTTAAGTGTATTTAATAAAGGAGTGTCAATGTTTCCCAAAGCTTTCACCTTTTAACATTTTTTTGTAATGGAGATCTGTTGGTTCAGAACCTAACTTTTGTTGAAACAAAAATATATTTGCTCTGACAACATGGGTAGGAATGACATAAACGAGCAGGTTTGCAGTGAGGGATATGGATGGTTCTCCTATCATGTATCTTGTTAATGCTTCCCTGTTGCAGGATTTTCATGCAAAGGTCAGTGTTGCTGGATTAGAACATATGAATGTAAGCATTGATGTTACAAAGGAATAATGTCTCTCAGTATAATTTTCCCTGAATCAGGAAGGGAAAAAACTTTAGACACATTCATAACCAAGAGTTTCTGATTGATGCAATATTTATATAAAAGTTTGAACCATAGGCAAGGACAATTTAAACCCGGGCTCCATCCTTGGCAACTTTAAGACTTGTGAATTTCAACTCTTAGCGAAGCTGGCTGAGGAATTCTGGGAGTTGAAGTCTACAAGTCTTAACGTTGCCAAGGTTGGAGAGCCCTGGTTTAAACTATCCCATTCTAACTCTACATAGCAATGTGAACTCAACTTTGATCTTAGTCAGAAGCAGGTTACAGCCTACACCCACAATCCCTTTAGGCAATCATTTCTCCCTGCCTGTGCAGGTTTATGTCACACGCAAGAAATTTTATCTATCATCTATCTATCATCTATCTATCTATCTATCATCTATCTATTTATTTATTTTGTCCAAAACACAATGAAGGTTACAGAGGATATACTCTTAGTAAGTATATCAATGAAAGAAGAGAAGAGAAGATATATGAGAAAAGAACCCGCTATATAGAGCGCTGGTGAGACCACATTTGGAATACTGTGTTCAGTTCTGGAGACCTCACCTACAAAAAGATATTGACAAAATTGAATGGGTCCAAAGACGGGCTACAAGAATGGTGGAAGGTCTTAAGCATAAAACGTATCAGGAAAGACTTAATGAACTCAATCTGTATAGTCTGGAGGACAGAAGGAAAAGGGGGGACATGATCAAAACATTTAAATATGTTAAAGGGTTAAATAAGGTCCAGGAGGGAAGTGTTTTTAATAGGAAAGTGAACACAAGAACAAGGGGACACAATCTGAAGTTAGTTGGGGGAAAGATCAAAAGCAACATGAGAAAATATTATTTTACTGAAACAGTAGTAGATCCTTGGAACAAACTTCCAGCAGACGTGGTAGATAAATCCACAGTAACTGAATTTAAACATGCCTGGGATAAACATATATCCATCCTAAGATAAAATACAGAAAATAGTATAAGGGCAGACTAGATGGACCATGAGGTCTTTTTCTGCCGCCAGACTTCTATGTTTCTATGTTTCTATATATGATATAGGAGAGACAATAGCACACAGGACAGGAGGCTACAAATTGCTGACATTTTAACAAATCTACCACTTTAAATATGATTGTAAATTTAGGTTTGCATTATGTAAGAAAGGAAATCACTTTAAGAAAAATAATGCTATTGATACCTTATGTATAAATATGTAGCACTTTTCTTAGCCCTTTAAAGGCAAATGCAGTCACTGTCTTATCCCCTACAGCAGTGTTTCCCAACCTTGGCAACTTGAAGGTATTTGGACTTCAACTCCCAGAATTCCCCAGCCAGTGAATGCTGGCTGGAGAATTCTGGGAGTTGAAGTCCAAATACCTTCAAGTTGCCAAGGTTGGGAAACACTGCCCTACAGGAACTCAAAACTCATGTTAGTTATTTTAAAATGAAAAATGGAATGCAATTTCTTTTTAAAAACAAAATCCTACCAATTCACTCATTGCCCCTCTTTGACTCCTTGCAGGACAACCATGAGTAAAGCTAGTACACAGAAGAGGACTGTGGTTAAGGACCAGTATGGCAACCGGATTCACGTGGAGCTGCTGGAGGACCCACCAGATGCGCTACCCCAGGACGATCTTCAGCATGACCTTCAACAATTATTACGGCATTTCTGCAGAGACGAGCAGAAGAAAGAGGCCAAATGAGATGCTGCTAAATCTCACCCTTAGACCATCACACATATCCATTAACTCTCCAGCTTTATCCAACTTTCTTTTATCATAGGTGTTATTATTTAACATAACCCATCAGGGAACACTTGCTGCTTCTCCTTGGAGCATATAGGGCAGGTTTTCCCATTTCATTTTTCTGTTTCTAAATATCTGTAAGCTAATTTGTGACCAAAGATCACATCCTTCATTCTGGATGGTTTTATCTACTAAGTCGTAGACTTTGTGCTCTCTCCTTTGGCATTTTTATTGTTCTTTCTTTTTTCTTTTTGCACCAGATCCATAAATGCATAAGTTTCTTCCACAGGCCTCTTGAAATGACAGTGTACATGTGTTTTTTTAAAGGATATTATTAACTGTAAATAGAGAAAATATGTGGATTCACATGACGGAAAGTAAGAAGCACTGCCTATCGTGACTACTTTTAGCATCAGGACTATAAGGTTCACCGAAGAATAATTCATGTAATATCGCTAACACAATCCATTACAACTAGGACATGGATCTATCAAGAACGAAGCAAACCAATCCTCCTGTGTCCATAGGACTTCCAGCGTAATAAATTACTTGACTAAAAGGAGTCAGAACAAAGCCTCAAATTTCAACTGTTTCCTTTTACAAGGCAGTTGGTTGCAGCCATTACTGCTTCTTTAACTTCCTGGGAAAGCCACCTCAAGACTTCCTGAAGAAAAATATACCCAGTTAGATATAACGTGCTAGCAGCTGAATCTGTGGCACTTTTGCATACTGTGTTTAAATCTGTTAGATCGGGGGCGCGAAATGGGTGCATTCAATAGTTCTGGTTTCCATACTGTTTTGATCACCCCTTTAACAAATCCCGCTGTCTTAGAAGGGGTTGTCTCTGCTGGTCACTGCACTATGGACCAGATGTCTTTAAGCTTGGCAACTTTAAGACTTGTGGACTTCAACTCCTAGAATTTTGGAGAAGAATTCTAGACTCCTGGAGAAGTCTAGACGTTGAAGTCCATAAGTCTTAAAGTCACCAAGTTTGCTAGAGACATTTCGAAGGAGGAAAAGAAACTGTTATCCCTTTCAGGAAAAAGAAAAAAGATTTATCACATTCTGTCAAGATTGTCTCTTAAATTTGGCACATGCATGTGGCATTGGGAGTATAAAAACATGACCTTTCTATAATCATGCCAATTGCTTCTCATCCTTCCTAGCACTGAGCGAGCAGAAATTACCATTGTGTTTGAGGGTTTTATTCCGGGGTTTTATTTATAAGGAGACAGGAATCCACCATGCATTTGTTTTTATTTCCTTGCTAATTTTATTTATAGTCCTTAACCACCTTTCAAGCATTATTCATGTCAATGTCTGCACTTTGATTTTTCCAAGAAGGCATATATGACCCTGGGATTATTTTGTGGTCTGTACCTAATTCTAATAGTGGTCTGAAGCTCTGTAGCATTTTAACATATATATGTAATTAGATATATAAATATATATATATAATATATATATTATATGAAATGATATACATTTTGAGTCAGTTGTTTGATAATACACAAAAGCATATTCAGCAATGATGAGTCAGGTTCTCTAGGGCTGAATATTTTTTTCCAAACCCTGCTAGCCTTTGTTTCTTTAGACAGAACAACCGGACTCACTCAGTGCTCAGAATGCTGAAAATAAATGTTACAAGTGGCACGTCCTCATTAAACAACAATGCCAAGAGAAAAGAAACGTTATTTGAGGAGGTTTTGGTTTCCTGCTTAAAAACAAACAAACAAAAAAACTCTACTTGGTGCCATGCAAATTTGTTTTCTTGGCAAAGCAGGACGCAAGCACTTAATGGCTGCCAAAATGAAAGGAGACCTAATTGCAGGACACACAATAGCTCATTTCTCATTGTCAAGAACATCACTGTTTAACCTTCAAGACTGGGGCTCTACAAGGAATGCATTTCTGTTGTGTTATTTGCGGTGCAGATGATGTTCTGTGTAACAGCATAATGGCTATTCTCCTTTTTTCAGTTTTGAATTTTTGCTGTGTTATCAGAGAACTTGAATACTGTGAGAAGGTGATTTTAAGTTGATAAATCGGCATCTTGTTCCCATGGTGATAACACTTAACTGAATATATCTATGAGGGCATGTATTAAAGATGTAAAACAAAACAAAACAGCACTAACAATACATAGCTGCAATGTGAACAATGGCTCATTTAATTAAATAAAAATGTAAAAGTGTTAAATGTAGCAATGATAGTATCTTCTCTTTTTTTTGCAACTTAGAATCGGGAAATTATTTGGAAACTTTAATTGCAAAATTATAAAGCAGGCGATCTATACTGTTATGATTAATTTTACACTGTGTAAATGTTTGACCTTCCAAGTCCCAAAGGGCTTAAAGAACATAGGTTCATTTTCTTCCATTCTGTCCACCTTACATTTTCAAATCTGAGAAGAGAATTTTCTCTATGTCTCAACAATGGCAAAGGATCGTTTGATGGGAACAAAGAAAAAATCTACTTTCACTCTAAAGGCAAGATAAATATGTTGCCTGCTATTTCAGCCTGTTGTTTTTAGAAGATTTTTCATTACTGGTTTTAGTTTGTTTTGTTGTTCCTTTAACTTACAGAATAAAAATCAAGAATAAAACTAGTAATTTATTTTGTATGCTTGGACAATTTGATGCAGGTTGTATATGTAAGTACACATACAGTATTGTTCTGCCAGCTTCTAGTACAAGCCTCCGATGAAAAGGAAATTGGCTCAAAACAGACACACACACTCAGTAGAAGTCCAGTAAATGTTTTTTATCTCAACAAAAGAGAAGCAAAACTCCTTTTTAGAATTCAAAGGGATTTCTTGTATAAACAAGGCAGTAATGGATTACAGTCCGATAACAAGGCAAGCAATAAATCAGCAATAAACCAGTACTGTGCAGTTCGGCACAAATACTGTTTGTTCCAGACGTGGCAAAAACTTACAAGGATTTCTTTTCTCAAACTCCGTGACTCCCAATAACTACGATCAGATAATCTCCACACTGTTCAGCCCGCACGCTACCAATTCTGCGCATGTATGGGTCTAGCAATTCCTCATCCGAATCTACTGAAGATAATGGAGATTGGCTTCCTGGGCTGTCTGCCAAGCCCCCCTCTTCCAAGTCACCCCCACCTTCTTCTTCTTCCAAGGACTCTGTCGGCAATAAAACAGGCCTATGACATGTTGATGTTTCCCCTGCATCCACCTCCACATTCCTTGGGGCAGGAGCTGGGCCAGAGCCAACCACAACACAGTATATGTAATGACATACAGATAAACTTTGCTTAGAGATCACAATTGGGATCAGCAGCTTCATTGCCAAGTGACATAATTGCTAAGTTAGACACATGACTGTGACTTGAAATTTTACCGCTGGCTTTGCTTTTTGGAAGCTAGTTGTGAAATGCACGGATAGTGATCACATGACTGCAAGACATTGCAATAATGGTTGTAAGTGCACATACCAGTTGCATTTCTATAATGTGGTTGTGAGTATACTGCAATGGTCGTAAATGCAAAGATTAGCTATAAAATTACTATTTCAGCATTGTTGCAATTTTTCTCACTAAACAAAGCAGTTGTTAAGTGTTGTGGTTACCTCTGGCCCTGCTCCTGCCCCAAGGACTGTGGATGTGGGGGAGACATCCACATGCTGATGAAGGCTCCTCTGACCAAGAAGACATGAGTGACAGGGAGGAGGAGAGTGGGGCAGACAGCTCAGAAGGAGATCCATTATCTAGCTCCTCCTTGGATTCAGAACAAGAGTTAATGATACAGCCATGCATGCAGAGAGCGATGCATAGGCAACAACAACTGAGAGATTATTATCAAAGAAAATGAGGCCACCTGTGGTTGGGTGGGGCTGTGGTAATTAGTGAGGCTGCTATAAATAGCAGCCTGTGGGTTTGGCCATTGTGGAGGATTATCTGATCCTTGTGTTTCGTGACTGCTTTACTGACTTTGACCTTTTGTGTGCTGATTTTCCCCCGCTTTGAAACTAAACCAGAGCAAAGTGTGTTTCACTTTGTGAAAGAAGAAGGACTGTGAATTGCCTCACGGCTGCAAGCTAAGTATCACAGAACTGATAAGGGACTTGTACAAATTACCAGTTTGTTTGGAGACGAGTGCTCTTGGCTATACCAAAAAAGGGCTTGGTTTAAGTGAATTTTCATTATAAAGAACATTGTTTTGAATTTTCCAACGTGTGTGTGTCTGAAATTTGTACCTGTGAATTTTTGGGGGGATTCTACCAGAGAGCCCGACAGAACATTAAGCAAGGTGTATCTGTTAAATGGCATGCAAAATTTTATCTCTCAGCAGATATCTGGATTTTTGCTGAAATTCTTGTATACTAGCTGAAGCATTAGAGGCAACTGTCAGTTCTAAAGGAATACAACTTGATAGCAGGTACTAGCTTTGTTTGGATAGCTAAAATATACTAACACGTAGAATTCACATTTTGGGGGCTTTTTTCCTACTCCTTATATTTTTATGCTTTAAAAAAAACCCATAGTAACATCAATATGTTAGTTATTGTGGAGTTTGCAGTAAATGATTTATTAGAGATTAGCACTGCCTCTTGTCAGTTACTATGGAATCCTTAAGATTTTAATCAAAATTTAAACCGCATATAGTTGTCAATTGGAAATGGAATACTGAATGTGCTGTTTACTAAGGGGACCCATTTGACTAAGCTTCTAAACAATTGAGTTGTTTAGAATCACATCATCTCAACAAAATTGCTAGGAGAGAATAGGTAGACTAAAATAATTAAGTGTGATGGAAATACAGCAGGGATTTTTAAAAAATCTATTCCAGGATACAGGAAAAGCAAGATTGTTTTTACTTACAAGCAGAGATGAATAGCAATAGTAGTGTGAGAAAAAAACATCGCTTTGCATTTTTCTCATAATTTCATTATGTTGAAATGCTATTAAATATATTTCATTTAAAAAATTGAATAAATAAATACCATATATACTCGAGTATAAGTCGATATTTTCAGCACAAAAAATGTGCTGAAAAAAATCCAACCTCGACTTATACTAGAGTCACTGACTTTCACTGACCTGAAAACTGTCCCAAAGCTCCACAGTTCCCATGTGCAAGGCAGGGAGGAAAAAAACCTCATGGCTGGCAACAGGAGGGGTTTTTTTTCTTTCTGCTCTTGCTACCCCTCAGGTGCCTGATTGGCAGCAGGCTGAACCAACCACAGCTCCTTCTCTACACAGAAAGGAGGCACTGAGAGAGCTATCTGATTTGCAGCAGACTGTACCAATCACAGCTCCTCCTCTACAGGAAGTACTGGGGGAAGGGGCGGGAGGGTTGAAGAGACTTTCAGAACGAAGGAACCATGTCTTTCTCTTCTGATCAAGCCAGCCACAATATTTTACAAGTAAATAAAATGTACAAGTAAAATGTAAGTTGCCCATTTAAATTTGATTAACAGGATAGGTTATTTTCTAAGAAAATGTTGCTTAAAGTGGGGATAACTCTGTGTAATTAAACTTTTTCTTCCAACTATACTTATCCTACCCAAGAGGATTGTTAATGCTGACTTGTTTAAAACAATACAAAGGTTAGGATAATATTATTAATAGTATGAATTTTGTCATTAATCATTTGTTCTACATAATTGATATGAATAGATTTACCTTTTTTTAAGAGTATGGTTTCTCCTTATGCAAGATAAATATCATGTAGAAGAAAGATTTTACAATTAATGATTGAGTAACCCCCAATTGTTATTTACTGATCTATTGAGATAGTAATAATGATTTTAACTTATGAAATACGTTTTAAATGGAAAATCTGAATATTTGTCATATGGAAGTTTGATTTAAGCAATTGTTTTGAAAGAATATATGAAATCCCAATTATTAAGAAAATTATAATGATATTGTAATGAAGATTAAGATAACAGGTTTTAAGATTAAGATAACATTCCTAAAGATATTTTAAGAGGTTTTTGGAATTTAAAAAAAAAGAAAGGTTTTGGAAGGGGAGGAGGAAAGATGCAAGAAATAAAAAAACATTTTGGAAGGAAAAAAGTTACATAATATAATAACAACAACAGGGTTGGAAGGGGCCTTGGAGGTCTTCTAGTCTAACCCCTTGCCTAGGCAGGAAACCCTATACTACTTCAGACAAATGGGTATCCAACATCTTTTTAAAAACTTCCAGTGTTGCAGCATTCACAACTTTTGGTGGCAGGCTGTTCCACAGATTCATTGTTCCAACTGTCAGGAATTTTTTCCTTAGTTCTAAGTTGCTTCTCTCCTTGTTTAGTTTCCACCCATTGCTTCTTGTTCTGCCCTCAGGTGCTTTGGAGAATAGGTTGACTCTTTCTTCTTTGTGGCAAACTCTGAGATATTGGAAGAATGCTATCATATCTCCCCTGGTCCTTTTTTTCATTAAATTAGATATACCTACTTCCTGCAACCGTTCTTATGTTTTTTTTTGTTCTCCTACAAAAACAATTTTAAGAAGCTACAATAGAAGAATATTCCATTTTTATAAGTTACCAGTAGCCACTGTATTTTCCACCCTGGACTTATATTTGAGTCAATAAGTTTTCCCAGTTTTTGTGGCAAAAGTAGGTGCCTTGGCTTATAATCGGGTTGACTTATACTCAAGTATATACGGTAAATAAATAAAATTATATTGAAATGGAATACAGTATATATATCCACATATGCACATCCTAGATCTGAATGAATGAAATACTTTGTTCTGTACAAGTTGAATGTGCACAACAGCATGTGAAATAGATGGTCAATCAGTGTTGCTTCCTAAGTGGACAGTTTGATTTCACAGAAGTTTGGTTTACTTGGAGTTATATTGTGTTGTTTAAGTGTTCCCTTTATTTTTTTGAGCAATGTATGTATGTATGTATGTATGTATGCATGTATGTATGTATTTATGTATTTATGTATTTATGTATTTATTTATTTAGTACATATTGGGAGTATACAAAAATATAACACTGTTTATCTACATGATATTGGTACTAATGAGAGGGAAAGATTAGGACAGGGGACAGTAGGCACACTGACCTCTTAGGAATTGGGAGAGGTCAAAAGTGGATAGTCAAAGGGTAAAGTTTTGGGGATTTGGTGATGAAACAACAGAATCCAGTAGTGAGTTCCAGGCATTAACAACTTGGTTGATGAAATCATATTTTCTACAGTCAAGTTTAATTCTCTATGAAGCTCAGGAAGGTCATTTAGGGCCGGCGGGAATAACAGAAACTAAATAAATTTTTGTAGGCTGACAATTTGTTTTGCTTTGCATATAAGTGTCCAATCAAGTCTAGGTTGATGGATACTAAAGAAGCACCCTATGATACCAATGCTGCAGGAAAAGCCAGATTCTAGGAAAAGTTAGACACCTGGCTTTTCCTCACAGACTCATTATTCCATCATAGACCCAGTGCCAAGTTCATAACACATCTCTCAAACTCATACTAACTTGAGCTGTACTGATCAATTTTACTTGTTTAGACTGACTTTGTGGCAAGAGAAAAGCTGAGCAATATTACTAGGTTGGTGGTTGAATGATTTGTACATTGTGGGAACAGATTAGCAATTATCTGAAAAATCTAGGAATAATTAAATCAAGTTTTGGCTCATTCTTTTTAGAGATGACTTAGAAAAACTAAAGAGTGCAATTCAAAATACTGAGTTGAACCTGCAAATATTTTCACTTCTAGAAAATGATGTGCTTCACCCTGTTTTTTGGTTATTTTCCCCCATGGAACAAAACATAAATTTTAATATATAATTGACTAATCAACTGTACAATTAAGAACATTTCCTTTAATCACATGAAACATTTAAAAATAGAGTTGCATCAAAGATTTTCAGCAATGAATGCATTCCTACATTACGGTATTTCACACATGATAAATTCAACATTTTTTGGTGGGTGAAAGCTGTCAAAAGCTGTATCATTTTTTAAATTTCTTTTTTTCTTTCTGAGGAAAACCTTTCTACAGTTTACAATTAAAATATACTTTTTACAGCAAGGTGTCAAACTCAACCCAGGGGCTGGATCCAGCCTGTGGGATGCTTAGATCTGGCCCACAAAACAGCAAAGGTCCATGGTCCTTCCCAGTGTTGGGTGAACTGAACTTGCAAAGTTCGGGTTTGTGCCGAACTTTGCGGGGTTTGGCGTTCGCTCGAACACGGCGAAATGCCGCCGCCCAACTGTCATCTTCTGAGAAGAGGAGGAGGAGCCAGGCGCCGGTGGCGGCGGAGGAAGGTGAACGTCGGGGAGTGGGAGGCTGGGAGGGAGGCACAAAAGGAGGTGCTTGCAACACCGCTGCAGCGTCCTTTTCCGTAAAAATAAACAAGAAGGTGGGGAATCCCACAATGGAATTCCAGGGGTGGAGCTTTGACATCACGGAGATTCCTTCCTGACCGGCCGACCTTTTTTATTTTTATGGAAAAGGACACCGCAGCAGCGCTGCAAGCAAAAGGAGACTCTTTCCTGGCCTGGGGCTTTATTTCCAGGAGATGGGAGGGCGGGGCCAGAAGTGTTCGGGTTTGTGTTCGGCGAACTTACCCGAACTCCACCGCCAAGTTCGGTTAACACTAGTCCTTCCTAATAATGACTACTTCACCATCAGCAACAACAACACAAGAGCATGTAATAGATACAAACTAAATGTAAATCACTCCAACCTAGTCTGCAGAAAATACGACTTCAGCAATAGAGTGGTCAACGCCTGGAATTCACTAGCTGACTCTTGTTTCTTCCCCAAACCCCAAAATCTTCAACCTTACATTATCTACAGTCGACCTCTCCCCTTTTCTAAGAGGTCTGTAAGGGGCATGCATAATAGAATAGAATAGATTTTTTATTGGCCAAGTGTGATTGGACACACAAGGAATTTGTCTTGGTGCATATGCTCTCAGCGTACATAAAATAAGATATACATTTGTCAAGAATCATGTGGTACAACACTTAATAATTGTCATGGGGTCAAATAAGCAATGAAGAAGCAATATTTTAAAAAATCTTAGGATATAAGCATACTATTGTGCCTGCTGTCCCTGTCCTACTGTCTTTTTATCCTTTCTATCATTAGTTTCTACTTATGTTAATACAAACTATAATTTTATACTTGTTTGACAAACAAAAAAATAAATAAAAACAATAACAAATAAATAAAATGGAGTAGGAAGCGGTCATAGCCGAAAATGGAGCCCGGGAGGGATACCCTGACCCATGTGATGTTGAGCAGGCCACGTCTACCCTGGCCACACCCACCCAACCGCTGAGGTCAAACACAATCCTGATGTGGCCCTCAATGAAATTGAGTTTGACAGCCCTGCCTTACAGCCAAATATACTCTGTGCAAATGAAAATACTGTCGTGCCACAAGAGGGCAGTAGATAGTAATTTTCCAGCAACTGCAAACAGACTTTTGTGAAAGGAGTGCCTGAATTCTATGCATGCTAGTTAATTCTCAGGGACTTATTCAGATAGGTTTATTATTTTAAACAACGCGTTCAAATTGCCCTGTTTTTATCAGAACATTATGTTATGGCTAGGATTAGATGAATAACACGAAAATGAATTAGTATTTAGAGAACCTATCTATTGCCTTAATATTAATGTCTCCATTTTGATTTTGTTCAGCATGCCTTTAATATACTAATTTTATAATTTTTCTTCTTGGTTTTTCTTCCTAATTATTTATTTGTGCCCAACTGTAAATGTTGGATTTTTGCCCTTTGATCGAGTGACATGAATATATATAACAGGAAATGAAAACATTAATATTTCTCTAGAATTATTTTCATTTACAAATACAGTGTTTTGCCAAAAATAAGGCCCTGTCTTATATTTTTTTGAACCCCAAAATAAGCACTTGACCTTATTTTCGAGGAGGTCTTATAATTTCGTGGCACGTAGAACTGTCTTATCTGATTTCCAGCTATCTCCCTAACCTTAACCAGAGGAAATGGTATTTTCAAGGGAAGAGGAAACATTGTACAGTGGCTTCTTGACTTTCGCGGGGGATACGTTCCAAGACTGCCCACAAAAGTCAAATTTCCATGAAGTAGAGACCCTTCCTTCCTTCCTTCCTTCCTTCCTTCCTTCCTTCCTTCCTTCCTCTCCCTTCTTCCTCCATTCCTGGTTTTACTTACTTACTTACCCCCAGAATCCGCAGGGGCAATGGGGCAGCAAGCTGGGGGATGGGATGGTTTTGTATTTGCAACATAGATACCCCACTGTTGTGGTTAGCTCTGGCCCAGGTCCTGCCCCAAGAAATGTGCAGATGGATGTGGGGGAAATATTCACATGCCACAGGCCTGTTTTGCTCCCGATGGAATCTGCAGACAAAGCCTCCTTTGACCAAGGAAGCGTGAGTGACAGGGAAGAGGGGAGTTTGGCAGACAATCATCTGTATCATCCTCGGATTCTGAACAAGAATTAATGACACATCCACGCATGCGTAGAGTGATGCATAGGAGACAACAACTGAAGGATTATTACAAGAGAAAATGAGGCCACCTGTGGTTGGGTGGGGCTGCTGTAATTAGTGCTACGGATAAAAGTGCAACCTGGTGTTTTAGCCTCATGGCAGTTTATCTGATTCATTGTTTCGTCAAGATCGTGGTTTTTGTGCTGTTCAAGATTGTGTGTGGACTCTCTGGACTTTAGAATTGGACTCAATTTCCCAGTTATTGGGTGAGCAATTGGATTGCATTTAACCTGTGCCTTGTGTGTACCAGAAAATCCCTTTGACATTTAAAAAGGGAGCTGTTTCTGTTTTTCTGTTTATAAAAACCTTTGGGTTTTCCTTTTATCATGTGGTGTGTTTCTTCCTGGACCAATTACTCTGTAATTACGGGCGGTTGAAATACGCCGGCAGAACACCACACATATCCAAATGAAGCTTTGCACAGTTGCCCACTGCTTCCATGGTTCAGTTTCCAGCAGGTCATAGTCCGGTAGTGGACTCCCTGGGGATCCCTATTCTAAAATATAAAGAGACTATCTATATTTGGAAAGGTAAAAAGCAAGAAGGGACATTTTACTATACATGGTGGAGTTACAAAAAGTGAAAAATATTGCACACATATGTATAAGATGATGCAGAGAATTTTAAAAACATTCAGTTGAAACCAGAACTGTTTTTCCTAGAATTTATGAACCTTGATTCATTTTATGGAAAATTGGTTTTAGAGCTCATAACTACAGCGAAGATATTATATGCCCAAAGATGGAAAAATATAAAAATACTCATAATAGAGGAGTGGATTATGACCACGGCAAAACTTCCTGAAATGGGCAAATTGATTTTTTTGATTAGGAAAGGAACAACTATTTTACAAATAATGGTATCTCTTTATGGATTTTCCCCCTAAAAATGATTTTGGGTTTACTGATTAAAAAAGGTTGTTTATGGGGAGAGAACTATGATATGTTATTTGGAGGGCTGAAATAATTCCATTTCCAACCAAAATAAAATTGAAAATAAATTCTTAGATATTTGCCCCCCTGCTCTTATCTTACTTACCTCTTATTTTATTCTACTGGCAAATATATACAATATACATACATATACAATAAATATGTATACATACATACATACATACATACATACATACATACATACAGTGGTATCTCTACCTAAGAACGCCTCTACTTACAAACTTTTCTCGATAAGAACCGGGTGCTCAAGATATTTTTTTTTGCCTCAAGAACCATTTTCCACTTACAAACCCAAGCCTCTAAAACGAAAATGCAGGGAGAAACCTTCGTGAGGCCTCTCTAGGAATCTGAGAGGAAACAGGGGCAGAAAAGGTGGGGAAAAGCTCTGTGGGACCTCTCTAGGAATCTCTTGAGAGGAAACAAGGCTAGAAAAGGCAAGAAGCCTCCATGGGGCCTCTCTAGGAATCTCCTGGGAGGAAACAGCCTCCAGCCTCTCTGTGGTTTTCCCAATTGCACACATGATTTGCTTTTATATTGATTCCTATGGGAAAAATTGCTTCTTCTTACAAACTTTTCCACTTAAGAACCTGGTCACGGAACAAATTAAGTTTGTAAGTAGAGGTACCACTGTGTACACACATACACCAACACAAATGTGTTTAAAACCAATTTAGAGGTTTAATTGCTTAGCTCCTAATATATTTTTTTCATTTTTGTGGTCCTAGAGATCTGAATATGAAATTCTGTTCTCAGGCATTATAATAGTGTAGTCGTAAAAAATAAGCATTAGACCTCATGGTTTAATTAAAAATGGCATAGGGCGCCTTGGAAAAGGCTATTTAGTTCCTATAAGAACATATAATTCATTATATGAGTCTTTCATTTGCAACTTCATCGGTATCATTAAATGAGATCACTGAGTGAAAACCTAAAACCATTTTTTGGAATTGGAAGGATTGACTGCCAAAATTATAAACTGCATTTATATGCAAAAACAATGTTAACAGCAGCACATTTGTCTTGTGAAAGCCATCGACACCAAATAAAGGGGCTCGCTTGAAATAACAGTCATTTGGCAGCAAACCTGACGGGTTTTAGAAATAAAACTCATCATTGCCATGAATGGCTTTTTGTGCCAGTGGAAATGATCATATTTAGACTGGTCTTTCAGGAGACCCTTTTATTCTGTGCAATAAGCGCTGGTCCACATATTACATTTTTCTTCTTTATTTCAGCATAGTTAGACCATCCCAATCAAGTTGACACAGAATGTGAAATAATTCAACTATCTCAGCTACATCTGAACTTTAAAATCTGTCAGCAAGAAAGAAGAGGCTGGTATTTTTGCATTGTTCAATGACTTCTCTGGTTATTTTACAGTTTGGGAAGAAGAATATCAGGGAAATTGCCAATATTTAGTTTAAACTTACATCTCTCGTACTTCTGATTTTGTGCCAGGCTTCTTGACTCCTAGCAACCACTGAGATAATTTTTCTTCCGAAACAATCCATCCCTCACCTATTCTTTCATGTTCCCCAAAAATGCATTCATCCTCTCTGTGGCTGAGTTTAACCCCCTTACTGCTGGTCATCCTCTCCTTTTTCCTTCTTCCTTTCCCAGGATTAAAGCCTTTTCCAGAGAGTTGTGTTGCTTACGTTTATGCCCAAGGATATAATTCTTAGAGGGGGAAAAAAATTTCTTTGTTCGCCTTATTTATTTCAAGTTCTTTTATTTTCCTTAATGTTATGAAATCCAAAAGAATATACCGTATTCTGTGCTTACTCTTCTTCTTTTCTGATGATCTTTATTCTGTTGGCTTCTATTTAAATACTTGCGCTTCCTCCTTCATGAGCAAGCCTCTATGGCTGCGTCCCAGCCGGAATGGAGGTACGGTTCTTCATCGTTTGGGGCTGCGGGATTATCCTCACCCTCCGGGGCGGTGGCGAACCACCCCTCAGGACCAGGCGACCCCGTTCCAGATCGAGTCCTCCAAGCTCGATCAAATCGCAATCGGCGATCCCCCAATGTGAAAAAAGGAAGCGACGGGGATGGAGCTCTATCCCCGTCCTCCCAGCACGGCTCAGTCCTCACCCGGAAGTTGTGTCTTGCATAATTTGTCCGAAGTAGGACAATTTGAACCTGGTATAGGGTTGGTATAGGGTTCTGATGGCGAACCTAAAGAGCCCTCTCTGCAGGCATGTGAACCATTGACCAGCTCATCTCCACTGCGCATGTGCGTGTGCCTCCCACCAGCCAGCTGGTTTTCAGGTCAGACACATGCATGCTTTCTCCTCACTTTCTGTGGCCCTTGCCTTCCCATATCTGTGAAGATTCCACCTGTTGTGGTTAGTTCTGGCCCTGCTCCTGCCCCAAGGACTGTGGATGTGGGGGAGACATCCACATGCTGCAGGCCTGTTTTGCCCCCGGTGGAATCTGATGATGAAGGCTCCTCTGACCAAGAAGACATGAGTGACAGGCAGGAGAAGAGTGTGGCAGACAGCTCAGAAGGAGATCAATTATCTATCTCCTCCTTGGATTAGGAACAAGAGTTAATGATACAGCCACACATGAGGAGAGCGATGCATAGGCAACAACAACTGAGAGATTATTATCAAAGAAAATGAGGCCACCTGTGGTTGGGTGGGGCTGTGGTAATTAGTGAGGCTGCTATAAATAGCAGCCTGTGGGTTTGGCCATTGTGGAGGATTAGCTGATTGTTGTGTTTCCTGACTGCTTTACTGACTTTGACTTTTTGTGTGCTGATTTTTCCCTGCTTTGAAACTAAACCAGAGCAAAGTGTGTTTCACTTTGTGAAAGAAGAAGGACTGTGAATTGCCTCACAGCTGCAAGCTAAGTATCACAGAACTGATAAGGGACTTGTACAAATTACCAGTTTGTTTGGAGACGAGTGCTCTTTGCTATACCAAAAGAGGGCTTAGTTTAAGTGAATTTTATTTATAAAGAACATTGTTTTGAATTTTCAAACGTGTGTGTGTCTGAAATTTGTACCTGTGAATTTTTGGGAGGAGTCTACCAGAGAGCCCGACAGAACAATTGATAGTTTATTTTAAATGGAAAAAACTGCACATAATTTCAATATCTTTATTATCAACCCTAAGAATAGTTGTGCCAATTGTTTTACATTGTAGAGGTGGTTGGTTTTTTTTTTACTTTTTAGTACTAGGGTTTGCAGGTCTTCTGCAGCATTATTTACATAAGCCCCAATTTTTCCTTTTCTGAGAAAGAACTGTGGCTTTTCATAATAAACTAGAAAATAAAATATGGGGTGCCATTGATCTTGGCAGACCTGTAAAAGTTAAACATTTGGATGGAAAATATTAGGAAATCTGTGTGTGGCCTAGAATGGAAAATTACATATTTTAGAAGATGGCAATGGAAAATAATTTTTATGTTGCTGCCAAGAAATCAACAATCACCAGATGTCTCGCTTGATTTGAGGGAGACTTTTATCTGCTTCCTACAGTGGGTGCTCATTTACAAGTGAGAACATTTCAGAAATTCACCAGCTAAGAATGAGATGCACAACACAACAACACATACACATATTTTGCAAATGGAGTTGGTAGATCCTATTTTTTTGCCGTTGCTTCTTTCCAACATCGTACAAAGAAAAAACACTGGAAAGAGCAAATGCTTTTGGCAAGTGTCAAAATGAGCATCAGACTTGATATTTTAAAAATAATATTTTAAGGACAGTTCATACATTAAAAGTAACAATAAAAGCAGCACATAACAAAAAGGAAAATTCTATTTTCTTTTATATTTGTATTTTGCCTCTTGATAGGATATATGAAGAGCCTTGTATAATGTTATCACCAAACAATAATCTAGCATAAGGGTGTCAAATTTGATTTCATTGAGGGCCATATTAGGGTTGTCCTTGATCTCAGGGGACTGGGGTGAGCGTAGCCAGGATGGTCAACGTCACTTGTGTTGGGGATGTCTGTGGTGGCCTGAGTGTTCTGCCATTGAAAACGGGCTCCTAAGCTCCGTTTCCATCTGTAGTGGCCTCCTGCAACCCTCTGCCGGTGAAAACAGAGCTTGAGACAGCCCAGCCGAGCTTTGTTTTCGCTGGCAGAGGCACATTACTACTGTAACGCTCTCTACATGGGGCTACCTTTGTTCGGTAACTTCAGGTCGTGCAGAATGCAGCTGCGAAAGCAATCATGGGCTTCCCCAAATATGCCCATGTTACACCAACACTCCGCAGTCTGCATTGGTTGCCAATCAGTTTCCGGTCACAATTCTCAAGTGTTGGTTATGACCTATAAAGCCCTTCATGGCACCAGAACAGACTATCTCAGGGACTGCCTTCTGCTGCACGAATCCCAGCGACCAGTTAGGTCCCACAGAGTGGGTCTTCTCCGGGTAAAGTCAACTAAATAATGTCGCTTGGCGGGACCCAGGGGAAGAGCCTTCTCTGTGGCGGCCCTGGCCCTCTGGAACCAACTCCCCCCAGAGATTAGAATTGCCCCCACCCTCCTTGCCTTTCGTAAGCTTCTTAAAACCCACCTCTGCCGCCAGGCATGGGGGAATTGAGATTCCCTTTCCCCCTAGGCCTTTACAATTTTACGCATGGTATGTCTGTATGTATGTTTGGTTTTACTATAAGGGTTTTTAACTGTTTTAATATTGGATTGTCATATGCTGTTTTATTTATTTATTGGATTTGTATGCCGCCCCTCTCTGGAGACTCGGGGCGGCTAACAGCAACAGTAGTTTTACTACTGTTGTTAGCCGCCCCGAGTCTACGGAGAGGGGCGGCATACAAATCCAATAAAATCAATCAATGAAATCATTGGCTGATCCTTTGCTGTTTCCAGGGTGGCCCTGCAGGTCCTATCTAAGCACCCTGTGGGCCGGATTCTGCCTGCGGGTTTTGAGTTTGACGCCCCTGATCTGGCAAGATGTTTGTGCTGCAATGAGAGACTGCCTCATAATGTCCACTGACTGTAGCAGTCAAATGGAAATTGGAATAACTTCCTGAACCACATTCAACCATTACAAATATAAGAAGACAAACATATGCATTTAAAAAAAAACATGAAATACTGAGGAAATTTTTACAGTGAATTTTTCCTTTTATGATTGGTCTTTTTAAAATAATCCTCTTTTGACAAGTTACTTTGATTGCCCAAATGAAATCAAAATTAAGCCCATCGAAATGAATAGAGACAGTAGGTTGTTTTATGATATTTATTGCTTTTGTCTGGAATTACAGTGTTCCCTCGATTTTCGCGGGTTCAAACTTTGTGAATAGCCTATACCACGGTTTTTCAAAAAATATTAATTAAAAAAAACTTCGCGGTTTTTCCCCTATACCACGGTTTTTCCCACCATGTCATCGCCAAACTAATAATTTTTGCAAATAAATAACAAAAAAAAAATTATTGTTAATAAATAATTATGTTTATAAATATCAGGATCACTAAGTCAATGCTGAGTACCAGTAATAATGGTGAGTAAATGGTTGTTAAGAGAATGGGAAATGGTAATTTAGGGGTTTAAAGTGTTAAAGGATGTGATACTGTCCATAGCCAAAAATGGTGTATTTACTTCCGCGTCTCTACTTCGCGGAAATTCGACTTTCGCGGGCGGTCTCGGAACGCATCCCCCGCGGAAATCGAGGGAACACTGTATATGACTGTTTGTGCTCAGGGATCTATGTTCATATCTCTAGCATTCTTTTTTTTAATTGTCTATCAGAGAAGGGCAAAAAGAAGACAGCATCAATTATATCCTAGACAGGACAGACTCTGAAAAAAAATCCTTTTAAAGTTCAAATAAGACTAAGTCATTTGTTTCTACTGATTAAAATTTGAGTGTATCCCAGGGTGATGTTTTTTTAATTATTACCGCAGCGGAGTCATACTTAAATAAGAGCACTGGTGAACCACAGTCTTTCTTCACCAGCCTGTGGTCTGGCATAGGATAATTTATATTCATTTATTCTACATATTTCCCCTGAAGAGATGTGGAATTGAAACGTAGAAAAAAAAGTTTTCTTCAATATTACATGATTCAGCTTCCGGAGGCAACCAGGAATTAAACAAAGCTCTGAATATCATCATTTTCTTTTGACGCTTGGATTTTTTACCTTCCTGTTGCTGGACAAGACTATTTTTTTAATCACATCTTTATTAGTTTGATAAATAACTCAAGGTGACAATTTCTCATCGTTCCTGTCATCCATCTCCTCCCACGTATAACTGTATGACTGTAACTTGTTGCTTGTATCCTTACGATTTATAGTAATACTTTCTCCTGATTTGACCCTATGACAATCACTAAGTGTTGTATCTCATGATTCTTTACAAATGTATCTTTTCTTTTATGGACACTGAGAGCATATGCATCAAAGACTCATGCCCTCATCACCTCGAGGTTCGATTACTGCAACGCTCTCTACATGGGGCTACCTTTGAAAAGTGTTCGGAAACTTCAGATCGTGTAGAACGCAGCCGCGAGAGACATTGTGGGGCTTCCAAGATTTTCCCACGTTTCTTCAACACTCCGTGGTTTGCATTGGCTGCCGATCAGTTTCCGGTCACAATTCAAAGTGTTGGTTATGACCTTTAAAGCCCTACATGGCAATGGACCAGATTACCTCCGGAACCGCCTGCTACTGCACGAATCCCAGCGACTGATAAGGTCCCACAGAGTTGGCCTTCTCTGGGTCCCATCGACTAAACAATGTCGTTTGGCGGGCCCCAGGGGAAGAGCCTTCTATGTGGCGGCCCCGGCCCTCTGGAACCAACTCCCCCCGGAGATTAGAACTGCCCCCACCCTCCCTGTCTTTCGTAAACTACTCAAGACTCATTTATACCGCCAGGCATGGGGGAGTTGAGATAGCTCTTCCCCCTAGGCCATTACAAGTTATGCATGGTATGCTTGTGTGTATGTTTGGTTTTATAATAGGGGTTTGTAGTTGTTTTTATTATTGGATTGTACATGTTGTGTTTATTATTGTTGTTAGCCGCCCCGAGTCTGCGGAGAGGGGCGGCATACAAATCCAATAAATTATTATTATTAATTATTATTAAATTCCTTATGTATTCAACCACACTTGGCCAATAAAGAATTCCATTCTATTCTATATATACTTCTCCTTTATCCTGCTATTCTTCCCAAAACAATCCTGTGAGATGACTTAGGTAAAGACAGAAGTACCTAGCTAGCTTTCATGCCTAAGGTGAGAGTAGAACTCGCAGTCTCCCAGTATCTAGCCTGGTGCCTTAACCAATGACTGAAAGCATGCAGCCCTCCCCCGGTGGGTCGCCCTCTAAGGAGGCACAGCATGCCATGATTGCCACATCAGAATGAAATGACAGAGAAAGTTTTCTCGATGAGACGACGACTTTGAATGAATCAAGACCTCTCCTTTTTATTGTTTTACTTCTCTGACATGTGGTACAGAATAACCAATTCGCGAACGCCACATACATTAAGCCATCCTCCAGCTACTATTCACTTTTGCACCTTATAAGGCAAGCTTCTCCTGACTTCCCTATAATTAACGGAAGCTACATTCTTTGCCTTTTCCCTGGAATGTGTGTTTACTGGTGATTAGCAAAGGAATGTGTAAGGCATATATTTCCTTATATGGAAGTTCTATAGGTTTTAATTGCTTTCCATACATGGTCATGGATTCTGCAGAATGCTTGCTCAGCCTGGACTTTGCTGCCTGCCTTTCCATAGAGGAAGAATTAAGGTTTTATTCAGCACACGATTTAGGCTTAAAACATCACTCTCCAGCAATATCTTATTTCCAAATTTCAATGCCTATAAACCTATGATTACAACAAATGACTAGACCAAAAATGGCTTTGATACGCTTGCAACATATTTATCTGGCCAAAGGAAAATTTAATGTAAATTTGTAGTAGAAAATATGACATTGACCACCAATTTAAGCATAAGCAATTCTGCACTGATTCGCTTTACCTTCCTCAAAACTGATCCTTTTTGTAAATTATTTTTCCCACGCTCGCGTCAGCCATAAACTGAACGCAACCCATTACAAGTGCTTGTTTTGCTATGAAGTGTTTGCAGAAATTCTCCATAAATTCTGAAAAGAAAACAATGCATTATTCATTTGACAAGCCACAAGAATCAAATAAAAGAGCCAAATGGCTGCCAGGAACGGAAGGAAAACAAAATGAAAAACAGATGGATTCATTAATATTAATTTATGAATGCTGAGTGTGAAAGTAAAATAATGTTGCCAGGGCTTTTAATAAAAACGGGTGTTGTGGTAAATGATCTTATAGATGATGTCCTCCAGCACGTAGGATCATGGCCATTTCCACTTGAAAAAAAGTCAAAGATCAGACTACAGTGTTCCCTCGATTTTCACGGGTTCAAACTTCGCGAATAGCCTATACCATGGTTTTTCAAAAAATATTAATTAAAAAACACTTCACGGGTTTTTTTCCTATACCATGGTTTTTCCCGCCCAATGTCGTCATACGTCATTGCCAAACTAATAATTTTTGCAAATAAATAACAAAAAAACCCTATTGTTAATAAATAATTATGTTTATAAATATTAGGATCTTATTCAATGGTGAGAACTAGTAATAATGGTGTCTTATTCAATGGTGAGAACTAGTAATAATGGTGAGTAAATGGTTGTTAAGGGAATGGAAAATGGTAATTTAGGGTTTTAAAGTGTTAAGGGAAGGCTTGTGATACTGTCCATAGCCAAAAATGTTGTATTTACTTCCGCATCTCTACTTTGCGGAAATTTGACTTTCGCGGGTGGTCTCGGAACGCATCCCCCGCGAAAATCGAGGGAACACTGTACATGTATTGAATCCAGCCACATTCAGATTACAATTTATACCATGGGCATTTGATAGTGTTTTGAATAATTGTGATGTATATACCGTATTTTTCGGAGTATAAGACGCACCCACACCCCAAAAATATAGTGGAAATGTTAGTGGAAACATAGCCATTGTTGGCCTCTGAAAATCCTGCCCCTTGCATTCTGTTTTTGCCAACAGCAGACCCATTTTTCACAAAAATTGTGGGTTGCTCTTGGTTCTTAGAACATAGAAACATAGAAGATTGATGGCAGAAACCAACAGTGGTGGCAGCAGGAGGCTCTGAACATCTGCCCGGGACACTTCTGTGCTTAGAAACATAGAAGACTGATGGCAGAAAAAGACCTCTTGGTCCATCTAGTCTGCCCTTATATTATTTCCTGTATTTTATCTTACAATGGATATATGTTTATCCCAGGCATGTTTAAATTCAGTTACTGTGGATTTACCAACCACGTCTGCTGGAAGTTTGTTCCAAGGATCTACTACTCTTTCAGTGAAATAATATTTTCTCACGTTGCTTTTGATCTTTCCCCCAACTAACTTCAGATTGTGTCCCCTTGTTCTTGTGTTCACTTTCCTATTAAAAATACTTCCCTCCTGAACCTTATTTAACCCTTTAACATATTTAAATGTTTTGATCATGTCCCCCCTTTCCCTTCTGTCCTCCAGACTATACAGATTGAGTTCATGAAGTCTTTCCTGATACGTTTTATGCTTAAGACCTTCCACCATTCTTGTAGCCCGTCTTTGGATCAGTTCAATTTTGTCAATATCTTTTTGCACAGAAGTTTCGCATATGCAAGTGTGCACAGAAACCGGTAGCAACGGGTTTTACAACCCATAGACACAGAGCCTTTGGGAGGCCTGCAGAGTGCTCCTGGGGGGCAAAAAGTGATGCGTGGAGGGTTTAAGAGGCATCTTTGCTCTCCTCAGCCCCTGGGACTACTTTGCAAGCCTCCCAAAGCCTTTGCATTTTTGCATGCAAAAATGTTCACACCTGAGCCAGTTCACCCCTAGAACTACACCGAACCATTATACTATACTGGTTCTGAAAACTGAAAACTAGCATAAGCTAACCAGAAACTTTATCCATCTTTTCAAAGCAAAGCCTGTTTTCTCCCATATACCCGTTATTCCTATATAAATATAAAATTAAAGTAGCAGATATAATTAATAGGTAAATTAATACGATTCATGTGATAAGTCTCCTTTTTAAAAAAAGAAATCGCACGTCTTCAATTAAATATCAGTGAAACATTCACAGATATTTTTGTAGCACTGAAAAATGCCCTACATTGCTTATATTATGCAAAATTAACAGCAATAAAAGTCACTAATAAAGTGTGCAGAATAATTAGTATAGAGCAACAAAAAAACATGTTAGGCTTATAGTACTCTGACATCAATTCTTAGAACACCATTAGAAGATAGCCTAATAGATGGCAGTACACTGTAATAACACCACTAATAGCAATTGTTTGAAATAAACAAGATTGGTTTTTTTAAAAAAATCTGAAACAGGCCATAGACATGCCGGTTAAGCAAAGGGGGGAAAAGTTGTGATATGTCACTTGATGCCCTGACGATGCAAGATTGACACCTCTGATCTATGACATGGATTCTTCATTCACAAACTGGAGTACTACGCGGATACTTTTGTAAAATAATACAGCAGTGTTCAAAATATTTCTGGAATGGATAAAAGAGTGTAGGAACATTTCTGGGAAGAGCGAATCTCCTGTTTTAAACTCAAAACAACTATTATTTCAATGAAAAATATTTTGAATTCAAATCCCCTTGCCTAGCCCAGTACATTCAATCCTTTATGATAATGGTCATTTTAATAGTAAATGAGAGGCAACGAATGATGAAGCCTGCTTTCAAAGGAAAACAATGAAGCATCAAATGTCAGCATAAATCACAAATTTATTAATTCTTAAATATATCTGTCAGTTCTTTACCATTATGGCAGGAGATATATATATCTATATCAACATATCAATATATAGATACACACACGCACACATATATGTACATATATATGTATGTGTACACAGAGAGAGACATATATATGTATAAACACACAAATACCTATACACTGTCTCATAGTAAACTGCAGTGTATTAAAATGGCAAAAATTAGATGTATAATTCAGATGGAGTGCAGAGAACTAACTCACATTGTATTTCTCACATTTTAGTGTGGAAGACAGACGATCTAGAATAATATGGCATTTCTGCATGCTATGGTAAAAGGGTAAAAAAAAATATATGCCATATTTCCATAACATAAAAATATACTAATGCCACCTAAATCAGCTTCACAAAAGAAGAAATTTATTAATAAAAAATACGCATGAGGCCATTATCTTTTCAGAGATCCCACTAGCAGATTAATATGGCTTGAGACATTTACTGATGATTGCTCTAAATACTTCTGTGGGTTGAAAGTATGTAATAACTATCACCAGAAAAGCTTAATTTTTTCTAACATAATGTTTACAGCATCAAGGTATAAAGAATAAGATCCACTTTTGATTAATAAACAATATAGAGAAATGAAAGTTATACAAATTGGGATTGTTTTCCCCTCTGTCTTTAAAAATTTTTCAAGCTGTTATAAGTTGTAAATTTTTACTTACCAAAAAGAATATTAATCAAAATATCATGCGCTATACAGTGTTACAGAAAATTGATTGCCCTACTTAATGAAATAAAAATACTTTAATAAGAAAGAAAAATATTAATACATTTTTTTTAAAAAAAACTGAAATAGAAGGAGCAGTACTTTTGGAAATATAATGTTATATTTATACAAGAAAAACAAACCAACATTATCCAAATAATGTGTTTTAACTCCTTTTGCAGGTATGTATGCAGTAATTGATATCTGAGGGACATTTGACATGTAGGAAAAAGAAGAAATTAATAAATCTACAATTACTATATTATTTCATACTTTCAAGGCTGTCAACAAGCCATGAAAAATGGATAAATTACTGTTAAATTCGACAACATTATTAGAAAACAGGTGTTTCCCAGTAGTAAATTGATACAAAGAAAATTTAGACTTCTCCTGATACTAAGATTTTAAGATCTAATTGTTCTAGATTGCTACATTATTAGAATATCAGTTAAAAAATCCTCTACATCTTGCTTTAATAAATGTACTGTACATCCAAAAAAAAAAAGATTAAAAAAGGTTTTATTGTACCCATAAGCTATATCATCAGAAGCTACATTGAATCTTTTCAACGTTTGGCTTCTGAAAGTTAGAAATGCTATTTTTGGGGGGGGAAAATGATGCTAAATAAGCAATTAGAAAAAAAAAATTAAAAAAATCTTTACCATTACATTTTGCTGAACAAATAACCGCAGTGACAATTACTCTTGTGAAGTCAAATCTGCAAATTTGTCCTTTTCTCCTCCGTTATACATAGTGAATCACAGAAAGGCCCAAGACCTCAAACCTTTAGAAATGCTTTGATCTAAGTCACTATGTCTACCGTACATCCTACATTAAAAGATGCTGTTAGTAGGAATTTCATTAGTCCTCCATAACACAAGGATTAGGCAACAACCGTTAAAAACAAATGACTCAGAAAAGAATAAAAATTAAAACAAAGTTAATTATTTTTAACCTTTGTTTTTATAGGGTGCACATGCAGATGTTATTTGTATTTTTTGCTGGAGATGTATAATCGGAATATACTCTCGCATTTCAATTTTTTCCTTTTACTCTTTGTCCATCTGCCTGTACCTTTCTTTCCATCTGCCATGAAACATTTCCTTCAATGAAAGGTAAACAAAAGCTATCAATGGAATATACAACAAAATGATGCAATCATAAACATATCACTTGAAGAAACTTCACAGCTTCATGCACTCGGAGAACATGCATGAAGAGAGCCAAAGGACGGCCTGGAGGGAGCCAACCAAGTGCGGAGTGCGTGGACACAACATCGGTGGCGCTGACATTTAGCTAAAAGACAACAAGAGAAAGACACAGAGAAAGAGAGAGAGAAAGGGAGGGGGAGTAATTATTAATTCATTAATTATTTTGTGCTAAATCTGGGGAGCAATTATCAAAGAAACTTGATTATTTTTATTGTTCATTAAAAAGAACCAAACAAATCAAATACCAAACCTGCAAACTTGGGCGTCGTCCTCGATCCACAGCTCACATTAGAGAAACATCTTTCAGCTGTGGCGAGGGGGGTGTTTGCCCAGGTTCGCCTTGTGCACCAGTTGCGGCCCTACTTGGACCGGGAGTCACTGCTCACGGTCACTCATGCCCTCATCACCTCGAGGCTCGACTACTGTAACGCTCTCTACATGGGGCTACCTTTGAAAAATGTTCGGAAACTTCAGATCGTGCAGAATGCAGCTGCGAGAGCTATCATGGGCTTTCCCAAATATGCCCATGTTACACCAACACTCCGCAGTCTGCATTGGTTGCCGATCAGTTTCCGGTCACAATTCAAAGTGTTGGTTATGACCTATAAAGCCCTTCTTGGCACCGGACCAGATTATCTCAGGGTCCGCCTTCTGCTGCACGAATCCCAGCGACCAGTTAGGTCCCACAGAGTGGATCTTCTCCGGGTCCCGTCAACTAAACAATGTCGCTTGGCGGGACCCAGGGGAAGAGCCTTCTCTGTGGCGGCCCCGGCCCTCTGGAACCAACTCCCCCCCAGAGATTAGAATTGCCCCCACCCTCCTTGCCTTTCGTAACCTACTTAAAACCCACCTCTGCCGTCAGGCATGGGGGAATTGAGATCCTCTTTCCCCCTAGGCCTTTACAATTCTATGCATGGTATGTATGTATGTATGTATGTATGTATGTTTGGTTTTTATATTAATGGGTTTTTAATCGTTTTTAGTATTAGATTACTATTGTACACTCCGAATCTCTGGAGAGGGGCGGCATACAAATCCAATAAATAAATAAATAAATAAATAAACCTATTTTCTCCTTCAAATACTGATATTGAATATAGATATTTCTATTCAAATCATTATATTATTTTTTTAAAAAATGAGGGAAAACTGATTTAAGTTTGCACAAGGATTTTTTTTTTGCGTCTTGCCATGAATAACTATTGAGTAATAATCAGACAACCAATACAATTTTATTAATATTGGTGTTGTGATTTCTGAATCAACATTATAGTATTATAAACCCACCACTTCCTGACTATGATAAGAAATTAGAAACATGTGAACCGAGGTTAGGTCCTTCCTGAACATTATTTAGCAAGCCAGGAATGAATATGAAGGTTATCCAACAGAACATTGTACTGTAATTAAAACAACCTAAGCTCAGATACAACGTTCTGAAATCGTTGCATAGTTTTGAAGCTTATCAGCTTAAACCTCAACTGATCTTTGCAAAGCTTTTTCCTTATTTCTCGTACTTTCTGGCAAGACTTACCTGGATATTTGGTTTGAAGAGTTATGTTATAATATGCTTAGTCATTTTTTAAAAATAGTTCAAAGCTATGAAACAGATGGAGGTCACAGATTTGTTGACACAATAAGTAATAATTTGTAATTATTTCCACAGCCAAATTAATATCCGAACATTCATCTGTTACAGCCTAATCAACTCAGTTCTGTTGAATCTGTGACTATTCACTGAAGCAAATCCTAAGAAACAATCTGTCATCTTTCCAAAAGCTGATTTGATAAATACAAGAAAGATACAAAGTGGAAATTACTCTTGCGATCTTTTCTGCTCTGTTACATCCAATATCCCCGCAATTCTGTTAATTCCCACCAACTCAGTTTGGGCACTGCATTCATGCTATGGAAGTATACCTGATTTTATTACAATCTATTTATTTTAATTCTTTAATGTGAGCTGCTCATGGCTCTTCATGGCATTGGACCAGAATATCTCCGGGACCGCCTTCTGCCGCACGAATCCCAGCGACCGGTTAGGTCTTATAGAGTTGGCCTTCTCCGGGTCCCGTCGACTAAACAATGCCATTTGGCAGGACCCAGGAGAAGAGCCTTCTCTGTGGCGGCCCCAACCCTCTGGAACCAGCTCCCCCCCGGGAGATCAGAACTGCCCCCACCCTCCTTGCCTTTCGTAAAGTTCTTAAGACCCATCTCTGCCGCCAGGCATGGGGGAACTGAGACATATCCCCCGGGCCTATACAGTTTATACATGGTATGTTTGTGTGCATGCTTGCTTTTAATAATGGGGGTTTTAGTGGTTTTTTAAATTATTAGATTTGTTCTTATATTGTCTTTGTTATTGTTGTGAGCCGCCCCGAATCTATGGAGAGGGGCGGCATACAAATCTAATAAATAATAATAATAACAACAACAACAACTCTGGTGAAAAATAATATGCAAATCACTGGTGATGTAAATATGGGGCTTTTTTTATTCGACAGTAGGAAATTTGCAATGAGGGAACATGAATCCATTACTCACTTGATAGGTACTGTTGGTGACCCTGAACGGTGAAAGTGAACATTTTGCCATTTTCCATCACGGCGGTGCCAAACCCTTGTCTCTTCTGACTGCATCGTTTTGGGCATTCCACTTCCATCCATATATTGTGTCAGTCGGATATATGCAATGCAGGCAGCATCATCCCCTACCAGATGAACATGGGGATTCAGGATAATGGTGTGGACTGGCTTGTTGCTTTTCGACAAAGCTACGGAAGGAAAGACATATGATGTCTAAACCCTTAATGCACAAAACAGTAGGGCTCCATCCAGATCATCAGGTCCCTCTTTAGGATCAAATAAATAGAAATTCTGAACAGCCACTGATAAACTCATCTACATTCTATGGATTGTGTTCGCCGAATGCCCAAGCAGGGGGTTGGACTAGAACAGGGGTCCCCAACCACCGGGCCGCGGACCAGTACCGGGCCGCGGGGCATGTTGCACCGGTCCGTGGAGTCAGCAGCTGCCGGTCCTCATGCCGCCACCCCCTCCCTCCAGCGCTTCGCCTCCCGCCGGGCAAGAGGCCTCGGGAGGCAGGTTCTGCCAGCCACAGGACGATGGATGGGACAGAGGGACGGGAAGGACCGAGAGGCTCAAGCCTCTTTTGGCTTCTGCCGCGTGGCGCTTTTGCGTTTTTGGCTGGGGGGAGGCAGGAGGGCCAGCCTGACCCCCTCTCTCCAGCGCTTAGCTCCCGCTGGGCAAGAGGGCTTGGGAGGCAGGTTCTGCCGGCCACAGGACGATGGCGGGAAAGAGGGGCGGGGAGGACCAGCACCCCCATGATTAATCCCGCCCCCAACCACGCCCCTTTCCGCCCCCACTGGGCCATAGAAAAATTGTCTTGCTGAAACTGGTCCCTGGTGGAAAAAACGTTGGGGACCACTGGACTAGAAGACCTCCAATGTCCCTTCCAACTCTGTTATCCTGTTCTGTTTTATTAGTTGATAAGAACTTGTTTGTTCACATTATAATCAAATTTTCTGAGCAGAAAGGACTCTGGAGACCTATGCTTCTGTTCTGAACCACCAAAAAGAAATTTATTTGTTCTGTGATATAATTCCACTTCAAGTGGCTTTAAAAATGGATTGGACCAGTTCATGGATATTAGCTTTGATGGCAATGTGAGGGCCATCTGCGGAGAGATTATGCAGTTTGTTAGCCACTGTGAGAACACAGTACTGGAATAGATAGAGCTGTAGGCTAGCTAAGCAGATAATCCTCAACTTACAACAGTTCATTTAGTGACCATTCAAAGTTACATCAGCACTGAAAAAAGTGACTTATGACTGTTTTTCACACTTACAAGCCTTGTGTGGTCACATGATCAAAGTTAAAATGCTTGGCAACTGACTCATAATTATGCTAGTTGCAGTGTCCTTTGGTCACCTGATCACTTTTTGTGACCTTCTGACAAGCAAAGTCAATGGGGAAACCCGATTCACTTAACAACTGGATCACTAATTTAACAATTGCAGTGATTCACTTTACAACTGTGGCAAAACAGGTTGTAAAATGGGGGGAAACTTGCTTAACAAATGTCTTGCCTAGCAACATAAATTTTGGGCTCCATTGTGGTCGAGGACCATCTCTATATGAACGTTGTTAGCAGTAATTTAAAAGGTTTGGTCAACAATCATTAACATCAGGTAACAGCATACCATTTTCAAAGTAAAACCGGTGGAAATCCATCCCTTCTACAAGATTTCCCAAAGCTTCAGGCTCAAATGAGGTAAGACCAGGATCACAGATTTTCCTACGGAGCAAAGGGTGGGGGGAAAATTATGTGACAAAAATGAAAAGCCATCATGTCCATGCAGAAACCAATAAGCCTAGATTTCATAAGCGGTCTGCAGAACACCTTACAAAGTCTCAGTTCCTGAAATCCTGAACTTCTTGTGATCCCCTTAGAGCAGTGTTTCCCAACCTTGGCAACTTTAAGATATCTGGACTTCAACTCCCAGAATTCCCCAGCCAGCATTCGCTGGCTGGGGAATTCTGGGAGTTGAAGTCCAAATATCTTCAAGTTGCCACAGTTGGGAAATACTGGCTTAGAGAACCACAGCTTTAAGGCACTACAGTGTTCCCTCAATTTTCGCGGGTTCGAACTTCGCGAAAAGTCTATACCACAGTTTTTCAAAAATATTAATTAAAAAATACTTTGCGGGTTTTTTCCCTATACCACAGTTTTTCCCACCCGATGACGTCATATGTCATCAGCAAACTTTCATCTACCTTTAATAAATATTTTTTTAAATAAATTTTAATAAATAAACACGGTGAGTAATAATCTGGAAAATTGCAATTTAGGGGTTTAAAGTGTTAAGGGAAGGTTTGTGATACTGTTCATAGCCAAAAATAGTGTATTTACTTCCGCATCTCTACTTCGCGGAAATTCGACTTTCGTGGGCGGTCTCAGAACGCATCACCCGCGAAAATTGAGGGAACTCCGTAGTTTTGTCTTGAAACAGAGCTGTCCTGATGTTTTTCCTACTCCTTTGTTTCTTTCACTCACACACAACTGACGTCATACTTGAATTGAATTCTGAAGTAGCTGTTCTTAGCTGGAATTACCTTCAGGTGACCCTCCCATCTTTTAATAATGTAGGGGTGTCAAACTGGTGGCCCATGGACTGGATGCATCATGTGCAGGCCATATCCACCCCAGTTCTGCGAAGGGGGAAAAACCGTTGCAATACGTCACAAGACGGCAACATGACACTGCGAATTTGACACCCGTGCACTAATGCATGCATTTCTGCAACACTAAGGATGCCACTAGATGAAAATGTTCCCAGAACGTTCTATTGCACCTTTGACTCATCTCTCTCTTTTCTTCCTAATTTCTGATTATGTAAATAAGCGGAGAGATAACATCACTGTCTACAGTACCATTTTGAAATATATTAAGCACACGAAAGTCTTTGTGCTGAACACCATCTAACATTCCTGGTTGTGTGGTTTCTTACCAATCTGGTATTTGGACCCGGAGTCACTGCTCACAGTCACTCATGCCCTCATTACCTCGAGGATCGACTACTGTAATGCTCTCTACATGGGGCTACCTTTGAAAAGTGTTCAGAAACTTCAGATCGTGCAAAATGCAGCTGCGAGAGCAATCATGGGCTTCCCTAGGTATGCCCATGTTACACCAACACTCCGCAGTCTGCATTGGTTGCTGATGAGTTTCCGGTCACAATTCAAAGTGTTGGTTATGACCTATAAATCCCTTCATGGCACCAGACTAGAGTATCTCAGGGACCGCCTTCTGCCGCACGAATCCCAGCGACTGGTTAGGTCCCACAGAGTTGGCCTTCTCCGGGTCCCGTCGACTAAACAATGTTGTGTGGCGGGACCCAGGGGAAGAGCCTTCTCTGTTGGGGCTCCGACCCTCTGGAACCAGCTCCCCCCAGAGATTAGGATTGCCCCCACCCTCCTTGCCTTTCGTAAACTCCTTAAAACCCACCTCTGCCGTCAGGCATGGGGGAATTGAAACATCTCCCCCTTGCCCATGTTGTTTTGGTGTATGATTGATTGTGTGCTTATTTATATATATTGGGGTTGCTTTTATGAATTTTTTAATCTAAAACTGTAATTAGATTGGTAAATATTAGATTTGTCACTATGTACTGTTTTTTGCCATTGTTGTGAGCCGCCCGAGTCTGCGGAGAGGGGCGGCATATAAATCCAATAAATCTAATCTAATCTAATCAATCTGAGGCAGAAAATATATGAAAACTTCAAACAGTTAAAGTAAGAAGAATTTAACTTCTCTTTTCTGAAAGCAGAAAAAGCCAATCTCTGTCTACAAGTGTGATACAAACTTAAATCATGAGCTGATCAATACCTGCTTGCCACTAAAGGTTTTCCTATCTGCAATATGATTATTTTTTTTCTTGTCGATATGATCAAGAGAACTGCAACCACATCCCACCTACAATGGCCAGTTTATGAAAATATAGCCTGATATTATACTGATATCCAACTAAGAGAAAGCAGAACAAACAGCAGGATGCAACTTACGTGTAGGCCTCAAAATCCCCATTATTGATAGCTTCTATCAGCTGCTCAGTAACCTTGATGATCTCTTGTTTACGAGCTGGAGACAAGAAAGAAACGTGTACAATGACAAGATTAAATATAAAATGAAAGCCAATGGAACAAAAAACTGTATGAATAATAGTCTCAATCACTAAGTTGGCTGTTTGAATTGTGATTGTTATGCATTCACATAGCTTGTGTAGTACGGTGGCCTGGAGATGGAGCACGCGCCTCACAATCAGGAGGCGTACAGGTGATTTTGGAGGCGATTTGGGGTGGCATAGGAAGCATCTGGAGGGGTGATTTTGGAGGCAGTTTGGGGTGGCACAGGAAGCATCTGGAGGGGTGATTTGGGGACCGATTTGGGGCGGCGTAGGAAGCTTTTGGAGGAGTGATTTTGGAGGCGATTTGGGGTGGCATAGGAAGCGTCTGGAAGGTTGATTTTGGGAGCAATTTGGGGTGGCAGAGGAAGCGTTTGTAGGTGATTTTGGAAGTGATTTGGGACGGCATAGGAAGCATCTGGAGGGGTGATTTTGGCAGTAAGATGGGGCGGCTGTGAGGAGCAGAGAAAGCGGAGGGCTAGAGGGGAAAGTGGCAGTGGGATGGGGCGGCTGTGGAGAGCTCCTCCGACGCGAGCCATTTTGGCCTCTGCTCGCAGCAGCAGCAGCAGCCGAGAGAGAAGCGAGGGTTCATAAGTAGAAAATGGTTCGTGAGTAGAGGCAAAAAAATCTTGAACACACGGTTCGTATCTCGAAAAGTTTGTAGGCAGAGGCGTTCGTAAGTAGAGGTACCACTGTACTTTAAATTAGTTCCATGATGTTTGTATATCTATCCATTACATAAAAATATAAAACAGAGCAAGACTGAACACTTTGTCGAAATTTAAATATCACTCTTTTCCAGGGACCTTTAATTGCAGCAGTCATTTGTATTTAAAAATTTAAATAGGAATAATGTTAGATCGTAATCATTCACGTGTAAACTTAGTGCAGGTACATTAGTTATGACTGCTGATAGCACACAAATAATATCTTCCCCAGAGCAGGAGAAAGTACTATTATTCCCCTGTGCAATTTCTAAGAAGGATTGTTACACAGAGTTTTCTCACCCCCAAGAGAAGGTACATTTTCCTTAAGTGTAATCAGATACCTTCCTTTCCTCCTTAGCTTTCAGATGACTTCTCCCTTCATAACTGTTCAATAGCTGTTCAGAAAAAAATGCAAGCAGGCAGGCAAACTTATAACTCTCATTCAATATATTTTAAAACAGGAACCAGAGGACAGAATCAATGTTTTCATCAAGGCACTTTGCTCTGTCAAGAAATATGTATACTGTATATAAAAATATAGATATAATAAATACATCTATATAGATATACTGTTAGATATATAAATATTTAATACAAGCTCTCTAACATGAATAACAACCAACAGAATCTCAGAAAAGGAGATGCAAAACAATATGTCTAGTAGTATTAAACAATGAGAATTCATCCATAGTGTAAAATACACAAGATACAGTTGTTATTACTGAAATTACTTGCTGAAAAGATGCTGTGTGGAAGAGATTTTGGAAATCTAGGAGAGGAAGCAAACATATTGAATACACTCTCCTCATTAAAAGTAGTTATTTTTTTAAAAATGAAGTAGGCATAGAAATATATATATAAAAAAATAAAATATATATTTTCAACTTTGGATGCCTTGCAATTCTTTGCAAGTTTGTGAGCTGCAGAATGGCTTACACAAAATATATGAAATAAAACCATATTTCCATAGAATAAAATGCACTTTTTAATTTTAAACACTTTTATCCTTCAGCAATCAAACAACATTTGATTGCTTTAAAATGAATAGAAATGAAACATCCAGCGTGGCTAATCTAAACAGTTACAGTATTTGAAGCAATAGCTACATTAATGACAGATAGAAACAAAAAGGACTAAAAAGGAAAAAATAAACATGTCTATGGAGATTCTCAGTCATCCAGATCATGGTTGCTCCATAGGTTCTTTTTCAAAGGCAAATGGATTTTCTTGTTTTCCTTTTGTTGTGGTTAGCTCTGGCCCAACTCCTGCCCCAAGGACTGTGGATGTGGGGGAGACATCCACATGCTGCAGGCCTGTTTTGCCCCCGGTGGAATCTGCTGATGAAGGCTCCTCTGACCAAGAAGACATGAGTGACAGGGAGGAGGAGAGTGGGGCAGACAGCTCAGAAGGAGATAAATTATCTAGCTCCTCCTTGGATTCAGAACAAGAGTTAACGATACAGCCACGCATGCGGAGAGCGATGCATAGGCAACAACAGCTGAGAGATTATTATCAAAGAAAATGAGGCCACCTGTGGTTGAGTGGGGCTATGGTAATTAGTGAGGCTGCTATAAATAGCAGCCTGTGGGTTTGGCCATTGTGGAGGATTATCTGATCTTTGTGTTTCGTGACTGCTTTACTGACTTTGACTTTTTGTGTGCTGATTTTCCCCCGCTTTGAAAGTAAACCAGAGCAAAGTGTGTTTCACTTTGTGAAAGAAGGACTGTGAATTGTCTTACAGCTGCAAGCTAAGTATCTCAGAACTGATAAGGGACTTGTACAAATTACCAGTTTGTTTGGAGACGAGTGCTCTTGGCTATACCAAAAGAGGGCTTAGTTTAAGTGAATTTTCATTATAAAGAACGTTGTTTTGAATTTTCAAACGTGTGTGTGTCTGAAATTTGTACCTGTGAATTTTTGGGAGGATTCTACCAGAGAGCCCGACAGAACACCTTTGAAGATGTATCGCTTTTCATCCAAGAAGCTTCCTTCTATTCTATTCCCACCATCCCGTCAGAGCTTCTTAGATGAGAAGCAAAATGTCTTCAAAAAAACCCAAGAAAGACAAGTTGCCTCTTGAAAAGCGATAAAAAAAAAGATCAGAAAGTGTAATATATGGAATCTGGACCACTGTGCATGTTAAAAGCCAAGGGCCCCATGGAATATGTCTCAATCTGCATCAACCTGACCTCTAATCAGACATTAGATATATATTTTCTATGTTCTTTCTCAAAGAAAAGTCAATTTATCCATAGAAGAGACAGTCTTCTGTGGGGTCTTCCAATTCTATAGAGTGCTTTTCCCCCCACAAAAGTCATCTGATGTCAACATTGTACCCCTATAGGAGGATCATAAAAATGTTTATAATGTAAGCATATACACAAATATTACTATTATTATTATTATTATTATTAATTAGACTTGTATGCCGCCCCTCTCCGAAGACTCGGGGCGGCTCACAACAGTAATAAAAACAATATAGCAGTGGAACAAATCTAATATTAAAAAAACATATAAAACCCTATCATTATTTTTTTTAAAAACCCCAAACAACACATTCATACCAAACATAAAACAAAGTATAAAAAAGCCTGGGGAAAAGGTGTCTCAGCTCCCGCATGCCTGGCGGTATAAGTGAGTCTTGAGTAGTTTACGAAAGACAGGGAGGGTGGGGGCAGTTCTAATCTCCGGGGGAGTTAAACTAAAACTTTAATGTATGTATATTTAATCATTAATAACTAAGATTCAAAAACAAAACCAATCTCAGTGGCATGGATGTCCATTAATTCGTAAACAATGTTCAAATTTACAAAGCAGCAATTGAAGCTCAAGTAGATAAACAGAGCTGACCAAGAAGTTAATATTTATTTACTCAGTCAATATTTAGAAGAATTCTGATTCTAAAACCATTGTATTTATCACTTCCAAGCATGAAATCCAGTAAAATGAGAACTTTCCTCTATCATCCAAACACAAAAAATGTCTTATGAACATTGTGAGAAACGATTAAAATTTGGAACAAATAGAAGCAAGATTTATGTCATTATTCATACTGAATGGCCTTACAGACTTCTTCTACATAGACATTTTCTGAGGGAAGTATTAGAAAATGACAACAGTGTCATGAAAAATCAAGAAGAATCAGAATTTTATGAGGTTTGGCAAAAGGTATATATCTAGTGGGATACAAAGAAACAGAGATAACCTTATTTTTACACTATTTTAAATATATTTGTACCTAGTAGTTATATTGTATTAGACAGTGATTATTAACAATATAAAGATAAACTCATTTCCTCTTCTACCATTTCTCTCTTTTTTTCCTTTCTTCATTGTTCATTTCAAGTCATAATTTTAAAATTTCTATATATTTTTAAATGTTTTAGATTTTTTAAAACTTATTATCTTACAATTGATATATCCAATTATTTTATAAATAATGATAAAGTTAGTTTTTTTTGGTTTTTTTTTACTTATTATAAATGTAAAGATGACTTCTACTTTGAGAGGAGCGATTGTTGCTCCACTAAATGTTACATGTAATGTATGTTTTGTCTGTCTTTGCAATTTAATAAAAAATATTTTAAAAAAAGAAAGAAAATGACAACAGTGGAGATGACGACGATAACGATAACAACAAGGGCTTCCAAACATGAGAGATATTAGTTATCATAGAGATTATGGCTGTCCAATTCAGAATCCATAATTTGGGAACAAATAGACATAATATGTGTTTTACCTTTTTATCTTTCTGGTTGAAAATTATTTTCTCAACTTTTAAGTGTAAAGCTCTTGATTGAAACAATCCAGTCTTTTTTTTTAATTTTCCATTCTAATCTTGAATTCAATTGTTCTTCTCACTGTTGCCGTTAGTGCCACTGTTCTTCAGTGTTGCCCAGACTCATGAGATTTTATTTGCATTACAGCTTCAAAAATTGTCTAAACTATACCATAGCTCATTTAGGTAAACTCTATCCTTTTGAAATGTGTCTTATGTATCTGTACCTTTTATATTTATATAGAGAGAATTCATGCAATTTAACACTCATCATCTGTTGGATACCACTTGGACAATTAGCTTGAGGTTAATTCACATTTCTGGCATAGAGCCATTGTAAAAAAATTATTGAGACATTAAAAATGTCATGCCCCAAGAAAAATTGCTACCTTCTGGTTAAGGTATAGTACAAACCACATACCAGAAGGTTGAGTATTCTCATATTTGCAATAAGATGTTAATTATACAAACAATAATTTGTATTAAGTGTATTAAATTTATATATAATTTGTACTTAATGTAATCTATACCTGCTTATAAGCCCATCCACAGACAACCCAACACTTGACCTTTTAACCAAAGTATCATGAAAGGTAGATAAGGCCACCTTTTGAATTTTGATATGTTTTAATCTTTATACTTGTCTTATTCATGGATACATTGGCTAAACATTAGAGGATCATCTTTCTATGACCGTGTCTGGGATATATTTTTTAAAAAGCTAAGGGAAAGATCTACTGTATATAGTATACTTATGTACAATTAATAGTGTGTATTATTTGTGTATCAAATGCACCCTATTTTGGGTGTGTATTTGGGCACCTAAAAGTTTTGAGTATATATGACAAGTGACAAGGATATTATTTACATTACTCAACAATATATATAATGCTCCCATATTTTGGTAGGTCCTGTTGCAGGTTGGGATTGCATTTTTCTGAATTGCTTATTAGCCCTTATCATGTTGTACTTTTTTGGGGCGGGTGGAGGAGAACCAATTTTTTGTTACTGATTGTTTGCAACTGGTATTCATCTTAGGCCCTGGTACAGTACTTCTCAAACTGATAAAGAAAGACTATGTTAATGAATGATATATTCCAATTGGAGATATTAATGCCTCTCCATATGCAAGCATCTCATATGAGAAGAAACTGGAATTGTGCAGTAAATTTGCTAGAATATGAGATCTTTTTTATCATATATGAAGTCCATAAGAGTTGCAATCTAGGTCACCCGTCTGCAGTGTAACATCCTGTAAACCAGGGGTCTCCAACCTTGGCAACTTTAAGCCTGGTGGACTTCAACTCCCAGAATTCCACAGTCAGCAAGCTGCCTCCTCCAGGATTAAAGTTGCCAAGCTTGGGGACCCCTGCTCCAAATTGCTGGAGAAAATAAACTAACTTTAGACAACTTTAGATGAATATGATATGCTATTTTCATATCACGTATTTGGTTGAAAATTGACTTAAGCTTGATCACATTAAGACTATAATTTAATCACTGGTAAACAATCTTTGAATTTCATACCGGGAAAAAAATTCATAAGAAATATTTAACTTTGAAAACCAGACTGTTCTGACATTGCTTACTACAAAAAAGAAGCCAGAGACTCTTTTTAACGCATGTGAATATTTTTATGTGGTTTTTAAACAGCATGAACAATTCTCTGTACAGTGATCTGGCTTTCCGATTTCTGGAGCTTCGAGCAATTCATTCAGTAATGAACTGGCAAGAGTATTAAGATAGCCGATTCTCTCTTCAATTTCCTAAGAAGCAAAGATCCTCCTGAGATTCAATGCATGCTTAGTGAAAACGCAAACACTTCATTCCCTAAAATGAAAACCAATAAAGTTACTGTATATCTTTCATTCAAATGTACTGATGGATATGAGCATCTCTTCAACTGCAACTGTTAAATTAAATCACTGGCCACTGGCCCAGGTAAATAAATAATTACCCTTTTACAAACATGTAAATCCTACTTCTCCATTTGGCATGAATTTTAACTACAGATATGGGATTCACTGTCATGGAAAAAGTCTGCTCCGTGTACTTTTATCCAAATTGAACAGCAAGATTTTGGGGGAGCCGAAAAGCCCAAAATGTTATTCTCCCTCATATTCTAGATTCACTGAATACTATAAAATTGTTAGCTGGCAGTGCAGAGGCAATTTTTTAAATCGCTGCCTTTAAATTACTGATATTATGAGTGAGAACACACCACATGTAAATTTCTGGGATAGGTTTCTTCTGGGATCAACCATTTATTTTTAATGTTTTTAAACATTTCTTCTTTTGTAACATCAAGTCTTAGACCTGTGATAGCGAACCTTTTTTTCCTTGCGTGCCGCGCTATCACACATGCGAGAGTATCTACACCCATAATTCAATGCCTGGTTAGGGCGAAAACAGCTTCCCTCTCACACACACACCCCGGAGGCCGTAAATGGCCTGTTTTCCCAACCTCTTGGGCCCAGTAGGCTTGTGTTTCGTCTTCCAGGCTCCAAAGCCGGGGTGGCGCATCAGGTAGAGTGCTGTACTGCAGGCCACTGAAGCTGACTTGTAGATCTGAAGGTCAGCGGTTCAAATCTCATCACCGGCTCAAGGTTGACTCAGCCTTCCATCCTTCCGAGGTGGGTAAAATGAGGACCCGGATTGTAGGGGCAATACGCTGGCTCTGTTAAAAAGTGCTATTGCTAACATGTTGTAAGCCGCCCTGAGTCTAAGGAGAAGGGCGGCATAAAAATTGAATAAATAAAATAAATAAAAAATAAATAAAGGCTTCCCTGAAGCTATGGGAGGCTCTCTGGAAGCCAAAAACACCCTCCCAGAGTCTCTGTGCGAGCCAAAAATTTGCTGGCCGGCACACACATGCATGTTGGAGCTGAATGAAGGCAATGGCTCACGTGCCAGCAGATATGGCTCTGTGTGCCACCTGTGGCACCCGTACCATAGGTTCGCCATCACTGTCTTAGACTGATGCAACAGCTGTTCAACAACAGAAAAATGAGACCATGCTCAAGTCAAGGAATGAATTTGATTAAAATGATAGGAGTCAGCATTACACCCTTTTCTCTCTTTCTTTTCTGCTACTTCCCTCCATTTTACCAGCAAAGAAATCCTTACTGTGAAAAAGATCATGGAAAATAAGCAGATGGGGAAGGATATCCCGTGAGTTATCCTTTGCTAGAAATCTTGGGACTTGCAGCTTACAGCTAATTACACCAGGAAAGATTCATAGGGATCCTCCAACCGCTACTTTTCTTTCATTTTCAGTACAGCACAAGGCTTTCCTTTCTGTTAAATTATTTCATTATAAAAACATAATTGAGATTTATAATGGATTCTGGAATCTGAGGTCTACCCAATGTATCTCCAGTCATAAAAAGCTCACTGAGTGACTCTGGATCACTTAGCTTGGGATGGTCAAACTTGCAGATCACATGACGTATTATGACTTTCCTCCCCTTCGCTAAACTGGCGGTGGGCATGGCCAGCGCGTGACACATCAAGTTTGACCCTCCTGTCTTAGCTTGAATCACTTCACAGAGTTAATTTCTGTGTGGAGCAAAGGAGAGATCGTCTGTATGTTACTTTGAGCTCTTGGTGGAAACACAGGGTAAAATCTAATAGACAAACAATCCTACATTTGAACTCACTGAAATATATATATATATATATATGATTCGCCACAAAAATATGTAACCCTTCCCTGGTGCAGAGCTGAAGGGATTGGATACTGTAGCCTAGAGGATAATTCTCTGCCTTACAAGGCAAAGGTTGCAGGTGCAAGTCCCAGTGGGTATGGCTAGCTGATGAGGTCAAAATAAGGCCGAAATAGATCTATCCTAGTCTCCCTTAATTTTCAAATTCAGCAAAAAAAAAAAAACATGTGACACATACAGATAGAATTGTCGGCTATCAATAAAGTTAACTGCCTTGGAAATGGCCCTGGGTTGGGCCGAGAGGCAAATAAGGAGCTGTGATGTTCCTTCAATACACCAGGGTGATTCGACACAAAAATATGTAACCCTTCCCTGGTGCAGAGCTGAAGGGATTGGATACTGTAGCCTAGAGGATAATTCTCTGCCTTACAAGGCAAAGGTTGCAGGTTCAAGTCCCAGTGGGTATGGCTAGCTGATGAGGCCAAAATAAGGCCGAAGTAGATCTATCCTAGTCTCCCTTAATTTTCGAATTCAGCAAAAAAACATGTGACATATATATATATATATTGCCTATACCTGGGAAATGAGGCACATCTCAAGTATTTCTACATAAGCAAGACACAGACCTGCTTTCCTGGGGGAGGTTTCATTCTCCCTCTGTGTCCAAAGCTTGGCTATGGATGCCGTGTAGAGCATCCTCATTAGCCCCATCCATTTCACGGATGTTTTTCGAAGCAACCTCACCATCTAGAAAAGAAAAGGGCTGCAATATCCATCTAATAAGAAGAAGTCACATATTAATGTTCTCTATATACTTTAGGAATGAGATGCTTTTGGTTCACAAAGCTAGTGAGTCCTCAGAGAGGGGCGGCGCATATCTATCTATCTATCTATCTATCTATCTATCTATCTATCTATCTATCTATCTATCTATCTATCTTTGTAATTCCTTTTTGGAACGCACTGATATCTCTCATTTATAATGCTTCATATTTTTCTGCCCACGGATATTTCTGAAGTTTGTAGCAGAGCTTAACGTTCAATACAGAACTCTACTATACTTCATAATAAGGAACTAATGTGGCATTTTGTTGGATTTCTATGTGATTTATGGTTTTAAGGGATCTTCTTCACTTCATCCAGCAGTGTCTCTTCATAGCAGAACCGTGCTACAATGTATATTTGAGTACACAATATAATGACTCCAATAAAAAACCTTATGCTTTTATTTCTTTTTTTTCTCACTGAACTGGTTTCATGTTTACACAAATAAACAACTTGACAGTATAACTATATTTCTCTCTACATCTGCTCTCTAGGATGCAGATTTACCAACAGTCAGCAGTCTATCTTCCAATTGCCAAAACCTGATTTACATTCCAATATGCAAATTAGCTCTTTCTTAACATTCCATTCCCTTTTCCCATGCTATATTCTAACACATTTCCCATCCATTTATTAAGATTTTGTTTTTTAAGTTATGGGCTTCAAGCTCTACTGTTTTAAACATAGAGCCACCTTTATCAAATGAACTAAAGATTATTGGTGAAAATCAAGTCAGGGTGCAGAGAACTTTCAGGCACTCACTTAAATGGAGCTTTTCATCAACTTCACGATATTACTACGGTATTTAAACAAAGTATCTGCAGTGATATCATTATTCAGAATTCAAACTGGTTCATATCAGACCTGTCAGAACACATCTTATCCAGGCTATTCCAAAATGCACAGAAATCACATATTTGAGCTCCACCAAGGTTTATTTTTATTCTGATGGAATTTGGGCAGGAGAATTTTTCTCTAAATATTCAAAGTGGGGGTTCATGGATTTTGTGCAAGTTCTCTGTTTAAAAGAAAATATGTTTTATTTAAATATAATTGCACGTATGCTCAATTATGCTTTTAAAAATGTGATTATTACAATCTGTTTCCAGCATAACTGCTGAATGTTCCAATTTTACAGCAAAGCCATCTGTCATAAAATTTTTGCTTTTGGGAATTTTCACCTAAGAAAGTCTCTCTTATTTCTCATATAGTCATCACGACCCTAAAATATGAACAGAAATATACCATGCCAAGAGTATCATAGGACTACAAAGGAGAAAAATAACCTAAACCATTCCCCCAATCATATATTTATGTAATTTCAATTTGCATATGCTTCATTCTACCGTATAAGCAATTTTGGTCTTTGGCAGAACATCATCCTATAGTGCACTTACATGTGAATTAAACTTGAACTTCTTTTCATTCTATGCATGTAAAAATAGCTACCCTGATTCATATAACATGACGGACAGTTCGGTTAATTTGTCTGTCAAAGCAATCATGTATGATCAACTAATATGTGGGTAATTATTTTTTTAAGTTTCATGATGGAAATATCAACAGAGCAAGAAACAAATCTTCAAATTACAGTCAGTGCCTATTTTCACTCAACTTCTAAACTATTTTTAAATGACTCATCTCTTAATTTCAACTGGGAAAGGATTAGTAACTACATAGACTGCATTTCTCAATTTACATAAAGGAATGAACTAAGGCTCACATTCAAGCAAGATATCTTGTGAACCTGCCAAATTCTTGAATCCTGCCACCAAATTTATTTGTTTGTTTGTTTGTTTGTTCGTTCATTCATTCATTCATTCGACTTCTATGCCGCCCTTCTCCTGAGACTCAGGGCGGCTTACAACATGTTAGAAAGCTACATAAAAAGCAATATACTAAAAAACCACAATTAAAACTAAATAAACAGATTCACACATCATGCATCCAATATTCATTCACTAGGCGGGGCAAGATGTCAGGTTTCAATGGCCCCAAGCCTGCCGGCAGAGATGGATCTTTAAAGCTTTGCGGAAGGCAGGGAGAGTGGGAGGAGTACGAATCTCTGCGGGGAGCTCATTCCAAAGGGCCGGGGCAGCCCCAGAGAAGGCCCTTCCCCTAGGTCCCATCAGTCTAGCTGATGGGACCTGGAGAAGGCCGACTCTGTGGGCTCTACTGGTCACTGGGATGTATGAAGCAGAAGTAATCTGGTCTCATGCCATGTAGGGCTTTATAGTCCTAACCAACGTCTTTGAATTGTGTTCGGAGACCAATCGGCAACCAATGCAGCACACGGAGTGCTGTAGAGACATGGGCATATCTAAGAACGCCCATGATTGTTCGTGCAGCAATGATGGAAATATAACAGCTGAATAAAGATGAAGCTATAGAGCATAAGGAGAAGAGGGGACATTGATAATAGGAGCAGCTACTAAAACAATAAAAACAGGATCAGTAAAATGAAACCACAAGGAGAGAGGTCAGACTCAAGCAATCAGAACAATTCTCAATAGGATGTGCTATTTTCACAGCAGATACATCTCTGAATGTATCCCAACATTTCCAGTAGATTGGGAATTCTGTCAGTATTGAAGGCATTCAAGGAACTAGCTATGAAATGATGACCTAACACCCAACCCTATTTACAAGGGAGTGCTTTATTGAGAAAAATATGCCTTAGTCTTCTTCGAGCCATTTAATTTTGAATGAATCCTAGATCTAGAATAAATGTAAGGAACTGATGGCTGTTTAAGTTGTTAAATTATGATTTCCATCATTCCCTAATGAAGGGTATGTGCTAATATCCAAATGGCGAGAGGCTTCTAATCATAACCAAATTATTCTGAAAGCATGGTATCATAATCGAAGGTGTCAGTCAAGATTTTTAAAAATTACCCAGAAAGCTACAAATGCTAGCATCCAAACAGGTTTCATTTTTGAAACTAATCCAAATAGTTATATCTACATTGTTATCTATGTCTGCATCTGCATCTATACAAGTCTTTGATATGATGGAATGTGCACTTGCAAGACTAGAAAGGAAATTTTTGGCAACACAGAGCTTTCCCAGTAGGAGATCCACATTAAGAGACTGTGCATTCCAGAGAGGAACGGGAGGGGATTGTGCAATTCCCAAGATTCAGAGTAGTCATATATTAGAAAATTTCAGGATGTATCTAGCAGGTAAGAATTATAGCTTTAGTTTGGCAAGATTCTGTCTATTAGGTATAAGGAAATAAAGTGTGAAATTTGATTGAGTCTTCCTATCTCATCTCTTGGTTTGTATCTGACACTGTTTAGATACAAATACAGATTAATAGAGTTGAAAGGTCATCTATTCCAACCCCCTCCCCCGCCCAAGCAGACCCCATAGCATTTCTGACAGATGATAGCCCAGCCTCTTCTTGAAAACTTCCAGTGATAAAGCCACAACTTCTGAATGCAGGCTGTTCTGTTGGTTAACTGCTCTCACTCACTCAGTTTACTGACTGCCTTGTCAGTCTAAATTCAAAGTTATGATGGTTGAAAAAAAAAGAAAAGAAGTTTTCCACCCAATCCTTGCATTTATGGACATCACAGTGCCTCATGGTGATCACCATCTTGCACTGGCATTTATTACACTATCCCATAGTCACCGGCCCTCAATTTCCAACTTCACAACTGGGTCCCCAAAAGTAGAATTGGAGTGGAAATGCAGCCATAGTTATATATCTATTAGATTAGATTTATTGGATTTATATGCCGCCCCTATCCGCAGACTCGGGGCGGCTCACAACAATGGCAAAAACAGTACATAGTGACAAATCCAATACCCACCAATCCAATTACAATTTTAGGTTAAGAAATTCATAAAAACAACCCCAATATATATAAAAAACAAGCACACAATCAATCAAACACCAAAACAACATGGGCAAGGGGGAGATGTTTCAATTCCCCCATGCCTGACGGCAGAGGTGGGTTTTAAGGAGTTTACGAAAGGCAAGGAGGGTGGGGGCAATCCTAGTCTCAGGGGGGAGCTGGTGTCAGAGGGTCGGAGCCCCCACAGAGAAGGGTCTTCCCCTGGGTCCCGCCAGACAACATTGTTTGTTTGTTTGTTTGTTTGTTTGTTCGTTCATTCATTCATTCATTCATTCATTCATTCATTGGATTTGTATGCCGCCCCTCTCCGTGGACTCGATGGGACCCGAAGAAGGCCAACTCTGTGGGACCTAACCGGTCGCTGGGATTCGTGCGGCAGAAGGCGGTCCCGAAGATATTCTATCTACAAGGAGTCCTCAAATTATGATTGTAATGAAGACCATACATCACAATTGTAACTATGATGGTCAAAATGGTCTTGCTCACATATTTATATATCGTGTGACTCAATTTTACACTTTTTTTGCAGCAATTGTTAAGTAAATGCCACAGTCATTCAGAAAACCAGTCATTCACTATGAGTGTGGTTTTTCTGAAAATCAGAAATAAATGCCAGTTTTCAACAAAACCATAATAAAATATGGTTACATGGCCATTGGATGCTGCAAAGATCCATAAACGCAGCCTGGTTGTGAGCACTCAAATTGCAGTTATGTGTCTGTGCATGGATGGACGGATCGGGGGAAACATCAAAACTTCAAATGTATCATAAGTATCCACCAGGCAGGTCCATCAGTACTTCAAATAATCAGTTGTAAGTCATGGACTGCCAGTTTAACTCAATTGAAAAGGTTTAAAATGGAAAAGTGTGAACATTTTATATATCTGAAAATATTTACTGACCCCTCACATCCTGGACACAAACTGTTTCAACTCCTACCCTCAAAACGTCGCTACAGAGCACTGCACACCAAGACAACTAGACACAAGAACAGTTTTTTTCCGAACGCCATCACTCTACTAGACAAATAATTCCCTCAACACTGTCAGACTTTCTACTAAATCTTCACTTCTATTCTACTAGTTTTTCTCATCATTCCTATCACCCATTTCCTCCCATGTTGACTGTATGACTGTAACTTGTTGCTTATATCCTAAGATTTTTATTAATATTGCTTCTTCATTGCTTATTTGACCCCTATGACAATCATTAAGTGTCGTACCACATGATTCTTGACAAATGTATATTTTATTTTATGTACGCTGAGAGCATATGCACCAAGACAAATTCCTTGTGTGTCCAATCTCACTTGGCCAATAAAATTCTATTCTATTCTAAAATACATCAATGTTTTATCTATAATATACTCTATTTATTTAATTTTAATTTAAGAGAAATCCAGGCCAAACAGTGAAACCATGCTACATGACCTATAATGAGATTTTACCTGAGATTTTATTATATCACTCAAGCTTTTCAGAGACAAAACATTATTTTGTTGAAAAGCTTGGGATGCAAATGGATGCACTTAACTGGTAGAAGAAGGCATTCCACAATAACACTTCCACAAATACTATACAGTTAAATAACCATTTAAATAAGAAACATCTTAATTTTTTTTGACAGTGTAACAACCAAAGAGCTTATGAAACCAAGAAACTGAGACAAAATATATTCTGAGAAATCTGAGGAAGCAGCATAACTATGGCATGAATCCTGTCCATAATACGTAGGGTATTCAATCAATTAACGTAGGGTGTTCAAGTTCAGGTCTAGGATAATAGCTAAAACAGCAGAAACATAAATTACTGTTGGGAAAATAAATTACCCAAGTTCTAAAATCGTCAAACTCCTGGAAGTGATGTAAATACTGTTATACAGAGTTGATGCATCCCACCTCCTATTCCTATTCTATTTTTTTTCTATTGTGATAATGTTTTTTTTTACTTAGTGTGTTATAAACAAATGATACCAAACATGAGCAACTGTTACATTTGTATAAGAAATATAACATGTCCTTCATATCATACCTTTTACATCTTCATCTTCAATGGTTGTGTTGGAACTCTCTGTTGATTCCTGTGGAGTACAAGAAGTAATTCATTAAAGGATCCCACATTCTTAATGTCCGCTTTGGATGTATGGTATTAAACAAATCATGCAAAGCTCTGAAGCAGACCATATGAATTTAAGACTCAGACAAATAATCACAATGAATGACGGCTTCTGGTTTAAGTCAAATATCAGGCAGTTTGAAAGGAACATTAAGAGATGCATTTCCTATTGTCCTATGCTGGACTTAATAGGGAGAAATAGGAAATACAACTATGAAGAGATTTGGTTTTCTTAAGCCCTTTTGACACTTTTTAGACAAATGGTAGCAAAATTATGGACATTGGCTGTCAGAGCTAGCCATTTATCACTGGCAAACACTAGACGTACAGCTAAAAAATAGATCGATACTGTAGCTCGATCTACAATCTTTTAACAATATTGTAGACATAGAAAAACTTCACATTGATCTGACCTTGACATAATTCAGTTTTTGGCATTTATTTACTTGTATTCTGCCTTTTTATTATTTTTTCCTAACTCAAGGCAGAAAAAAACACCTTCCTTTCACAATATTCCTTAAAACAATAAACCTATGAGGTGGGTTGGGCTGACAGAGAATAACTGGTCAAAAGTCATTCATGGCTTTTCTGGCTAAGATGGGACTTGAACTCATGGTTTCCTGCTTTCTAGCTACAATACCAAACTGGCTTTCCATTGCTAGGGTTCAGATTACTTTACAATCAAGATGTCCCACTTGGTCAGAGGCCTTTGAGCAAATGCTTCTTAAACAGTAGCAGCCATTCTCACTTTCCTTGATGATGTGAAAATGGGAAGTTCTCTGCCAGTTTAAAATTATTAGGTTCTCAGACAGCAGATTTTAAAAGCCTATTTTATAGTATCAAAAAGGCAAGTACTTGATGTTTGATGGATTATATATAACAAAAATAGTTAGTTAACACAGTTAAAAGGACACTATCAAAGATAGTAAAAGGTGTAGCCTTATTTTTTTTTTCAAAAAATGACTTTGCAAAGGTTTTTATGGAAACTTGAAAAAAGAAAAAAAAAGAAAGGCAGCAAAATAAATAAGTTTAAGAAATAAAATAAAAAATAAAGTAAGAAAAAGGTATAAATTTCATTTAAGAATTAAGGATGACTAAGAATTATAGGGCACTCAGACCCTTAAAAATATGCTTAATTAAGCACAATTCTTATAACTGAAAGGTAAGATCAACAGTTCAACAAATTATAGGTTTGCACAAAGCATAGACTTCTATATGACTATTGGTTTAATCACTTGAGACAACTAAGATTCATCACCAGGTTAAAAAAAGGGACAACTATTTTGTTCATATCCCAAATGTACATGTGGGAAAACTACAACACTGTATTAAGCTATTGAGATTTATACATCTTAACTTCTTTTAGATGTCTCATTGTTTGGGATAAACATAATTCACAGTCCTTATCAATAGATCTTGGTAGTGTCCTTTCTTTCTGTAATGCTAATTCATTCAAACAGGCATGTATTGTCAGCAAGATATATGCACACCAATAAATGTGTCAGTGAATGCCACATCATCCCAAATATTTGCCCATCCATTGAAAATAAACCATCATGCTCTGACTGGTTGAAAAACGATACATACATAGAGTTGCTTGGTTATAAAAGTCACTCTTAGAAATGATTAACCTAGACACACATATGCAGAAGAAATTTCATGCATCACCTTTGAAGTCACTCCATGCAAACACTGAATTTGCCCATCAGGCTGGGCTTTATTATTACTGGGGGAATGAGTAAGTGATGCACATTTAACAGATATTTCTTCTACAAAAGTTTTTTTCTTCCATATGGAAACTCATTTTGGCTTCTGTTTAACAGGAAGTAGGGAGGGCAGATTTATACGGTAACCATTTATAGAATTATACAGGGAAGACAAATAATGTAGCCACATTAAAGAGTTATGATGGTTTGCCCAATATGGACTTTGAGGTCAAGTAAAATTTTGATATTAGTGAAAATATACAGTATAAATTTCATATTGTCTACATGTAATATAAAAGCCAAAATATGACGTAATGAGGAAGTGACAGCAAGGCAAACATAAAAACCTAACATACATATGAAAACGAGTCACAGATCTATATAAAATAAGCTAGTGTTATGTGCTTGAGAAAAGATTATAGTATTAGTGCTAATGCTCAAATATTATCCAGAAACACAGCAGAATAATTACAAATAAATCAAGTCAGGCAAGAATACTGATGAGAAGATAGAGATATTTTCTTCAATTATTGGATTATGAAACAGTAATCACATTGTAGAATTAAACATTGTAGTGTTAAACGCCGTAGCACTGTTCTTTAAAGTTATAGTTGTTTGTCTCAGAATTTAATAGTCGCTTAGCTCCTTTTCAAGTTTATACAGAAAGAAAATAAAGACATAACACAATTCAATCCTACACATCGGGGTGGGTTCCAACTTACCTCGCTGGTGGTTTGCTTTCTCCTGCGCTGTGTGGCCATGCACACAGGGCAACACCCCCCCCCCCCAAAATAATAATAATAAAAAAAAACGGTGAAAGCAAATGGCGACGCACGCACAGTGCTGGAATCTCAGCTTCTGCGCATGTGAAGAAGAAACAAATGGAAAAAAAGATGGCGGCGCCCATGAATCTGCATTGACTGATCGAGTTCGGTGATGTCACCAGCAGGTCACATCACCAGGAGGACCCCCCTCTGCTACACATACAGCTGAACACAAGAACAAAAATCTAACGGGTAATACCTCCAATAATGTTTTTGTTCTTGAAGGTGTGAGCAGCTGATTGATTCAGAGAAAATTATTATTATTATTATTTATAAGACTTGTATGCCGCCCTTCTCCAAGGACTCTGAATTCTGAAATTCAATGAAGTTGTTGCTTTATTTGGGAATGAACTGTATCATTTTTCATTGGTTCTACCTCATCTTCAAGAGTTATACATGCACTGGGCTATTGGAATCCCCAGGAAGGCAGAAGAATGTAAGGGACATAAGTTTATTTTGACTGCCACTAAAAAATTGCTGTTCATATCTGAAAGGCTTAAGATATCAATTGGGCTGGTGATACCTTGAGATGGCTCCCTTGCTTGAACTTATCTCTTAAGCTTTATGCATTTTTAACTTTTGGGTTTGACTGCTTTAGATGTGTTTAGTATTTATTTTTTGCTAGTCACTTCTTGTGAGATGGGCAGTCATATACATTTTATCAGTCAAGAAATATATAAATAACCAAACATAATTTGTATTTAGGTTTGTATGGAGGAAGACATATTACAACTTTTTAAGAACAGCCATCTGCTAAAATGCACACATAGGTGTTTAAGGTTAGCAGTGCTTTACCAAAGAATTCCTAGTTTGATTGCATAAAGATGAATGACCAGGCTGAGCAACAGAAGATAAAACAGATCTCCAAGTGTGTCTTCCTTGAACTTTGGTAATTATTGCATTAAAAAAGACTACCCTGCATTTGAAGAAAACCGTTTTCCCCCCATTCCAAACCAGAAGCCTGAAATTTATTTATTTATTTATTGGATTTGTATGCCGCCCCTCTCCGCAGACTCCGCAGACTCCGCAGAAATAGAAACTAGAAGAATTAAATAGCTCACACTACAATTACTTGATTCTCAACCTGTCTGATCTCTATTGTGATCTAGGAAAAGTGATCACCAGGGTCTAGTTACAAATGGCAGAGGACTCTGCATAGACTTCATGAATTCCTAATTAATTTCCTAGCTAACACTTCTATTAACATAGCGATTTAGAAAACTGAATGGAACACAGAACTTGAAAAGAGCGGAGCAGGCTTCCCCTTTCTGAATACCTTATTTCCATCTGGGTTGTGGATTACTGTAGTTTGGGGCTCCTGAGGTGAGGGTAAAATAGAGAGAAAAAAAACAGTTCTTGGTCAATAGTTTTTGCATTAGTAAAAGAAGGAAGAATGAAATGACCGGATGAAACGTGCTTAACACGGACAAGAGCTAAAGCAATGTTAACTGCTGCTGCCAGAGAATGTCGCTGACCAAACTGTTAGAAAGGCACTCATATCTAGTATAGCAGCATGCAAAAAATCTTAGTAATGATCTGGAAACTCGCAGGGCTTTGAAGTTCTGGAGATCTAGAGGGGTACTGAATTTTCCAAGCAAATGCACTCATCATTTGAATGACAGTCTTGTTCCTTACATCATTTATACCATCCTATTTTTTTTTTGGACATGGTTTTCGTGACGGGGAAAGGTATATTAATTAACTGATTAAACTACAATTAAACTACAATTAAAGTACAATTAAAGTTACAAAAATACAGGGGACCACAATAGGTTAAGCAAATGTATAAAATGTATTTTATACATTTGCAACAATCCAAGAGGCAACGCGAAGTGCTGACCGCCTCTAATTCATTGCAAAAGTGTCTTGCAAAACTTGACAAAATTAAAATTTCTTCAAACTTATCAAACTATGCGAAGCGGGATGCCTCAGCCAATTAATAAACACGGTCCTTAATTTTATTAAAGTTTTGCCACACAGACGTGAGAAATCGGCATAAACAAAGGGAGCAAGGTTATGATATAAATAGCCAAACTCATTAGTTACGCATTCCCCGCAGTGACTATTATGGCACAATGGTTTTTATATAATGAAAGATAACCGTGGTATATATAGCAAAGCTTTCAGTACTAGATGCCTCTAGATCTCAGTAAGCAAAGTCATGCAAAGTCCTGGTGAGAAAGTAAAGGAATGAAAAACTGAATAAGGTCTACTTGTTTGTTGCCTAGCAATAATCTCATTAGCTTCTCCTTGACTTTTGATACTCTTGTTATATTGAAGAAATTTGGTTGGAGCCTAATATGTAAATACTGACATAGCAATCAGGCAAAGAAGCTAAGGGCAACACAAAAGCACACTCTATTCACTTTCTTACACAGCATGCAAAGAAACTGAACTGTGGCCTGCATAAGTGCATCCCCTACCATGGCACACCAGCTAATTAGAGACCCACTCTTTGACAACAAGCTACCTCCTAAGAAGTGCAATCCCCAGCTCCCAAGAAAGAGAAAAAGAAGAAAAAAGCTCTACAATTTTAAAAAGCAAACAACAACTTAAAAAAAGTAGAAAGGAATGAGGGAAAAAGATGGATATGGAACTAAAAAAAAAAAAGTTAAGGATAAAGCCAGGTATACCAGCGCTGGGGTGGGAATATTTTCTTTAGGGCTGGTTACTACGTTGGTTTTGTTGTTTATCTGTAGGTATGCAGAAAATAGAAACAAAACAAGCCTTAGACCTCTCGCTTCAGATAATAATATCTATATATCTGCCTCTGTAGAATGCTATTGGGTCTGTCTTCTACAGCAGTGATTTTCAACCTTTTTTGAGCCGCGGCACATTTCTTACATTTACGAAACCCTGGGGCACATTGAGCGGGGGGGAGGGGGCTAAAAAAAGTTTGGACAAAAAAATTATCTCTCTCTCTCTTCCTCCCCTTCACTCTATTTCTTTCTCCCTCCCTCTTTCTCTCCCTTCCTTCCTCTTTTTTGCTCTCTTTCTCTCTCCCTCACTACCTCCCTCTATGTCTTTCTCTCTCTCTCTCCTTCCCTCCCCCTCTCTCTCTTGCTTTCTTTCTCTCTATATCTTTCTCTCTCTTTCTTTTGTTTTCTCTCTCTCTTCCTTTCTTTCTCTCTCTTGTTCCCTTTCTCTCTCTCCCTTTTTCACTCTCTTTCTTTCTCTTTCTCTCTTTCTTTCTTTCTCTCTTTCTCTCTCTCTTGCTTTCTTTCTAAGCTTCGCGGCACACCTGACCATGTCTCGCGGCACACTTGTGTGCCACGGCACACTGGTTGAAAAACACTGTTCTACAGAATGCTATCGAATAGCTGCTCTACGATGCTAAAGATAAAGGGACGAGTTTACAGCATCAAAATGGCAAGAACACATTTATAAAAAGCGACTGCAGCCTCTTTTCAATCCATCTTAACACTGCTGTATAGGAGGAATTTCAGAGATTATCATTTCAAGCATGGAACGAAGCAGCTTCTTAAAAATACTTTGTATTAAGCGATATGTTATTAAAGCAAATTTAGATAGGACTAAAAGCTGACTTTCCACATTTACATGAGATATTACTGAACATGACAAACAAAATTTATTTATTCATTTATTAGATTTGTATGCCGCCCCTCTCTGAAAATGTTTTGTAGATCTTTTGTTCCAACTCCCACCAACCTTAGCTAGCATTGCCAATTATTAAAAAAATATGTAATGCAGAATATTTGAAAATCAAACCATTAATGGCTTGCTGCTGATTACTACAGAATAATAGAGGTGGAAGATTTTCTAGTGTAATTTCCTGCTCAGGCAGGAAACCCAATGCCAGTGATGGCGAACCTTTTTTGGTTTGCGTGTGAAAAGGGTGTGTATATGTGTGCTAGTACATGCGCAGGTGGCCACACCCATTCCCTCCACCATGCATGCGCACCCCCGTGCTGCCCCTGTGCATGCACACAAGTCCTCTTCCCCACCCATGCGCACAGATCTCACTGAAGCCTGGGACAGTGAAAAGACAGCCAAACGGGCAAACTTAAGATGTTCAGTTTACAGTGGTCCCTCGATTTTTGCGGGTTCGAACTTCACGAAAAGTCTATACCACGGTTTTTCAAAAATATTAATTAAAAAAATACTTCGCGGGTTTTTCCCCTATACCACGGTTTTTCCCGCCCGATGATGTCATACGGCATCGCCAAAGTTTCGTCCGCCTTTAATAAATATTTTTTTAATAAACTTTAATAAATAAACATGGTGAGTAATAATCTAAATGGTTGCTAAGGGAATGAGAAATTGCAATTTAGGGGTTTAAAGTGTTAAGGGAAGGCTTGTGATACTGTTCATAGCCAAAAATAGTGTATTTACTTCCGCATCTCTACTTCGCGGAAATTCAACTTTCGCGGGCAGTCTCAGAACGCATCCCTCACGAAAATCGAGGGAACACTGTATTTGGAAAAACAAACTTCCTGTTTCCCCGTTGTGCTGGTTTTTTGCACTCTGGAGGCTTCAGGCAAGCTTCCTGGAGTGTGAAAAAAAGGCCAAACAGGTAAACTGGACGTTTGGAAAACAGACATCTGGTTTTCCCCATTGGGCTGTTTTTCACACTCCGGAGCCTTAAGGAATGCTTCCCTAAAGCCTCGGAGGGAGAAACGGCCTTATACAAGGCTGGAAATCAGCTCAGGTGCCCTCCGATATAGTTTCGCATGCCACCTGTCGTACGCGTGGCATAGGTTCGCCATCATGGGCCCATGCCTTTTCAGATAAATGGTTGCCCAATCTTGTCTTAAAAACTTGCAGTATTGGAGCATTCACAATTTCTGTAGGTAAGTTGTTCCCCTGATTCATTGTCCAAACTGTCAGGAAATTTCTCTTTAGTTCTAAATTGCTTCTCTCCTTCATTAGTTTCCATCCATTGTTTCTTGTCCTGCCTTCAGGACAAGAGAATAGCTTGACTTCCTCTTCTTTGTGGCAACCCCTGAAATACTGGAATACTGCTATAATGTCAACCCTAGTCCTTGTTTTCATTAAAGTAGACATACACATTTCCAGCAAACATTCTTGGTATGTTTTAGCCTCCGGTCCCCCTAATCACTGTGACTCTTCTCTGCACTCTTTCTAGAGTCTAAACATATTTATTACATCAGGTATTAGTTCAGTTTCAGGCTGATATATATCTTAGTCTCCTACTTAACCATATATGGCAATATTTTCTTGCTATGGATCACAAAGCTTCAGTATCTGGCTTTAAATAGACCCTGTCACCTAGAGTCACCTTGTGACATGGGTGGTATAAACATTTAATAAATAAATAAAACTAAATAAATGAATATGTCCTTAAATAAGGTTACTTATAAGAAAAATATTTCTTCAAAAATATTAATTTTCTTTTGTTGTTAAGTAATATCTCTTAAATATGAAAAGGTATGTTAACTCACTGCCGAGCAAGAAAAATGTTATCTGAAATTCAGGCTAAATTTTCAGCACAACATATTGTTTTTCCCTGATACAAATGAAAATCACTTAATCAACAATAAAACATTTATCATCTTTTAACTACTAAAGCAAACATTTCCTCTATATTGAGCCTTTAAAAACAGTGTAGTCAGAAAGATTGGTTTCCTGAAATATAATATCATTTTTAATACAATATTTAATATAAAATTAAATATAAATATAATATAACTTTAAGCATGTTTAAAATTAATGAACAACATATACCGGGAGTATTCATAACACTGAAACATATATAATTTTTTTCATTTGGTAAGCACATTTTAAAATGAATTATGTAGAAAATTAACTAAAAGAACCGTTGTACATACCTGAACGGTCTTCTCGATGCACTGGAAGGAGAGTCCAACATGGGTAATTCACCAATCTTATTGGTAGAGACTGAGTTAATTTAAATATTTAAATATGAGGTAGTCACCGCCCCTCAGCAGCCCCCAATACCTCAGTTTTAAAAACGAAGCCAGTTTAAGGATAACCTGTTTATTGAACAATAACCATATAACCTCATAACTGTGCAACTTGAATCCCCAAACTCCAGCGACCTGGCGAAACAACCATGCCGGGTGGGTTTGGACTCTCCTTCCAGTGCATCGAGAAGACCGTTCAGGTATGTACAACGGTTCTTCTCCACTGCATCTGGAAGGAGAGTCCAACATGGGATATGCCAAAGATTACTGCCCATGGGAGGGAAAAGGCTGAGCTACGGTCGCAGGAGTTGAACACACTTGCTGCAAAACCCGTCTCCCAAACGAAGCTTCCGCCGACGCTACTGAGTCCAGATTGTAATGGCGTATGAAGGTATTAGGAGACGCCCACGTAGCCGCCCTGCAAATGTCCTCAATGGACGCCTGAGTCCTCCAAGCCACTGAAGTGGCTGCACTTCTAGTGGAATGCGCTGTTACCCCGGTTGGTGGTACTTGAGACCGGGCCTTGTAAGCCTCCTCAATACAGTCTTTCAGCCAGCGACTGATGGATTTAGCTGACACTGCCAGACCCATTGATCGCTGACCAAAGGACACAAACAGCCGGTCAGATTTCCTGAAATGTCCAGTCCGTCTGATGTAGATTTTCAAGGCCCTCCGAACATCTATCTTGTGCCATCTCAGCTCAAGAGGGTGCTGTCCATGTGTGCAAAAGTCTGGCAACACTAACTCCTGAGCCCTATGAAACCCAGAGTTAACCTTGGGGATAAATGTAGGGTCTAACCTCAAAACCACCCGATCAGGGTGGAATATACATAAATCTGCACGCGTAGACAGGGCCGACAGCTCCGACACTCTGCGTGCCGACGTAATTGCCACTAAAAAGGCAGTCTTTAATGAGAGCAATCGTACTGGAATAGTTCTCATCGGCTCGAAAGGAGGGGCTGTCAACGCCTTGAGTACCAGGGAAAGGTCCCACGTCGGGAATCTGTGTACTGGAGGCGCATGGGTGTTAATCGCGCCTTTAATAAAATCCCTAATCCAAGGATCTTGTGATAGGGAGCGAACGTGGGGTACCCGGATGATGGTTGCCAGAGCAGCTAAATGCCTTTTCAAGGTATTCGGGGCTAACCCTTTTTCTATCCCTGACTGTAGAAACCGTAAGATTGACACAACCGAAGCCTCCCCTGGACTAAGGTGGTGATCCAAACAAAACTTACAGAAGGCTGCCCAAGTGGCCTGGTATAGTCTTACCGTTGAAGGGCGACGTGCTGCCTGAATGGTGGATATGACCTCGTCTGGCAAGGCTTGCTGTCTCAGACCCGCCCTCTCAAGTGCCAGGCGGTCAGTTTGAACCACTGAGGGTCCGGATGGCAAACTGACCCCTGAACCAACACTACCTCGGAATCTGGAATCCTCCACGGGGGAGACACCGACAGGGCTACTAGGTCTGCAAACCAAGGCCGTCTCGGCCAATAGGGAGCCACCAAGATCATTTCCACCCCCTCCCGAATTGTCTTGTCTAGTATCCTTTGAATCAGACACGTGGGGGGAAAGGCATACAGTAACCCCTGGGGCCATGGTGACCATAGGGCGTTGACCCCTTCCGCCCCTGGCGTCGGAAACCGGGAGAAAAACCTCTGTAATTGGGTGTTTGATGGGGTTGCGAAGAGGTCCACCAACGGAAGACCAAATCGGCGCACTATCTGCTTGAAGAGTGCAGGGTCCAGCTGCCACTCCGAAGGATCCAGAGTGGACCTGCTCAGCCAGTCCGCCTGCACATTGCTGGTCCCGGCAATATGCTCCGCCATCAGAGAGGCCAGATGAGATTCGGCCCAATCGAAGAGGTCCGTGGCTTGAGCCATGAGGTGATGAGACCTGGTACCTCCTTGATGGTTCAGGTGGGCTTTTGTGGCCACGTTGTCCGTCAGAACCAGGACATGCCTGTCCTGAACCCAGGGAGCGAAGGCCTGAAGGGCTAAGAACACCGCTCTGAGTTCGAGAACGTTGATATTGACCTGGGTTAAGTCCTCCTGAGACCACAAGCCCTGAGCTATATGAGGCCCCATATGAGCGCCCCAGCCGGACAAGCTCGCGTCTGTTGTGATGATCACACGCTCGTGGCTGTGAAGAGGAGAACCCTGGATCAAAGCTGGGGACAACCACCATGCTAGCGACTGCTTGACTGAAGCTGGTAGTCGCACCTTTCGGTGGGAGTGACTCACCTTGTCCCTCTGGGCCGGGAGGAGAAACCATTGGAGGCCCCTCATATGATGGCGAGCCCAAGGCACAATCCCTATGGCCGAGACCATAGTCCCTAGTACCTTGGACAATGTCGCCAACGGTATTTGCCTTTGTCGACGAAGGCTGGTTACCAATCTCCGTATATTGAGGACCCTCTCTGGTGTTAGCGAGACCGTGTCCTCTGCGGTGTCTATGATGGAGCCGAGGTGTTGGATTGATGTGGTGGGATGAAGATGGCTCTTCTCCACGTTGACCGTGTACCCGTGTCTCTCCAGAGTCTCCCGTGTGAGCGCCAGATGGTGTTGCGCTTGGACCATAGACTTGGACATAACGATTATGTCGTCCAAGTATGCCATAACTCTGATGGACTGGGCCCTTAGATGTGCTGTCAGAATGTCCATCAGCTTCGTAAATGTACGGGGAGCCGAAGATAGGCCGAACGGCATGGCACGGTACTGGTAGTGGACCCCGTTGAGACAAAACCTGAGGTACCGACGATGAGCTGGCCAAACCGGAACATGCAGGTAAGCCTCTTTGAGGTCGATAGAGGCGAGAAAATCGTTGTGCCGAACCGAGGCCAAAATCGACTGCAGGGAGTGCATGCGAAATCTGCGATACCGAATGAAGGTATTCAGGAGCTTTAGGTTTAATATCATCCTGAACCCCCCCCGAAGACTTCGGCACTAGGAACACAACGGAATAAAATCCCGTGCCCTTGGCATGTTCGGGCACCTTCTCTATTGCTTGTATGTTGAGAAGGTGTGTTATCTCCAGTTGAAGATGACGTCTTTTGAGTGGGTCTCGTGTTAGCGGACAGGTGACAAATCGGTTTGGCGGGGGCTGCAAGAACTCCAGGCGCAGTCCTCTTGATATTGTGGCCCTTGCCCATTTGTCGGTGGAGGTAATCCTCCAGGAGGCACTGAAGTGTTGAAGTCTGCCTCCTATGGGCTGTAAGGGAGCCAAGTCATTTTGTGCGCCTGAAGCCACGTTGGTTCCCTCTAAAAGGACGCCTTGACTGCTGGTATCCTCTGGGCCTATCCTGAAAGGCCGCTCGGTCCCCTCTAAAGGCGGGTTGGCCATACTGATTTTGGGTGTATGACCTATTATTCTGGCTAGCCGAGGAAGAGGAATCCCAACGAAAGGGCTGACGGCGAGCGTAAGGATTGGGTCTACGCTCCTGGCGCCGGTATGCTCTGGGGAGGGTCTTACGTTTGTCCTTATCCTCAATGAGGACAGGGTCCAAAGCCTCCCCAAAGAGCTTCTCCCCTTGGTATGGAGATGATGCCAGGTTCCACTTGGACTTCAGGTCCGCTGGCCAGCTCCTCAGCCAAAGAAGGCGTCTGGATGCAAGTGACGCCGCCATTCCTCTGGCCGAAAACTTTGCGGCATGGAGAGTTGCATCCGCTGAAAACTGCGCAGCTGCCAATAATTTACTGAGGTCCTGCCGTAAGCGACCTTCGTCTGGAGATAGGCGGGCTTGCACCTCCTGCAACCACATTATGGAGGCCCTATTGAAAAATGAAGCTGAGGTCGCCGCCCTAAATGCCCAGCTTGCCATTTGATGGGATTTTCTGAGTAAAATTTCCGCCTTTCTATCCTCTGGTTTCAAGCTGTCGCCCGTTTCAGATGGTACCAAGGCCTTAGATATCAAAGTCATTACCGGCTGGTCTATGGGCGGAAATTCTAGCAGCTTCTCCATGTCATCATCTAAAGTATAAAACTTCCTTTCGATGACCGAAGGGCCTTGAGCTGCTGCAGGCTGCTGCCATGGGCGCTTGATGCTTTGCCTGAATATGTCCGAGGATGGCACATGATCAGTCTCGGGTTGGGGCTCCTTGAACAATACTGCCGAAGGCTTAGGGTCATCTGAGGCCTCAGTAGCCTTGGTTGGACCCGGTAAATCTGCCACCTGCTTAGCTTTATGCAGCAGAATCTTGAAAAGGGGAGCCTTAAAGAGTCCAGCTGTCACCGGAGGATCAGGAGTTGTCTCATCATCCGAAAAGTCGAATTCTCTTTCTGCCTCCTCTAGGGGTGACGGCTCCTCCATCCAGGACCCCATACCCGAGGGGGGCGGTGCAGCCCATAGGTTCCTGGGCTGTGCTGGCTGGGGGTGTGGGATATTCTGTTGCACCCCAGCTGCCATCCCTTGTGAGTAAACATCAGAAATGAGTCCCTGTAAGGCAGGGGACATCTGCTGCCAGGTATCTGGTTGCACACGCAGCCCAGCCGCAGTGGGCGTAAAGGTGGCAGAAGGGGCACTCTTCAATGAGTGGCTGGCAGACCCTGGCCTTGGTAGCTGAAGGCCAGATGGAGGAGCAGCCTGAGGCATAAATGGGTGCTGCCTCTCTGGAGACCAATCTCTCTCTGATAATGTCTCTGAGGGTCTCAAAACAGATAAGGCTGGTGGATCCCTGGCCTGCAATAAGGGGGAGACGGTTCTTGGAGCTAAGAGGGCTGCCTCCAGTTTCTGCTCCAACGCTTTAATGCGCCTCTCTGCCTCCTTGATTGAAGAAGAGGCTGTGGCCTTAGATTTTTCTTTGGACTTCCCCTTGCCTTTATCCTGAGGCAATACAATGGGGGAAGATGCTTTCTCTAAGGTTTTATCCTCCATTACTCACGGTTAACAGTTGTTTTATTATTAACAGAAGCTGCAGCACGCTGACAGATAGAGCTGTCACTGAGCAAATGCACTCAAAATGGCGTTTTGGCACTTCAGAGCCTACGCCTGAGTTTGACAGGTTGGTCGCGCCCATTGATTGGGCGGAGAGCAACCTTATACCCGCCTAAACAGGGCGGGCGCGGGCATCCGTTGATTCAAAATGGCGTTCCCGCTCTTTTTTGCCGCCCTCGCCAACACAGGGAGCTTCCAGCAATTTATGCCCCCCCCACACCATCCGCTTTTTCGAGCCAGCCGATCCAAGCGGCTTCCCCGGCTCTGCAAACGGCTTTTCGGCTTCGGCGGCAAAGGCGGCGGCGGCGGCGTCAATCAAAAGCCGCCGAACAGCTGAGAGGCGCTGGCCCGGCGCCAATTCAAGCCGCCTTCATTCTCCGCGGCAATCCTGCAGTTCTACATCGAAATTCTGCAGTCCAAGCTTCCCAGTGAGGGGGGCGGACCCCCTCACCTTCAGCTGACAGCCGGGTATGACCACTGAGGTCGGGGACCCTAGGCTGAGGTGCTCCTCGTTAAGCATGGTACCCACGGAGGGAAGGGAAGCTCGAGGAGATTAACGGTGGGGGTGATTCTGCCCGCGGAGGGCAGAGGCCCCTTAATTCCCTTTCAAGAGTCACTGCACCTGCAATTAGAAAGGGGAGAAAAAACAGAAATTAAATAATTAATTATTAATATTATTATTATTATTATTTTTATTATTATTATTATTATTATTATTGTTATTATTAATGCTTCCTCAGAGAAGCAAACTCAACAGTCTCTACACTAAGACTGAGTTTTTAAAACTGAGGTATTGGGGGCTGCTGAGGGGCGGTGACTACCTCATATTTAAATATTTAAATTAACTCAGTCTCTACCAATAAGATTGGTGAATTACCCATGTTGGACTCTCCTTCCAGATGCAGTGGAGAATAGAAGATTCTTTCATCCAAAATTGGCTGGTTTCCTCTGTATACAAATCAATATTTCAGTCTGATCCACATTATGAACTAGATTTAAAGTCTTAAGACTAAAAATGGACATACCATAAATGTGTCTTACAATTGCAAATATTTTATATATGCAGCTTGTTAAATGCAATTTGGGATATTTGATTAATTTTTCTTCATTGTATAGGTAAACTGAAATTTAGAACTACCATGAATATATTTTTTTAGGCAGGGGGGATGTGTGTCTATATGTATGCCTGTATACCCATATATACAAGCATAAACACAAATAAACATAGGGAATGCAGAATGGAAGCAACTATCAGACAAAAGATTGAACTGATCAGCACAAATATTGTAAAATACCGTAAGTAAAATAAAACAAAAAGTAAAATAAAAATAATGTGGTCATTTTTCACCCATCTTCTTTGACTAACATTAAATGAATATGGGTCAGCTAACGAGATCATATTTAGACTTTTATTAAGTAATGCAAGTACAGTAGTACCTCTACCTAAGAACGCCTCTACTTACTAACTTTTCTAGATAAAAACTGGGTGTTCAAGATTCTTTTGCCTCTTCTCAAGAACCATTTTCCACTTACAAACCCTAGCCTCTGAAACTGTAACCAGAAAAGGCAGGGAGAAGCCTTTGTGGGACCTCTCTAAGAATCTCCTGGGAGGAAACAGGGCTGGAAAAGGTGGGGAAAAGCCTCTGTGGGGCCTCTCTAGGAATATCCACCCTCCCTGTGGTTTCCTCAATTGCATGCATTATTTGCTTTTACATTGATTCCTATGGGAAAAATTGCTTCTTCTTACAAACTTTTCCACTTAAGAACCTGGTCACGGAACGAATTAAGTTTGTAAGTAGAGGTACCACTGTATTATTCTGGCAAACTATACTGAGATGTCAAATGTATTACTATCCTTAAAAAAAGCACAAATGAGAGTAAAAAGTTGAAGCCCCAAAGATGATGAATCTGAAGTGATACAACAGAGAAGACATAAAAAATTTGGAATTCAAAGGGTAGCTTAAGACAAAAAGATGTTATGAGTGTCATCCACAAAAATAAAACATTTTACAGAAGTGATAAAATAAATGAAACTGCATGATCGCTTATTTTGCATAGATCTGAGATATAACAACATGATGGTGGATACATCCACTATGTTCATACTTAGCCATTTACAGTACGCTTAAAATGGGAAAGATTCACAGTGCTTTTATCAAAAATGCAGTATTAAACAATATTTTTTTAAATAAATAGAAACTTGCAGTATGAGGAGTAAAAAAAATCCTACCAGCAAAGCTCTGTAAATGGTAATTTAAGTAATCTATAAACATGATCTACAGACACATTCATAGACAATGTTCCACTCCTACATTGTTCAACAACTTCTGTATACTTTCAATTAAACATTTTTTTTTAAATTATCAATTCATTTTGAATTAAAAGATGGGTGAAAAAACTAATTCATGCTTTTTTTCTATGTAACACAAAAAAGTAATTTATAATCTCAAGCAAGACCTAAAGTTAATATGAACATGCCGGCATACCACAAAATTAGTACTTTAAAAACAGAGGAAAATATCCACAGACAAAAAGAAAAAATATGGTTTATCAAAATCCTGAATAGGAATCAAATATTAAATATTAGTTAAGCAATTTTAATCTTGAGACGTATATCTGGCCAAGAGAAATTAAATGTAAATCTGTACATCAGTGGTGTAAATATCTTTCAAAATCTACATGCGGTTTCAGGCTCAATCTGAATAGTCATTTTATAATTACTGTATATACAAACCATTCAGAAATTACAACGAAGGGCATTATTTTCACTAATAATAATAGTTGTCACTTTCACTGCAGATAATCTTATATACTTTTTTTTTAAAGGACTGATATTTAGGAGGTTTTAGAAACTAATTGAAAATGTTATGGTTCCAAAGTAATATTAACCAATACCTTCTAAAATGAATGTGGAATTGTAGACCCCTTTCATAAAGACTGATGTCCCATGAATCAGTAGGATAAAAATAGTTTCTTTAGTCTTAATTTAGACAGAGTGCATCTTTTGCAGATATAATACTGACATGATAGAAATAAAAAAAAATAAGCTTCTGACAAGAAAATCAACATTTACTGATTTGATCCACCACTTCTGATCTATTTTGCCACAATATTAAATATTATAACAATATTTAAATCACCTAAAAATTTAACCAAGTTTTAAAATCTTGCAGGAAATACACAAGCATAGCTAAGTGGGTTTCAACATTTATTATTCACCAATTCCATTTTACTTTTTTTAATTTGAGTTTATTTATGATACTCTTCAACATTTGTTAATAACTTGTTTTTCATTTGCTCCGTATACAGTATTTATGAATAAATATATATGAATCACATAGTAAAAATAGTGTTCTACATTAAAATAGTACAAAGGAAAAAAGGCTAACTTTTCCAACAGTTTTAATTTTTTTAAAAAAGAGTACCGGTAATCGTATTAATAAAATAAATAGAATAAATTCAACTGAATTATCTGATTAAACATACGGTACATCACACTCAATTATATTTAAAATAAGTATGTGATGACAGAAACCAGACTGTACTATTTGGTACAAATATGGCATATTAACCACCAGTAAATGGTGGCTCCAGTAATGTCTTAAATTGACACCTCCAAATTCCTGCCAGGTTCTAAGGTTATTGGAATGAATAAATCTTTCTTTTTATCTTTCAGAAATCTACCTGTTTTAAGTACAAGAAGATCATAGGAAAAATACAGAAGGCTTTCAAATAACAATGCTACGGTACTGGAATAGGGTCATGGCCAGTATTTCTTCAGTTTCATGCCAATATTTGCACAGTGTGTTACAAAAAAATGGAAATCACTTATTTAGGATGTAACACCCCAGTGATACAGAAGTCACAAATGTGCATTTTAAAAGTCTTGTAGCTTCTGATGTTACATTACCAACTCAATGATAAATACATCTATTTCATTTCTAAGTGTGAACATTTCATAGGATGAAAAGTCTGGCAGATAAAGATCCTCACCATCATTTGAACACTCGAACTGGACTTCCTTTTCTGATATGACCAGTCAGAGAGAAAGGAAAAGAAGAAAATATGACTGGTTGGATTTAAAGAATCAATGCAAGATGTTTGTTGTAGCGTGGCTGACTTTAAAAAAAAATGCCCAATTTGCAGAAATGGGAGAATTATTCGGCATATGAATAGAATCTCTCCTCTTTGCTAGGCACCGAAAAATGAACTCTCCTTTCATGGTGCCCTACTATGAGAACAGGTATGAAAAATAATTCTGAATATTCGTCATAACACCCCCACTCCAAGAATAATAGATGCAAATAGTTGGTAGTAACTATAATCAATACATCTGTTTAACCAAGACTGTTAAGAGATTTAACCAAGACTGAACTACCTGAATTGGAGCATACAGTACAGTGATCCCTCGAGTTTCGCGATCTCGATCTTTGCGAAACGCTATATCGTGATTTTTCCACCCGATGACGTCACTCTCTTCCTTCCTTTCTCATCTTTCTTTCTCCCTCTCTTTCTCTATCTTGCTTCTTCCTCTCTCACACTCTCTTCCTCCCTCTCTCATCTCTTTCTTTCCTTCTCTCTCTTTCTCTATCTCTCCCCCTCTTGCTGGCGGGCGGCGGGCGGGCGAGCGGGGGCATCAGCGAGGAGCCGGGGTTTCCTCTTTGCGTGGGCGGCCGGGAAGACCCAGGGAAGGTTCCTTTGGCCGCCCAGCAGCTGATCTGCTCGGTAGCGCAGCAGCAGCGAGGAGCCGAATCGGGGTTTCCCCGCACACAAAGGGGAAACCCCGGCTCCTCGCTGATGCCCGCCGCTCGCCCGCCCGCCAGCAAGAGGGGGAAGACCCAGGGAAGGTTCCTTCGGCCGCCCAGCAGCTGATCTGCTCGGTAGCGCAGCAGCAGCGAGGAGCCGAATCGGGTTTCCCCTTTGCGTGGGCGGCGGGGAACGCAAACTCCACCATCTACGCATGCGCGGCCATAGAAAAAAGGGCGCGCATGCGCAGATGGTGTTTTTACTTCCGCAACCCTACATCTCGAAAAATCGATTATCGCAAGGGGTCTTGGAACGGAACCCTAGCGATAATAGAGGGATCACTGTATTACAGATAAATTAAGGCAAGGCATTAACTGACCAATAGTGGGAAAGAAGCAGTCATTTTATTCCACTGAAAAAGATAGACTCTGGATACAGAGAAGTCTCACATAGTCACTGGGGTTAGTGGAAAAAGGAGTAAAACATAATCTCAGTACCACAAATAGCATTCTGCAATAGATCCAGCTAATCTTGGGAAGTGCACCAGCCGGGTCCAGAAATAAATCATATTGAATTTGGCTGTTTCAGAGTGGCTCCCTTAGATTACCAGTGTACTGGTAATTATACACGAAATATATAAATGTATGCATATCACAAATTCAATAGAAACATACAGTGAGATATATATTCCGAAGGTCAGATTCAAGAAAAGAAAAATGTAAGAGTAGGAACTTAACTCCAAGAATATTCAAATAAACCGAAGGATACTTAGTAATTCACTAACAGCTGAAATATTTCATTTAAAGCTAATAATCTTGGTCGTCCCCCCCCCCTTTTTATTAAGCTAATTTTCTATGTACCGAAGCATTATATATGGAACAATCTCTCCTTGTATGGTGTGCTAGGGCCACAGGCTCAGAAATTCTATGTCATATAGGAAAGCTACAACCATTTTAATTTCTTACTAATTTTGCTTACTCAATTTGAACTTGTAACTGAGATCTTAAAATATATTATTTTCTGTCTAGGTATAATGATTTCTTCTGGCAGAATACAAGGTCAATGAATTGGCCAACTTTGTGACCATTTTTTCAATGCTAATATCATAAAATGGCTGTGATTCAAAAAATGGCTAGAAAGGGATAAATCATTGACATGACTAGGAAGTAACTTAATTGACACTTTGATTTATGCATTGTCTTCCTAAAATAAGACTCTAAGCAGTTCACAAGAAAAATTAAAACATTTGCAACTCTGAAACATTAAGTAAACACGTTACATGGCTTTTGAACTAAGCAATTATAATTTATCCCTGCCTCACCTACTTCTAAGTAAATATTACTGGCTGCCCCAAAGGCTTCTTGGAAAATTAACTGTTAATTTTCTGTTAAAAAGAAATAGAAAAGAAAGAGAACTGTATTCATAATTTTCTGAAATAAACAGGGCACTGGTGATGCCATCCTCCATTTGTTTTTGGGTGTACATGCGCACACACATTTGTTTGCATGTTCTTGTGTATGTGCATACATATATAGACTTCTTAATGAAGAATAGGACCAGTTATATCAGTGCCCAAAGGCATGGAATTTAAAAGGTGATTTGCCAGTGAAAAATTAGTGAGACTATCATTAGCTTCCCTTTATATTTGTAACTTACCTTTACTCCATCGGGTTTCTTCAATAAACTCTTGGCTGCTATAAATCAGAAGGAAATAAATAGTGTCAATTGACTAATTTAACAAGAAAACTATGAAAAATATTTTTCTTTATTTTTGTGAATTCCATTTATCATTATTTATCATTTCATCGTTCTACCATCTCGTAGCAAAGCATTTCCATAATAATGTGATATCTTTCTTAAACAAACAACAATTATGAGTCATTCAAAACCTTTTTGGAAAATATGGAGGGTGGATTCGGTTTCTACCAGGTGAGGCGATCGTTTTACATTAGATTTTATCAAGCATCTAGCACAATCCCCCTGGGTTGCTGTTAAAAGAAACAAATATAATGTAATATACAGCTCTTGCTCAGAACTGTCCCCATCTTCATATGTAAAGTACAAAAAAAGGAGAAACAGACAAAGGTGGAAAACATTAGAGTCATAATTTTGTATGATTTTACATTATTGATTTTAAAACTTTTCTTAATGTAAATCTTTCCTTCTATCTTGAAAAAGATTAGGCTATTATTACATTACAAAGTATTATGTTTTATAAAATATATCTACATTTCTTACGCATGAGTGGTAAAATAAACCTAGTCATAGATAAGAAATTCCTGCGCAGGTGAAGAAAAGAGATAGAAAGTATTTAATGCCTCTCAGAGTTTTGTTTTAAATTACCCCATGTGAAAATCAATGGAAGAGGATTTAATGAGGTCAGCCCTTCCTACTTGGATCAGAAGAAAACGAAGGGGATTGATCAAATTGAGATTTTTCATAAACTCATTTATTTATTGGATTTGTATGCCGCCCCTCTCCGCAGACTTCCTTTCCTTCTTATTCCTACTTAACAGTTTGGGGAAGATTCCAAGGTCTGGATCTTGTGATTTAGGAATTCTCCGCAGAAGTGACAAAAAGAAGATGGGGAGAAGAATCAAGCTATATTTTGTCCTCCAAAAAGGGACAAAGCAGATCAAAGAAGATCAAATGGTGCATGTTAGCCCCATGATCCTGGGCCATGTTCTTAAAATTCTTTTTTCTTTTAAAGGTAAAAGTTGTACACTTAAGAATAATGAATTTATTTGGTAAGCTTTTATAAAATGACCTAGCTATTTGTTTTGTTTTGTTTTTTCCCAAGAGAAAATCAGACTTAGGGAACTTGAGCAGATATATCTTATTCTTCCTTGTCAGTTCACCTGTAGTCTTGTTGAAATTATATGAGAACAGTAACAGATACTGTATATGGAAAATTAATATTAAGAAGATAACTAAAATATTGTTAGAATTTGTACTTTAAATATCATCATTGCTATATAAATGAAGTTTGTATCGCAATAGTTTTACTTGTCATATGCAATAAGTAACTTTTCAAATTAAATGCATTTGGAACTGGATATTTAACAAACCACTTTGAGAAAATGGGTTTCTAAATTATACAGTACTACCGAACAGAAATGCAATTATCTTAATGAGAGTAAAGCATTATTATCTTTTGTCCTGAACAGAAACATTTTATGGATAGGAAATCTGTTCCTGAAGGCTGAAGAAAAGCATACAAGGTTGTATACGCATAATCAATTTGAAAAAAATTGACTTTGCATTCTCCAAAAATCTTCCTTTTGTGGCAAAATGATTACGCTGCTTGTATAAGTAGCAATATAGACTCAAGATATTTAAATTGAAGTAGGAGTACAAAAGTGAGCTCAGCAACAATTAGATGCCTATTGCACGTCCCAGCACAAATGTATTTGTTAGCACTGTTTAATTTTGCTTTCTCTTGTAAAGTCTAATTAAGGTGATAAATTGTATTGAAGTTGAAGCAAGCCCTATAATATAATAATATACATTCCTGAAATATTAAGAAGGAATGAAAGAGCAGCGTTTCCTTTGGCCATCAAAACTAGGAACAGTGAATGGCTACCTGAATGGCAAGTTTAACTCTTCCTCTGAAATTATTAAATTTAAAGCAACTATGGAACGTGACGAGAATTCATTTCTCCTCTTGCTTCCCCCACTTTTATAAGACAGGTATATAACATTTCTTGGCAAGCTCTATCATCCCTGAAGAGTAGAGGATAAATTTTGTATTATTTTCCATTATTAAGAAATATCATTAAAGATTAAAATTTAGGAGTTTTGTACATTCTTAATTTTTCTTGGGTGTGTAACTTTTATGAATATTATTATTATTATTATTATTTATTGGATTTGTATGCCACCCTCCTCCGCAGAATAAAAAAGATGCATAGATTATACAGCAACTGTGAGGATCCACTAGATATGAGGGCCCAATCCTTCCTGCAAATGCTTGATACTACTGTCAAACTTGTGTTTTCATAGCGACATCATGTGATTTATAGTGACTCCCCCCCCCCCCAATCGCTAAACTGATCATGGCTGTGACCAGCATGTGACGTATCTGGCCTGCAGGCCATGAGTTTGGCAGCCCTGATTTAGAGAGAGAAAAGCCCTTCATGGCACCGGACCAGATTATCTCAGGGACCACCTTCTGCTGCATGAATCCCAGCGATCAGTTAGGTCCCACAGAGTGGGTCTTCTCCGGGTCCCGTCAACTAAACAATGCCGCTTGGTGGGACCCAGGGGAAGAGCCTTCTCTGTGGCGGCCCTGGCCCTCTGGAACCAACTCCCCCCAGAGATTAGAATTGCCCCCACCCTCCTTGCCTTTCGTAAACTACTTAAAACCCACCTCTGCCACCAGGCATGGGGGAATTGAGATACCCTTTCCCCCTAGGCCTTTACAATTTTATGCATGGTATATCTGTATGTATGTTTGGTTTTTTATTATAATGGGTTTTTAATTGTTCTTAGTATTGGATTATTGTTATGCACTGTCTTATTATTGCTGTTAGCCGCCCCGAGTCTCTGGAGAGGGGCGGCATACAAATCCAATAAATAATAAATAATAATAATAATAAATACAAAACTGAATGGTGGAAACCACCACCCAAGCTATCAATACCTGGGCTATACCTATGATACAAAACATCCCTGGAATTATTAACTAGACACAAACTGAACTGGGCAGTTTCAACTGAAAAAACAAGAAAGCTAATGACTATTCACTATACACAACATCCCATATTGATATTGATGGATTATACCTGCCCCATAGAAAATGAGGTAGATGTTTAATTCAATCAAATCAGTCAAAGAAGAAAAGCAAATTTTGGCTGATTCCATGTAAGTCTAACTAGCATTGGTGCTAGTTAAAAATTGGAACTTACTGACTGTGCAGGAAACAAAACACAAATATTATTTCAATAAATAAATCAATAAAACAAGGAAAGAATGCTGGCAAGGAAAAATATTATAGGGTCAATTTTTTATAAAAGATCAAGGGAATGGTGGATAAAGATAAAACTTGGCAATGGTTTACATCTGGAACATTAAAAAAAGAATCTGGAGACTTAATTTGGCTGTTGAAGAGCAAGCTATTTAAACTAATACAATATAATCAAAGCCAGAATTGAAAAACCATCAAATGATTAAAAGTGCAGAGGCAGAAGAAACAGTGGATCATATACTCTACTTGTGCAAGAAGATTGCACTAATTGTTGATAAACAATGTATAATATGGTTGCCAAAATGATTCATTACAACGTCTGTAAATGTTATCACATGCTAGTAATGAAAAATAGTTGTTGAAAAAGTAGTTGAAAAAGAGGGTAAAATACTTTGGTATTTCTATTTCTTTGGTACAAACTGATATAACTCTTAATTCATCACAAACCAGGTTCAACTGTAGTTGAAAAGAACATGAATAACTGATGTGGCACTACCAGGGAATAGTGGAATAGCAGACAAAGAATAGGAGAAGATCACAGATAATAAGATCTGAAAATCAAAGTTGAAAGATTATGGCATAAACAGGTTGTGGTGGGTCGAGTTGTTATTGGCATTCTAGGCACCATACCAACAATCATGACAGATGGAACTTAGAAAATTTCAAATTTCCACCTGTCAATTACAAATTGACCACTTATTTGAGGCTGCACATATACTACACTGATACAACATCTATGACAAGGGTGTCAAACTCATGTGGTCACAACGGCATCGTGTGAAGTATCGTGGCTTTTTTCCCCCTTCGCTGATCACACCCAGGCATGGGTGTGATCAGCACATGATGCATCCTGCCTGCAGACCTCAAGTTTGACATCCCTGATCGGTGATCTTGGGAGGAACTCAATGTATATGAAGGTCAACACCAGAGAAAGAGCTGTCAGCTATGATTTCACACTGTTGTAACACCAATAAAAAAAACCCATCTGCTTATGCCAGGTCTTCGAAATAAGTGAACAAAAATGCCAAACCCAGCCTGAACATCTTGCTTACTGTGTGTCAAACCATAAAAATAATAATACAAATCCTTGGGAAGTACTTGATAGGTGGACAAAAATTCCAAATCTGATTTTTCTGATGACCAACCATAATACAAAATAACAAAGAGAAAAGACTATGGCAAAAGAAAGCAAAGATATAGCATTGCTTCCAGCTGTACGGATTCAGCTCCAGTGATCTTAGAAGCCGATGTCTTAGAAGAACTTGAACGATTAAAGATAAATAAGGCAATGGGTCCAGATGGCATCCACCCCAGAGTTCTTAAAGAACTCAGATCTGTCATTGCTACCCCCCTGACTGATTTGTTTAACCAATCCTTGTTAACAGGAGAAGTTCCTGAGGATTGGAGAATGGCCAGTGTTGTGCCTATTCACAAGAAGGGCAGTAGAGAAGAAGCTGGTAACTACAGGCCAGTTAGCTTGACATCAGTTGTAGTTAAAATGATGGAGACTCTACTCAAAAAGAGGATAAATCAGCACCTAAAAAACAATAACTTATTAGACCCAAATCAGCATGGCTTTACTGAAGGCAAATCATGTCAGACTAATCTCATTGATTTCTTTGACTATGTCACAAAGGTGTTGGATGAAGGTGGTGCCGTGGATATTGCCTACCTGGACTTCAGCAAAGCCTTTGATACGGTTCCACATAAAGAGCTGATAGATAAATTAGTGAAGATTGGACTTAATCCCTGGATAGTTCAATGGATTTTCAGCTGGCTGAAGCGTAGACATCAGAGAGTTATTGTTAATGGCGAGTATTCTGAGCAGAGTCAGGTTACAAGCGGTGTGCCACAAGGATCTGTTCTGGGTCCTATTCTTTTTAATATATTTGTGAGTGACATAGGGGAAGGTTTGGTAGGGAAAGTTTGCCTATTTGCCGATGACTCTAAAGTGTGCAATAGGGTTGATATTCCTGGAGGCGTCTGTAATATGGTAAATGATTTAGCTTTACTAGATAAATGGTCTAAGCAATGGAAACTGCAGTTTAATGTTTCCAAATGTAAAATAATGCACTTGGGGAAAAGGAATCCTCAATCTGAGTATTGTATTGGCAGTTCAGTGTTGGCAAATACTTCAAAAGAAAAGGATTTAGGGGTAGTGATTTCTGACAGTCTCAAAATGGGTGAACAGTGCAGTCAGGCGGTAGGGAAAGCAAGTAGGATGCTTGGCTGCATAGCTAGAGGTATAACAAGCAGGAAGAGGGAGATTATGATCCCACTATATAGAATGATGGTGAGACCACATTTGGAATACTGTGTTCAGTTCTGGAGACCTCACCTACAAAAAGATATTGACAAAATTGAACGGGTCCAAAGACGGGCTACAAGAATGGTGGAAGGTCTTAAGCATAAAACGTATCAGGAAAGACTTAATGAACTCAATCTGTATAGTCTGGAGGACAGAAGGAAAAGGGGGGACATGATCGAAACATTTAAATATATTAAAGGGTTAAATAAGGTCCAGGAGGGAAGTGTTTTTAATAGGAAAGTGAACACAAGAACAAGGGGACACAATCTGAAGTTAGTTGGGGGAAAGATCAAAAGCAACATGAGAAAATATTATTTTACTGAAAGAGTAGTAGATCCTTGGAACAAACTTCCAGCAGTTGTGGTAGATAAATCCACAGTAACTGAATTTAAACATGCCTGGGATAAACATATATCCATCCTAAGATAAAATACAGAAAATAGTATAAGGGCAGACTAGATGGACCATGAGGTCTTTTTCTGCCGTCAGACTTCTATGTTTCTATGTTTCTAAGATAATTCCAACAAAATAGGCACCTTGGGTGTAATTCCAAACAATCTGTAGCATCACTACTACATCATTCATAGTGACAAAATTGCCATAAGTCAGCCAGATGTTTGGATCAACTTATATTCTGAGACAGTACCTTTAACATTATAAAAGAATGACATCTGCCTATCTCAGATACTTGATAGGTGGGCAAAAATGTCAACTCCAATCTAAACATCTGGCTGACTGTGACCCACTGTAATAATAAAATTATTTATTACAATCTTTGCTAATCTAGTGTCAGTTTTCATGCTAGTTGGAAAAGTCTTATCTAGAACAATATAAGTAAATTTAAATATCAGAAGCATTTTAAGGTTTCAACCACAGGCCTTCTGTTCAAATTATATTTCTGGCATAACGAAGAGATTATGAAAGTAATTTGATATACACCTCACATAGGAGCTTAGCAGTCAAACTACAATACATTTTGAACAAGCAGTTTTTCATCACATACTGCATATGGCAAGAATGTAATCTAATATATCCTCGTCAGTATTCAGATAGGACGACTGTCTGAATTCGGAAGAAAAATCCTTCATATTGTGTACCCAACTCCAGACATGTTTAAAAGGAAAACGTAACCCAACAATTGACAGAAATGTTTTAATAAAGTCTTTCAGGAATTAATTGTAAAATTATTTTCCAATATAATTATGAAACGAAATTTAGAAAAGGGGGTATTTTGAATCTCATGTTTGTGTATTTTAACAAATTCTACAGGAATTGAAATGCTTTCAATTCCTGTAGAACGTTCAGCTGTAATATTAAAAGAAGTTAGAAAAAAATCTTGTAAAAAGGATTTAATAACAAAAGGCAGTTATTTCATCCCATTCCATTTCTAACTGGAAAATGCCTGTCAAAATAAATATATTCAACAAAAACCAAACAAAACAACAAATCAAAGATTTATTTAAAAATACATTCCATAAATGCAAAGCAAGAGGCACAGAAGTGAATTTCACATACCTGAGAAATTTCTTGTAGCCAACATTGTTGTTAAAATAGCTCCCTGAAAATCCAACATAATGCCAATATTTTAGAAGATAAAATTGTATGATTTTAAATATCAAAATATAATATTGAATCCTAAATCTACTCATCTTAATATATAATATTTATAAACAATGGTATAATACATACTAAACAGTAGACTTTTATTCTTATGTTTATTAAAGTTTTGCTTTCAAATATGGTAAGAGTATGTGTCAGTTGTATTCCCTATTAAAAACATAAACTGACAATACTTGATATGGGAGGGGGAGCACTACAATGCCATTTTAAAAAGGAAGGTATGATTGCACTTACGTATTTCAATTTCACACATGAATGCAAATTTCCCTCCACCCTTCCAATGTACAGGGTTGAGGAAAAGGAATATTTAAAGAGAAATTTCTCTAGGGCTCAAAACAAGTGTAGTTTCAGATAATCAGTATCTGCTACATTATTTTCAGTATTTGAGAATGCTGTTCTCCAGACATAGAGAGCAAGAATTTGCACATGTAAATTGGGAAACTAGCTTTATTTTATTAGTCTGAATATTAAACAAAGGATTACTGGCATCAATTCTGCAACAAGTTAATAAAAAATCTGCACAAAGAAGAAAAGCCCTCATAAATGGAAACTGAATACTTTTTCATATAAAATTAACTACTATGGATTAATTAGAATATATTTTTGGAAATTGCCCTCTTACCTTGAGTTTCCTTCTTGCATTGAACTTCTTCAAACAATCTACGGTCTCCTGTCTGTGCATCATAGAAGCAACAGTAGAGCGTTGCTGAAAGACAAGAACAGAGTATATGTTTCAATGCATGCAGCTTTATCTACACTGTTATTTAATATAACTCTTTTTTTGGAGATGCATCCAGAAGACAGTAACAATTCTAGACTTCCCAGTCAGAATAACAGGGCTCCTTCCCACCATTTCAGTTCAATTTAATTTAATTTATGTTGCCGCTAAATATTAGATTACCAACAGGGACTGAACTCTTTTTCTCTTTAAGATGATCACAGATGATCAATTCCAATATATTATTCAGATCCTGCTTTTATACCTTCTGCTTTGTAGGGTTGATTTAGTTGCTTAATTAAAAGTACCGGCAGGCCTCATTGAGTGACCACAATTGGATCTGGCAACTTGTTTGTTAAGTGAAGCAATCACCAAGTAAAAATGCAGTAATACTAACAACCTTATTTCAGCTTTCCTTTGCTTTACAGGTATGTTTAGGTTGTACATATGTTTGATTATAATATATTTTTAATTGCTGTTGTAACTATGAAGGGGCAATAAATGAGGCAGTTGCTAAAGGAGGATTATATATAGCTGTTATTTTACATAACCCTTTAACAGAAACCTCATGTATTGGCATTACAAAATACAGTACCAATTTTCTGGAGAATGAAGGAAAATATTATTAACCGAATAACAGAGTTGGAAGGGACCTCAGAA